>NW_028244669.1:0-578278 GCF_964263255.1 Lissotriton vulgaris
TATTTTTGAATGTCAGTTCACATTTGTAGGTGGATCATCAGTGTTAGAGCTAAAATTAGCATGTTAAAGTGATTTTCATGCTTCCAGGGGCCCAAAACACAAGATTTATGGAATTGTTTAAAAGTGCATGAAAATGGCCAATTTACTCACTCTGAGTTCTCAAAAAGGGTTTCTTCACCCCGGGAAGTTAATTAAATACCATTTGGAGGCATTTAATGTTCGAGCAAAAACGGCTGATTTTCGACAAAAGAGATAACACCCCCCCATTACGTCATGCTTCAGAAATGTGGAAAATGGTCCGTTTTCAAATGTTTTATTTTTGAACGTCAGTTCACATTTGTAGGTGGATCATCAGTGTTAGAGCTAAAATTAGCATGTTTAAAGTGATTTTCATGCTTCCAGGGGCTCGGGAAGTTAATTAAATACCATTTGGAGGCATTTAATGTTCGAGCAAAAACGGCTGATTTTCGACAAAAGAGATAACACCCCCCCATTACGTCATGCTTCAGAAATGTGGAAAATGGTCCGTTTTCAAATGTTTTATTTTTGAACGTCAGTTCACATTTGTAGGTGGATCATCAGTGTTAGAGCTAAAATTAGCATGTTTAAAGTGATTTTCATGCTTCCAGGGGCTCGGGAAGTGAAATAAATACCATTTGGAGGCATTTAATGTTCGAGCAAAAACGGCTGATTTTCGACAAAAGAGATAACACCCCCCATTACGTCATGCTTCAGAAATGTGGAAAATGGTCCGTTTTCAAATGTTTTATTTTTAAACGTCAGTTCACATTTGTAGGTGGATCATCAGTGTTAGAGCTAAAATTAGCATGTTTAAAGTGATTTTCATGCTTCCAGGGGCCCAAAACACAAGATTTATGGAATGGTTAAAAGTGCATGAAAATGGCCAATTTACTCACTCTGAGTTCTCAAAAAGGGTTTCTTAACCCCGGGAAGTTAATTAAATACCATTTGGAGGCATTTAATGTTCGAGCAAAAACGGCTGATTTTCGACAAAAGAGATAACACCCCCCCATTACGTCATGCTCCAGAAATGTGGAAAATGGTCCGTTTTCAAATGTTTTATTTTTGAACGTCAGTTCACATTTGTAGGTGGATCATCAGTGTTAGAGCTAAAATTAGCATGTTTAAAGTGATTTTCATGCTTCCAGGGGCTCGGGAAGTTAATTAAATACCATTTGGAGGCATTTAATGTTCGAGCAAAAACGGCTGATTTTCGACAAAAGAGATAACACCCCCCCCATTACGTCATGCTTCAGAAATGTGGAAAATGGTCCGTTTTCAAATGTTTTATTTTTGAACGTCAGTTCACATTTGTAGGTGGATCATCAGTGTTAGAGCTAAAATTAGCATGTTTAAAGTGATTTTCATGCTTCCAGGGGCTCGGGAAGTGAAATAAATACCATTTGGAGGCATTTAATGTTCGAGCAAAAACGGCTGATTTTCGACAAAAGAGATAACACCCCCCATTACGTCATGCTTCAGAAATGTGGAAAATGGTCCGTTTTCAAATGTTTTATTTTTGAACGTCAGTTCACATTTGTAGGTGGATCATCAGTGTTAGAGCTAAAATTAGCATGTTTAAAGTGATTTTCATGCTTCCAGGGGCCCAAAACACAAGATTTATGGAATGGTTAAAAGTGCATGAAAATGGCCAATTTACTCACTCTGAGTTCTCAAAAAGGGTTTCTTCACCCCGGGAAGTTAATTAAATACCATTTTGAGGCATTTAATGTTCGAGCAAAAACGGCTGATTTTCGACAAAAGAGATAACACCCAAACATTACGTCATGCTTCAGAAATGTGGAAAATGGTCCGTTTTCAAATGTTTTATTTTTGAATGTCAGTTCACATTTGTAGGTGGATCATCAGTGTTAGAGCTAAAATTAGCATGTTTAAAGTGATTTTCATGCTTCCAGGGGCCCAAAACACCAAGATTTATGGAATGTTTAAAAGTGCATGAAAATGGCCAATTTACTCACTTCTGAGTTCTCAAAAAGGGTTTCTTCACCCGGGAAGTTAATTAAATACCATTTGGAGGCATTTAATGTTGGAGCAAAAACGGCTGATTTTCGACAAAAGAGATAACACCCCCCCATTACGTCATGCTTCAGAAATTTGGAAAATGGTCCGTTTTCAAATGTTTTATTTTTGAACGTCAGTTCACATTTGTAGGTGGATCATCAGTGTTAGAGCTAAAATTAGCATGTTTAAAGTGATTTTCATGCTTCCAGGGGCTCGGGAAGTTAATTAAATACCATTTGGAGGCATTTAATGTTCGAGCAAAAACGGCTGATTTTCGACAAAAGAGATAACACCCCCCCATTACGTCATGCTTCAGAAATGTGAAAAATGGTCCGTTTTCAAATGTTTTATTTTTGAACGTCAGTTCACATTTGTAGGTGGATCATCAGTGTTAGAGCTAAAATTAGCATGTTTAAAGTGATTTTCATGCTTCCAGGGGCTCGGGAAGTGAAATAAATACCATTTGGAGGCATTTAATGTTCGAGCAAAAACGGCTGATTTTCGACAAAGAGATAACACCCCCCATTACGTCATGCTTCAGAAATGTGGAAAATGGTCCGTTTTCAAATGTTTTATTTTTAAACGTCAGTTCACATTTGTAGGTGGATCATCAGTGTTAGAGCTAAAATTAGCATGTTTAAAGTGATTTTCATGCTTCCAGGGGCCCAAAACACAAGATTTATGGAATGGTTAAAAGTGCATGAAAATGGCCAATTTACTCACTCTGAGTTCTCAAAAAGGGTTTCTTCACCCCGGGAAGTTAATTAAATACCATTTGGAGGCATTTAATGTTCGAGCAAAAACGGCTGATTTTCGACAAAAGAGATAACACCCCCCCCATTACGTCATGCTTCAGAAATGTGGAAAATGGTCCGTTTTCAAATGTTTTATTTTTGAACGTCAGTTCACATTTGTAGGTGGATCATCAGTGTTAGAGCTAAAATTAGCATGTTTAAAGTGATTTTCATGCTTCCAGGGGCCCAAAACACAAGATTTATGGAATGGTTAAAAGTGCATGAAAATGGCCAATTTACTCACTCTGAGTTCTCAAAAAGGGTTTCTTCACCCCGGGAAGTTAATTAAATACCATTTGGAGGCATTTAATGTTCGAGCAAAAACGGCTGATTTTCGACAAAAGAGATAACACCCCCCCATTACGTCATGCTTCAGAAATGTGGAAAATGGTCCGTTTTCAAATGTTTTATTTTTGAACGTCAGTTCACATTTGTAGGTGGAATCATCAGTGTTAGAGCTAAAATTAGCATGTTTAAAGCGATATTCATGCTTCCAGGGGCTCGGGAAGTTAATTAAATACCATTTGGAGGCATTAATGTTCGAGCAAAAACGGGTGATTATCGACAAAAGATATAACACCCCCCCATTACGTCATGCTTCAGAAATGTGGAAAATGTCCGTTTTCAAATGTTTTATTTTTGAACATCAGTTCACATTTGTAGGTGGATCATCAGTGTTAGAGCTAAAATTAGCATGTTTAAAGTGATTTTCATGCTTCCAGGGGCCCAAAACACAAGATTTATGGAATGGTTAAAAGTGCATGAAAATGGCCAATTTACTCACTCTGAGTTCTCAAAAAGGGTTTCTTCACCCCGGGAAGTTAATTAAATACCATTTGGAGGCATTTAATGTTCGAGCAAAAACGGCTGATTTTCGACAAAAGAGATAACACCCCCCCATTACGTCATGCTTCAGAAATGTGGAAAATGGTCCGTTTTCAAATGTTTTATTTTTGAACGTCAGTTCACATTTGTAGGTGGATCATCAGTGTTAGAGCTAAAATTAGCATGTTTAAAGTGATTTTCATGCTTCCAGGGGCTCGGGAAGTTAATTAAATACCATTTGGAGGCATTTAATGTTCGAGCAAAAACGGCTGATTTTCGACAAAAGAGATAACACCCCCCCATTACGTCATGCTTCAGAAGTGTGGAAAATGGTCCGTTTTCAAATGTTTTATTTTTGAACGTCAGTTCACATTTGTAGGTGGATCATCAGTGTTAGAGCTAAAATTAGCATGTTTAAAGTGATTTTCATGCTTCCAGGGGCTCGGGAAGTGAAATAAATACCATTTGGAGGCATTTAATGTTCGAGCAAAAACGGGCTGATTTTCGACAAAAAGAGATAACACCCCCCCATTACGTCATGCTTCAGAAATGTGGAAAATGGTCCGTTTTCAAATGTTTTATTTTTGAACGTCAGTTCACATTTGTAGGTGGATCATCAGTATTAGAGCTAAAATTAGCATGTTTAAAGTGATTTTCATGCTTCCAGGGGCCCAAAACACAAGATTTATGGAATGGTTAAAAGTGCATGAAAATGGCCAATTTACTCACTCTGAGTTCTCAAAAAGGGTTTCTTCACCCCGGGAAGTTAATTAAATACCATTTGGAAGCATTTAATGTTCGAGCAAAAACGGCTGATTTTCGACAAAAGAGATAACACCCCCCATTACGTCATGCTTCAGAAATGTGGAAAATGGTCCGTTTTCAAATGTTTTATTTTTGAATGTCAGTTCACATTTGTAGGTGGATCATCAGTGTTAGAGCTAAAATCAGCATGTTTAAAGTGATTTTCTTGCTTCCAGGGGCTCGGGAAGTTAATTAAATACCATTTGGAGGCATTTAATGTTCGAGCAAAAACGGCTGATTTTCGACAAAGAGATAACCACCCCCCCATTACGTCATGCTTCAGAAATGTGGAAAATGGTCCGTTTTCAAATGTTTTATTTTTGAACGTCAGTTCACATTTGTAGGTGGATCATCAGTGTTAGAGCTAAAATTAGCATGTTTAAAGTGATTTTCATGCTTCCAGGGGCTCGGGAAGTGAAATAAATACCATTTGGAGGCATTTAATGTTCGAGCAAAAACGGCTGATTTTCGACAAAAGAGATAACACCCCCCCATTACGTCATGCTTCAGAAATGTGGAAAATGGTCCGTTTTCAAATGTTTTATTTTTGAACGTCAGTTCACATTTGTAGGTGGATCATCAGTGTTAGAGCTAAAATTAGCATGTTTAAAGCGATTTTCATGCTTCCAGGGGCTCGGGAAGTTAATTAAATACCATTTGGAGGCATTTAATGTTCGAGCAAAAACGGGTGATTATCGACAAAAGATATAACACCCCCCCATTACGTCATGCTTCAGAAATGTGGAAAATGGTCCGTTTTCAAATGTTTTATTTTTGAACATCAGTTCACATTTGTAGGTGGATCATCAGTGTTAGAGCTAAAATTAGCATGTTTAAAGTGATTTTCATGCTTCCAGGGGCCCAAAACACAAGATTTATGGAATGGTTAAAAGTGCATGAAAATGGCCAATTTACTCACTCTGAGTTCTCAAAAAGGGTTTCTTCACCCCGGGAAGTTAATTAAATACCATTTGGAGGCATTTAATGTTCGAGCAAAAACGGCTGATTTTCGACAAAAGAGATAACACCCCCCCATTACGTCATGCTTCAGAAATGTGGAAAATGGTCCGTTTTCAAATGTTTTATTTTTGAACGTCAGTTCACATTTGTAGGTGGATCATCAGTGTTAGAGCTAAAATTAGCATGTTTAAAGTGATTTTCATGCTTCCAGGGGCTCGGGAAGTTAATTAAATACCATTTGGAGGCATTTAATGTTCGAGCAAAAACGGCTGATTTTCGACAAAAGAGATAACACCCCCCCATTACGTCATGCTTCAGAAGTGTGGAAAATGGTCCGTTTTCAAATGTTTTATTTTTGAACGTCAGTTCACATTTGTAGGTGGATCATCAGTGTTAGAGCTAAAATTAGCATGTTTAAAGTGATTTTCATGCTTCCAGGGGCTCGGGAAGTGAAATAAATACCATTTGGAGGCATTTAATGTTCGAGCAAAAACGGCTGATTTTCGACAAAAGAGATAACACCCCCCCATTACGTCATGCTTCAGAAATGTGGAAAATGGTCCGTTTTCAAATGTTTTATTTTTGAACGTCAGTTCACATTTGTAGGTGGATCATCAGTATTAGAGCTAAAATTAGCATGTTTAAAGTGATTTTCATGCTTCCAGGGGCCCAAAACACAAGATTTATGGAATGGTTAAAAGTGCATGAAAATGGCCAATTTACTCAATCTGAGTTCTCAAAAAGGGTTTCTTCACCCCGGGAAGTTAATTAAATACCATTTGGAAGCATTTAATGTTCGAGCAAAAACGGCTGATTTTCGACAAAAGAGATAACACCCCCCCATTACGTCATGCTTCAGAAATGTGGAAAATGGTCCGTTTTCAAATGTTTCATTTTTGAACGTCAGTTCACATTTGTAGGTGGATCATCAGTGTTAGAGCTAAAATTAGCATGTTTAAAGTGATTTTCATGCTTCCAGGGGCTCGGGAAGTTAATTAAATACCATTTGGAGGCATTTAATGTTCGAGCAAAAACGGCTGATTTTCGACAAAAGAGATAACACCCCCCCATTACGTCATGCTTCAGAAATGTGGAAAATGGTCCGTTTTCAAATGTTTTATTTTTGAACGTCAGTTCACATTTGTAGGTGGATCATCAGTGTTAGAGCTAAAATTAGCATGTTTAAAGTGATTTTCATGCTTCCAGGGGCTCGGGAAGTGAAATAAATACCATTTGGAGGCATTTAATGTTCGAGCAAAAACGGCTGATTTTCGACAAAAGAGATAACACCCCCCCATTACGTCATGCTTCAGAAATGTGGAAAATGGTCCGTTTTCAAATGTTTTATTTTTAAACGTCAGTTCACATTTGTAGGTGGATCATCAGTGTTAGAGCTAAAATTAGCATGTTTAAAGTGATTTTCATGCTTCCAGGGGCCCAAAACACAAGATTTATGGAATGGTTAAAAGTGCATGAAAATGGCCAATTTACTCACTCTGAGTTCTCAAAAAGGGTTTCTTAACCCCGGGAAGTTAATTAAATACCATTTGGAGGCATTTAATGTTCGAGCAAAAACGGCTGATTTTCGACAAAAGAGATAACACCCCCCCATTACGTCATGCTTCAGAAATGTGGAAAATGGTCCGTTTTCAAATGTTTTATTTTTGAACGTCAGTTCACATTTGTAGGTGGATCATCAGTGTTAGAGCTAAAATTAGCATGTTTAAAGTGATTTTCATGCTTCCAGGGGCTCGGGAAGTTAATTAAATACCATTTGGAGGCATTTAATGTTCGAGCAAAAAGGGCTGATTTTCGACAAAAGAGATAACACCCCCCCCATTACGTCATGCTTCAGAAATGTGGAAAATGGTCCGTTTTCAAATGTTTTATTTTTGAACGTCAGTTCACATTTGTAGGTGGATCATCAGTGTTAGAGCTAAAATTAGCATGTTTAAAGTGATTTTCATGCTTCCAGGGGCTCGGGAAGTGAAATAAATACCATTTGGAGGCATTTAATGTTCGAGCAAAAACGGCTGATTTTCGACAAAAGAGATAACACCCCCCCATTACGTCATGCTTCAGAAATGTGGAAAATGGTCCGTTTTCAAATGTTTTATTTTTGAACGTCAGTTCACATTTGTAGGTGGATCATCAGTGTTAGAGCTAAAATTAGCATGTTTAAAGTGATTTTCATGCTTCCAGGGGCCCAAAACACAAGATTTATGGAATGGTTAAAAGTGCATGAAAATGGCCAATTTACTCACTCTGAGTTCTCAAAAAGGGTTTCTTCACCCCGGGAAGTTAATTAAATACCATTTGGAGGCATTTAATGTTCGAGCAAAAACGGCTGATTTTCGACAAAAGAGATAACACCCCCCCATTACGTCATGCTTCAGAAATGTGGAAAATGGTCCGTTTTCAAATGTTTTATTTTTGAACGTTTGTTCACATTTGTAGGTGGATCATCAGTGTTAGAGCTAAAATTAGCATGTTTAAAGTGATTTTCATGCTTCCAGGGGCTTGGGAAGTTAATTAAATACCA
This sequence comes from Lissotriton vulgaris, assembly GCF_964263255.1. Lineage (NCBI taxonomy): Eukaryota > Metazoa > Chordata > Amphibia > Caudata > Salamandridae > Lissotriton > Lissotriton vulgaris. The sequence goes on from NW_028244669.1 coordinate 7,969, forward strand.
TTTGGAGGCATTTAATGTTCGAGCAAAAACGGCTGATTTTCGACAAAAGAGATAACACCCCCCCATTACGTCATGCTTCAGAAATGTGGAAAATGGTCAGTTTTCAAATGTTTTATTTTTGAACGTCAGTTCACATTTGTAGGTGGATCATCAGTGTTAGAGCTAAAATTAGCATGTTTAAAGTGATTTTCATGCTTCCAGGGGCTCGGGAAGTTAATTAAATACCATTTGGAGGCATTTAATGTTCGAGCAAAAACGGCTGATTTTCGACAAAAGAGATAACACCCCCCCATTACGTCATGCTTCAGAAATGTGGAAAATGGTCCGTTTTCAAATGTTTTATTTTTGAACGTCAGTTCACATTTGTAGGTGGATCATCAGTGTTAAAGCTAAAATTAGCATGTTTAAAGTGATTTTCATGCTTCCAGGGGCCCAAAACACAAGATTTATGGAATGGTTAAAAGTGCATGAAAATGGCCAATTTACTCACTCTGAGTTCTCAAAAAGGGTTTCTTCACCCCGGGAAGTTAATTAAATACAATTTGGAGGCATTTAATGTTCGAGCAAAAACGGCTGATTTTCGACAAAAGAGATAACACCCCCCCATTACGTCATGCTTCAGAAATGTGGAAAATGGTCCGTTTTCAAATGTTTTATTTTTGAACGTCAGTTCACATTTGTAGGTGGATCATCAGTGTTAGAGCTAAAATTAGCATGTTTAAAGTGATTTTCATGCTTCCAGGGGCTCGGGAAGTGAATTAAATACCATTTGGAGGCATTTAATGTTCGAGCAAAAACGGCTGATTTTCGACAAAAGAGATAACACCCCCCCATTACGTCATGCTTCAGAAATGTGGAAAATGGTCCGTTTTCAAATGTTTTATTTTTGAACGTCAGTTCACATTTGTAGGTGAATCATCAGTGTTAGAGCTAAAATTAGCATGTTTAAAGTGATTTTCATGCTTCCAGGGGCTCGGGAAGTTAATTAAATACCATTTGGAGGCATTTAATGTTCGAGCAAAAACGGCTGATTTTCGACAAAAGAGATAACACCCCCCCATTACGTCATGCTTCAGAAATGTGGAAAATGGTCCATTTTCAAATGTTTTATTTTTGAACGTCAGTTCACATTTGTAGGTGGATCATCAGTGTTAGAGCTAAAATTAGCATGTTTAAAGTGATTTTCATGCTTCCAGGGGCCCAAAACACAAGATTTATGGAATGGTTAAAAGTGCATGAAAATGGCCAATTTACTCACTCTGAGTTCTCAAAAAGGGTTTCTTCACCCCGGGAAGTTAATTAAATACCATTTGGAGGCATTTAATGTTCGAGCAAAAACGGCTGATTTTCGACAAAAGAGATAACACCCCCACATTACGTCATGCTTCAGAAATGTGGAAAATGGTCCGTTTTCAAATGTTTTATTTTTGAACGTCAGTTCACATTTGTAGGTGGATCATCAGTGTTAGAGCTAAAATTAGCATGTTTAAAGTGATTTTCATGCTTCCAGGGGCTCGGGAAGTTAATTAAATACCATTTGGAGGCATTTAATGTTCGAGCAAAAACGGCTGATTTTCGACAAAAGAGATAACACCCCCCCATTACGTCATGCTTCAGAAATGTGGAAAATGGTCCGTTTTCAAATGTTTTATTTTTGAACGTCAGTTCACATTTGTAGGTGGATCATCAGTGTTAGAGCTAAAATTAGCATGTTTAAAGTGATTTTCATGCTTCCAGGGGCCCAAAACACAAGATTTATGGAATGGTTAAAAGTGCATGAAAATGGCCAATTTACTCACTCTGAGTTCTCAAGAAGGGTTTCTTAACCCCGGGAAGTTAATTAAATACCATTTGGAGGCATTTAATGTTCGAGCAAAAACGGCTGATTTTCGACAAAAGAGATAACACCCCCCCATTACGTCATGCTTCAGAAATGTGGAAAATGGTCCGTTTTCAAATGTTTTATTTTTGAACGTCAGTTCACATTTGTAGGTGGATCATCAGTGTTAGAGCTAAAATTAGCATGTTTAAAGTGATTTTCATGCTTCCAGGGGCTCGGGAAGTTAATTAAATACCATTTGGAGGCATTTAATGTTCGAGCAAAAACGGCTGATTTTCGACAAAAGAGATAACACCCCCCCCATTACGTCATGCTTCAGAAATGTGGAAAATGGTCCGTTTTCAAATGTTTTATTTTTGAACGTCAGTTCACATTTGTAGGTGGATCATCAGTGTTAGAGCTAAAATTAGCATGTTTAAAGTGATTTTCATGCTTCCAGGGGCCCAAAACACAAGATTTATGGAATGGTTAAAAGTGCATGAAAATGGCCAATTTACTCACTCTGAGTTCTCAAAAAGGGTTTCTTCACTCTGGGAAGTTAATTAAATACCATTTGGAGGCATTTAATGTTCGAGCAAAAACGGCTGATTTTCGACAAAAGAGATAACACCCCCCCATTACGTCATGCTTCAGAAATGTGGAAAATGGTCCGTTTTCAAATGTTTTATTTTTGAACGTCAGTTCACATTTGTAGGTGGATCATCAGTGTTAGAGCTAAAATTAGCATGTTTAAAGTGATTTTCATGCTTCCAGGGGCCCAAAACACAAGATTTATGGAATGGTTAAAAGTGCATGAAAATGGCCAATTTACTCACTCTGAGTTCTCAAAAAGGGTTTCTTCACCCCGGGAAGTTAATTAAATACCATTTGGAGGCATTTAATGTTCGAGCAAAAACGGCTGATTTTCGACAAAAGAGATAACACCCCCACATTACGTCATGCTTCAGAAATGTGGAAAATGGTCCGTTTTCAAATGTTTTATTTTTGAATGTCAGTTCACATTTGTAGGTGGATCATCAGTGTTAGAGCTAAAATTAGCATGTTTAAAGTGATTTTCATGCTTCCAGGGGCCCAAAACACAAGATTTATGGAATTGTTTAAAAGTGCATGAAAATGGCCAATTTACTCACTCTGAGTTCTCAAAAAGGGTTTCTTCACCCCGGGAAGTTAATTAAATACCATTTGGAGGCATTTAATGTTCGAGCAAAAACGGCTGATTTTCGACAAAAGAGATAACACCCCCCCATTACGTCATGCTTCAGAAATGTGGAAAATGGTCCGTTTTCAAATGTTTTATTTTTGAACGTCAGTTCACATTTGTAGGTGGATCATCAGTGTTAGAGCTAAAATTAGCATGTTTAAAGTGATTTTCATGCTTCCAGGGGCTCGGGAAGTTAATTAAATACCATTTGGAGGCATTTAATGTTCGAGCAAAAACGGCTGATTTTCGACAAAAGAGATAACACCCCCCCATTACGTCATGCTTCAGAAATGTGGAAAATGGTCCGTTTTCAAATGTTTTATTTTTGAACGTCAGTTCACATTTGTAGGTGGATCATCAGTGTTAGAGCTAAAATTAGCATGTTTAAAGTGATTTTCATGCTTCCAGGGGCTCGGGAAGTGAAATAAATACCATTTGGAGGCATTTAATGTTCGAGCAAAAACGGCTGATTTTCGACAAAAGAGATAACACCCCCCCATTACGTCATGCTTCAGAAATGTGGAAAATGGTCCGTTTTCAAATGTTTTATTTTTGAACGTCAGTTCACATTTGTAGGTGGATCATCAGTGTTAGAGCTAAAATTAGCATGTTTAAAGTGATTTTCATGCTTCCAGGGGCCCAAAACACAAGATTTATGGAATGGTTAAAAGTGCATGAAAATGGCCAATTTACTCACTCTGAGTTCTCAAAAAGGGTTTCTTCACCCCGGGAAGTTAATTAAATACCATTTGGAGGCATTTAATGTTCGAGCAAAAACGGCTGATTTTCGACAAAAGAGATAACACCCCCCCATTACGTCATGCTTCAGAAATGTGGAAAATGGTCCGTTTTCAAATGTTTTATTTTTGAACGTTTGTTCACATTTGTAGGTGGATCATCAGTGTTAGAGCTAAAATTAGCATGTTTAAAGTGATTTTCATGCTTCCAGGGGCTTGGGAAGTTAATTAAATACCATTTGGAGGCATTTAATGTTCGAGCAAAAACGGCTGATTTTCGACAAAAGAGATAACACCCCCCCATTACGTCATGCTTCAGAAATGTGGAAAATGGTCAGTTTTCAAATGTTTTATTTTTGAACGTCAGTTCACATTTGTAGGTGGATCATCAGTGTTAGAGCTAAAATTAGCATGTTTAAAGTGATTTTCATGCTTCCAGGGGCTCGGGAAGTTAATTAAATACCATTTGGAGGCATTTAATGTTCGAGCAAAAACGGCTGATTTTCGACAAAAGAGATAACACCCCCCCATTACGTCATGCTTCAGAAATGTGGAAAATGGTCCGTTTTCAAATGTTTTATTTTTGAACGTCAGTTCACATTTGTAGGTGGATCATCAGTGTTAAAGCTAAAATTAGCATGTTTAAAGTGATTTTCATGCTTCCAGGGGCCCAAAACACAAGATTTATGGAATGGTTAAAAGTGCATGAAAATGGCCAATTTACTCACTCTGAGTTCTCAAAAAGGGTTTCTTCACCCCGGGAAGTTAATTAAATACAATTTGGAGGCATTTAATGTTCGAGCAAAAACGGCTGATTTTCGACAAAAGAGATAACACCCCCCCATTACGTCATGCTTCAGAAATGTGGAAAATGGTCCGTTTTCAAATGTTTTATTTTTGAACGTCAGTTCACATTTGTAGGTGGATCATCAGTGTTAGAGCTAAAATTAGCATGTTTAAAGTGATTTTCATGCTTCCAGGGGCTCGGGAAGTGAATTAAATACCATTTGGAGGCATTTAATGTTCGAGCAAAAACGGCTGATTTTCGACAAAAGAGATAACACCCCCCCATTACGTCATGCTTCAGAAATGTGGAAAATGGTCCGTTTTCAAATGTTTTATTTTTGAACGTCAGTTCACATTTGTAGGTGAATCATCAGTGTTAGAGCTAAAATTAGCATGTTTAAAGTGATTTTCATGCTTCCAGGGGCTCGGGAAGTTAATTAAATACCATTTGGAGGCATTTAATGTTCGAGCAAAAACGGCTGATTTTCGACAAAAGAGATAACACCCCCCCATTACGTCATGCTTCAGAAATGTGGAAAATGGTCCGTTTTCAAATGTTTTATTTTTGAACGTCAGTTCACATTTGTAGGTGGATCATCAGTGTTAGAGCTAAAATTAGCATGTTTAAAGTGATTTTCATGCTTCCAGGGGCTCGGGAAGTTAATTAAATACCATTTGGAGGCATTTAATGTTCGAGCAAAAACGGCTGATTTTCGACAAAAGAGATAACACCCCCCCATTACGTCATGCTTCAGAAATGTGGAAAATGGTCCATTTTCAAATGTTTTATTTTTGAACGTCAGTTCACATTTGTAGGTGGATCATCAGTGTTAGAGCTAAAATTAGCATGTTTAAAGTGATTTTCATGCTTCCAGGGGCCCAAAACACAAGATTTATGGAATGGTTAAAAGTGCATGAAAATGGCCAATTTACTCACTCTGAGTTCTCAAAAAGGGTTTCTTCACCCCGGGAAGTTAATTAAATACCATTTGGAGGCATTTAATGTTCGAGCAAAAACGGCTGATTTTCGACAAAAGAGATAACACCCCCACATTACGTCATGCTTCAGAAATGTGGAAAATGGTCCGTTTTCAAATGTTTTATTTTTGAACGTCAGTTCACATTTGTAGGTGGATCATCAGTGTTAGAGCTAAAATTAGCATGTTTAAAGTGATTTTCATGCTTCCAGGGGCTCGGGAAGTTAATTAAATACCATTTGGAGGCATTTAATGTTCGAGCAAAAACGGCTGATTTTCGACAAAAGAGATAACACCCCCCCATTACGTCATGCTTCAGAAATGTGGAAAATGGTCCGTTTTCAAATGTTTTATTTTTGAACGTCAGTTCACATTTGTAGGTGGATCATCAGTGTTAGAGCTAAAATTAGCATGTTTAAAGTGATTTTCATGCTTCCAGGGGCCCAAAACACAAGATTTATGGAATGGTTAAAAGTGCATGAAAATGGCCAATTTACTCACTCTGAGTTCTCAAAAAGGGTTTCTTCACCCCGGGAAGTTAATTAAATACCATTTGGAGGCATTTAATGTTCGAGCAAAAACGGCTGATTTTCGACAAAAGAGATAACACCCCCACATTACGTCATGCTTCAGAAATGTGGAAAATGGTCCGTTTTCAAATGTTTTATTTTTGAATGTCAGTTCACATTTGTAGGTGGATCATCAGTGTTAGAGCTAAAATTAGCATGTTTAAAGTGATTTTCATGCTTCCAGGGGCCCAAAACACAAGATTTATGGAATTGTTTAAAAGTGCATGAAAATGGCCAATTTACTCACTCTGAGTTCTCAAAAAGGGTTTCTTCACCCCGGGAAGTTAATTAAATACCATTTGGAGGCATTTAATGTTCGAGCAAAAACGGCTGATTTTCGACAAAAGAGATAACACCCCCCCATTACGTCATGCTTCAGAAATATGGAAAATGGTCCGTTTTCAAATGTTTTATTTTTGAACGTCAGTTCACATTTGTAGGTGGATCATCAGTGTTAGAGCTAAAATTAGCATGTTTAAAGTGATTTTCATGCTTCCAGGGGCTCGGGAAGTTAATTAAATACCATTTGGAGGCATTTAATGTTCGAGCAAAAACGGCTGATTTTCGACAAAAGAGATAACACCCCCCCATTACGTCATGCTTCAGAAATGTGGAAAATGGTCCGTTTTCAAATGTTTTATTTTTGAACGTCAGTTCACATTTGTAGGTGGATCATCAGTGTTAGAGCTAAAATTAGCATGTTTAAAGTGATTTTCATGCTTCCAGGGGCTCGGGAAGTGAAATAAATACCATTTGGAGGCATTTAATGTTCGAGCAAAAACGGCTGATTTTCGACAAAAGAGATAACACCCCCCCATTACGTCATGCTTCAGAAATGTGGAAAATGGTCCGTTTTCAAATGTTTTATTTTTAAACGTCAGTTCACATTTGTAGGTGGATCATCAGTGTTAGAGCTAAAATTAGCATGTTTAAAGTGATTTTCATGCTTCCAGGGGCCCAAAACACAAGATTTATGGAATGGTTAAAAGTGCATGAAAATGGCCAATTTACTCACTCTGAGTTCTCAAAAAGGGTTTCTTAACCCCGGGAAGTTAATTAAATACCATTTGGAGGCATTTAATGTTCGAGCAAAAACGGCTGATTTTCGACAAAAGAGATAACACCCCCCCATTACGTCATGCTTCAGAAATGTGGAAAATGGTCCGTTTTCAAATGTTTTATTTTTGAACGTCAGTTCACATTTGTAGGTGGATCATCAGTGTTAGAGCTAAAATTAGCATGTTTAAAGTGATTTTCATGCTTCCAGGGGCTCGGGAAGTTAATTAAATACCATTTGGAGGCATTTAATGTTCGAGCAAAAACGGCTGATTTTCGACAAAAGAGATAACACCCCCCCCATTACGTCATGCTTCAGAAATGTGGAAAATGGTCCGTTTTCAAATGTTTTATTTTTGAACGTCAGTTCACATTTGTAGGTGGATCATCAGTGTTAGAGCTAAAATTAGCATGTTTAAAGTGATTTTCATGCTTCCAGGGGCTCGGGAAGTGAAATAAATACCATTTGGAGGCATTTAATGTTCGAGCAAAAACGGCTGATTTTCGACAAAAGAGATAACACCCCCCATTACGTCATGCTTCAGAAATGTGGAAAATGGTCCGTTTTCAAATGTTTTATTTTTGAACGTCAGTTCACATTTGTAGGTGGATCATCAGTGTTAGAGCTAAAATTAGCATGTTTAAAGTGATTTTCATGCTTCCAGGGGCCCAAAACACAAGATTTATGGAATGGTTAAAAGTGCATGAAAATGGCCAATTTACTCACTCTGAGTTCTCAAAAAGGGTTTCTTCACCCCGGGAAGTTAATTAAATACCATTTGGAGGCATTTAATGTTCGAGCAAAAACTGCTGATTTTCGACAAAAGAGATAACACCCAAACATTACGTCATGCTTCAGAAATGTGGAAAATGGTCCGTTTTCAAATGTTTTATTTTTGAATGTCAGTTCACATTTGTAGGTGGATCATCAGTGTTAGAGCTAAAATTAGCATGTTTAAAGTGATTTTCATGCTTCCAGGGGCCCAAAACACAAGATTTATGGAATTGTTTAAAAGTGCATGAAAATGGCCAATTTACTCACTCTGAGTTCTCAAAAAGGGTTTCTTCACCCCGGGAAGTTAATTAAATACCATTTGGAGGCATTTAATGTTCGAGCAAAAACGGCTGATTTTCGACAAAAGAGATAACACCCCCCCATTACGTCATGCTTCAGAAATGTGGAAAATGGTCCGTTTTCAAATGTTTTATTTTTGAACGTCAGTTCACATTTGTAGGTGGATCATCAGTGTTAGAGCTAAAATTAGCATGTTTAAAGTGATTTTCATGCTTCCAGGGGCTCGGGAAGTTAATTAAATACCATTTGGAGGCATTTAATGTTCGAGCAAAAACGGCTGATTTTCGACAAAAGAGATAACACCCCCCCATTACGTCATGCTTCAGAAATGTGGAAAATGGTCCGTTTTCAAATGTTTTATTTTTGAACGTCAGTTCACATTTGTAGGTGGATCATCAGTGTTAGAGCTAAAATTAGCATGTTTAAAGTGATTTTCATGCTTCCAGGGGCTCGGGAAGTGAAATAAATACCATTTGGAGGCATTTAATGTTCGAGCAAAAACGGCTGATTTTCGACAAAAGAGATAACACCCCCCCATTACGTCATGCTTCAGAAATGTGGAAAATGGTCCGTTTTCAAATGTTTTATTTTTAAACGTCAGTTCACATTTGTAGGTGGATCATCAGTGTTAGAGCTAAAATTAGCATGTTTAAAGTGATTTTCATGCTTCCAGGGGCCCAAAACACAAGATTTATGGAATGGTTAAAAGTGCATGAAAATGGCCAATTTACTCACTCTGAGTTCTCAAAAAGGGTTTCTTCACCCCGGGAAGTTAATTAAATACCATTTGGAGGCATTTAATGTTCGAGCAAAAACGGCTGATTTTCGACAAAAGAGATAACACCCCCCCCATTACGTCATGCTTCAGAAATGTGGAAAATGGTCCGTTTTCAAATGTTTTATTTTTGAACGTCAGTTCACATTTGTAGGTGGATCATCAGTGTTAGAGCTAAAATTAGCATGTTTAAAGTGATTTTCATGCTTCCAGGGGCCCAAAACACAAGATTTATGGAATGGTTAAAAGTGCATGAAAATGGCCAATTTACTCACTCTGAGTTCTCAAAAAGGGTTTCTTCACCCCGGGAAGTTAATTAAATACCATTTGGAGGCATTTAATGTTCGAGCAAAAACGGCTGATTTTCGACAAAAGAGATAACACCCCCCCATTACGTCATGCTTCAGAAATGTGGAAAATGGTCCGTTTTCAAATGTTTTATTTTTGAACGTCAGTTCACATTTGTAGGTGGATCATCAGTGTTAGAGCTAAAATTAGCATGTTTAAAGCGATTTTCATGCTTCCAGGGGCTCGGGAAGTTAATTAAATACCATTTGGAGGCATTTAATGTTCGAGCAAAAACGGGTGATTATCGACAAAAGATATAACACCCCCCCATTACGTCATGCTTCAGAAATGTGGAAAATGGTCCGTTTTCAAATGTTTTATTTTTGAACATCAGTTCACATTTGTAGGTGGATCATCAGTGTTAGAGCTAAAATTAGCATGTTTAAAGTGATTTTCATGCTTCCAGGGGCCCAAAACACAAGATTTATGGAATGGTTAAAAGTGCATGAAAATGGCCAATTTACTCACTCTGAGTTCTCAAAAAGGGTTTCTTCACCCCGGGAAGTTAATTAAATACCATTTGGAGGCATTTAATGTTCGAGCAAAAACGGCTGATTTTCGACAAAAGAGATAACACCCCCCCATTACGTCATGCTTCAGAAATGTGGAAAATGGTCCGTTTTCAAATGTTTTATTTTTGAACGTCAGTTCACATTTGTAGGTGGATCATCAGTGTTAGAGCTAAAATTAGCATGTTTAAAGTGATTTTCATGCTTCCAGGGGCTCGGGAAGTTAATTAAATACCATTTGGAGGCATTTAATGTTCGAGCAAAAACGGCTGATTTTCGACAAAAGAGATAACACCCCCCCATTACGTCATGCTTCAGAAGTGTGGAAAATGGTCCGTTTTCAAATGTTTTATTTTTGAACGTCAGTTCACATTTGTAGGTGGATCATCAGTGTTAGAGCTAAAATTAGCATGTTTAAAGTGATTTTCATGCTTCCAGGGGCTCGGGAAGTGAAATAAATACCATTTGGAGGCATTTAATGTTCGAGCAAAAACGGCTGATTTTCGACAAAAGAGATAACACCCCCCCATTACGTCATGCTTCAGAAATGTGGAAAATGGTCCGTTTTCAAATGTTTTTTTTTTGAACGTCAGTTCACATTTGTAGGTGGATCATCAGTATTAGAGCTAAAATTAGCATGTTTAAAGTGATTTTCATGCTTCCAGGGGCCCAAAACACAAGATTTATGGAATGGTTAAAAGTGCATGAAAATGGCCAATTTACTCACTCTGAGTTCTCAAAAAGGGTTTCTTCACCCCGGGAAGTTAATTAAATACCATTTGGAGGCATTTAATGTTCGAGCAAAAACGGCTGATTTTCGACAAAAGAGATAACACCCCCCATTACGTCATGCTTCAGAAATGTGGAAAATGGTCCGTTTTCAAATGTTTTATTTTTGAACGTCAGTTCACATTTGTAGGTGGATCATCAGTGTTAGAGCTAAAATTAGCATGTTTAAAGCGATTTTCATGCTTCCAGGGGCTCGGGAAGTTAATTAAATACCATTTGGAGGCATTTAATGTTCGAGCAAAAACGGGTGATTATCGACAAAAGATATAACACCCCCCCATTACGTCATGCTTCAGAAATGTGGAAAATGGTCCGTTTTCAAATGTTTTATTTTTGAACATCAGTTCACATTTGTAGGTGGATCATCAGTGTTAGAGCTAAAATTAGCATGTTTAAAGTGATTTTCATGCTTCCAGGGGCCCAAAACACAAGATTTATGGAATGGTTAAAAGTGCATGAAAATGGCCAATTTACTCACTCTGAGTTCTCAAAAAGGGTTTCTTCACCCCGGGAAGTTAATTAAATACCATTTGGAGGCATTTAATGTTCGAGCAAAAACGGCTGATTTTCGACAAAAGAGATAACACCCCCCCATTACGTCATGCTTCAGAAATGTGGAAAATGGTCCGTTTTCAAATGTTTTATTTTTGAACCTCAGTTCACATTTGTAGGTGGATCATCAGTGTTAGAGCTAAAATTGGCATGTTTAAAGTGATTTTCATGCTTCCAGGGGCTCGGGAAGTTAATTAAATACCATTTGGAGGCATTTAATGTTCGAGCAAAAACGGCTGATTTTCGACAAAAGAGATAACACCCCCCCATTACGTCATGCTTCAGAAGTGTGGAAAATGGTCCGTTTTCAAATGTTTTATTTTTGAACGTCAGTTCACATTTGTAGGTGGATCATCAGTGTTAGAGCTAAAATTAGCATGTTTAAAGTGATTTTCATGCTTCCAGGGGCTCGGGAAGTGAAATAAATACCATTTGGAGGCATTTAATGTTCGAGCAAAAACGGCTGATTTTCGACAAAAGAGATAACACCCCCCCATTACGTCATGCTTCAGAAATGTGGAAAATGGTCCGTTTTCAAATGTTTTATTTTTGAACGTCAGTTCACATTTGTAGGTGGATCATCAGTATTAGAGCTAAAATTAGCATGTTTAAAGTGATTTTCATGCTTCCAGGGGCCCAAAACACAAGATTTATGGAATGGTTAAAAGTGCATGAAAATGGCCAATTTACTCAATCTGAGTTCTCAAAAAGGGTTTCTTCACCCCGGGAAGTTAATTAAATACCATTTGGAGGCATTTAATGTTCGAGCAAAAACGGCTGATTTTCGACAAAAGAGATAACACCCCCCATTACGTCATGCTTCAGAAATGTGGAAAATGGTCCGTTTTCAAATGTTTTATTTTTGAATGTCAGTTCACATTTGTAGGTGGATCATCAGTGTTAGAGCTAAAATCAGCATGTTTAAAGTGATTTTCATGCTTCCAGGGGCTCGGGAAGTTAATTAAATACCATTTGGAGGCATTTAATGTTCGAGCAAAAACGGCTGATTTTCGACAAAAGAGATAACACCCCCCCATTACGTCATGCTTCAGAAATGTGGAAAATGGTCCGTTTTCAAATGTTTTATTTTTGAACGTCAGTTCACATTTGTAGGTGGATCATCAGTGTTAGAGCTAAAATTAGCATGTTTAAAGTGATTGTCATGCTTCCAGGGGCTCGGGAAGTGAAATAAATACCATTTGGAGGCATTTAATGTTCGAGCAAAAACGGCTGATTTTCGACAAAAGAGATAACACCCCCCCATTACGTCATGCTTCAGAAATGTGGAAAATGGTCCGTTTTCAAATGTTTTATTTTTGAACGTCAGTTCACATTTGTAGGTGGATCATCAGTGTTAGAGCTAAAATTAGCATGTTTAAAGTGATTTTCATGCTTCCAGGGGCCTAACACACAAGATTTATGGAATGGTTAAAAGTGCATGAAAATGGCCAATTTACTCACTCTGGGTTCTCAAAAAGGGTTTCTTCACCCCGGGAAGTTAATTAAATACCATTTGGAGGCATTTAATGTTCAAGCAAAAACGGCTGATTTTCGACAAAAGAGATAACACCCCCCCATTACGTCGTGCTTCAGAAATGTGGAAAATGGTCCGTTTTCAAATGTTTTATTTTTGAACGTCAGTTCACATTTGTAGGTGGATCATCAGTGTTAGAGCTAAAATTAGCATGTTTAAAGTGATTTTCATGCTTCCAGGGGCTCAGGAAGTGAATTAAATACCATTTGGAGGCATTTAATGTTCGAGCAAAAACGGCTGATTTTCCACAAAAGAGATAACACCCCCCCATTACGTCATGCTTCAGAAATGTGGAAAATGGTCCGTTTTCAAATGTTTTATTTTTAAACGTCAGTTCACATTTGTAGGTGGATCATCAGTGTTAGAGCTAAAATTAGCATGTTTAAAGTGATTTTCATGCTTCCAGGGGCCCAAAACACAATATTTATGGAATGGTTAAAAGTGCATGAAAATGGCCAATTTACTCACTCTGAGTTCTCAAAAAGGGTTTCTTCACCCCGGGAAGTTAATTAAATACCATTTGGAGGCATTTAATGTTCGAGCAAAAACGGCTGATTTTCGACAAAAGAGATAACACCCCCCCATTACGTCATGCTTCAGAAATGTGGAAAATGGTCCGTTTTCAAATGTTTTATTTTTGAACGTCAGTTCACATTTGTAGGTGGATCATCAGTGTTAGAGCTAAAATTAGCATGTTTAAAGTGATTTTCATGCTTCCAGGGGCTCGGGAAGTTAATTAAATACCATTTGGAGGCATTTAATGTTCGAGCAAAAACGGCTGATTTTCGACAAAAGAGATAACACCCCTCCATTACGTCATGCTTCAGAAATGTGGAAAATGGTCCGTTTTCAAATGTTTTATTTTTGAACGTCAGTTCACATTTGTAGGTGGATCATCAGTGTTAGAGCTAAAATTAGCATGTTTAAAGTGATTTTCATGCTTCCAGGGGCCCAAAACACAAGATTTATGGAATGGTTAAAAGTGCATGAAAATGGCCAATTTACTCACTCTGAGTTCTCAAAAAGGGTTTCTTCACCCCGGGAAGTTAATTAAATACCATTTGGAGGCATTTAATGTTCGAGCAAAAACGGCTGATTTTCGACAAAAGAGATAACACCCCCCCATTACGTCATGCTTCAGAAATGTGGAAAATGGTCCGTTTTCAAATGTTTTATTTTTGAACCTCAGTTCACATTTGTAGGTGGATCATCAGTGTTAGAGCTAAAATTAGCATGTTTAAAGCGATTTTCATGCTTCCAGGGGCTCGGGAAGTTAATTAAATACCATTTGGAGGCATTTAATGTTCGAGCAAAAACGGGTGATTATCGACAAAAGAGATAACCCCCCCCATTACGTCATGCTTCAGAAATGTGGAAAATGGTCCGTTTTCAAATGTTTTATTTTTGAACGTCAGTTCACATTTGTAGGTGGATCATCAGTGTTAGAGCTAAAATTAGCATGTTTAAAGTGATTTTCATGCTTCCAGGGGCCCAAAACACAAGATTTATGGAATGGTTAAAAGTGCATGAAAATGGCCAATTTACTCACTCTGAGTTCTCAAAAAGGGTTTCTTCACCCCGGGAAGTTAATTAAATACCATTTGGAGGCATTTAATGTTCGAGCAAAAACGGCTGATTTTCGACAAAAGAGATAACACCCCCCCCATTACGTCATGCTTCAGAAATGTGGAAAATGGTCCGTTTTCAAATGTTTTATTTTTGAACGTCAGTTCACATTTGTAGGTGGATCATCAGTGTTAGAGCTAAAATTAGCATGTTTAAAGTGATTTTCATGCTTCCAGGGGCTCGGGAAGTTAATTAAATACCATTTGGAGGCATTTAATGTTCGAGCAAAAACGGCTGATTTTCGACAAAAGAGATAACACCCCCCCATTACGTCATGCTTCAGAAATGTGGAAAATGGTCCGTTTTCAAATGTTTTATTTTTGAACGTCAGTTCACATTTGTAGGTGGATCATCAGTGTTAGAGCTAAAATTAGCATGTTTAAAGTGATTTTCATGCTTCCAGGGGCCCAAAACACAAGATTTATGGAATGGTTAAAAGTGCATGAAAATGGCCAATTTACTCACTCTGAGTTCTCAAAAAGGGTTTCTTCACCCCGGGAAGTTAATTAAATACCATTTGGAGGCATTTAATGTTCGAGCAAAAACGACTGATTTTCGACAAAAGAGATAACACCCCCCCATTACGTCATGCTTCAGAAATGTGGAAAATGGTCCGTTTTCAAATGTTTTATTTTTGAACGTCAGTTCACATTTGTAGGTGGATCATCAGTGTTAGAGCTAAAATTAGCATGTTTAAAGCGATTTTCATGCTTCCAGGGGCTCGGGAAGTTAATTAAATACCATTTGGAGGCATTTAATGTTCGAGCAAAAACGGCTGATTTTCGACAAAAGAGATAACACCCCCCCATTACGTCATGCTTCAGAAATGTGGAAAATGGTCCGTTTTCAAATGTTTTATTTTTGAACGTCAGTTCACATTTGTAGGTGGATCATCAGTGTTAGAGCTAAAATTAGCATGTTTAAAGTGATTTTCATGCTTCCAGGGGCTCGGGAAGTGAAATAAATACCATTTGGAGGCATTTAATGTTCGAGCAAAAACGGCTGATTTTCGACAAAAGAGATAACACCCCCCCATTACGTCATGCTTCAGAAATGTGGAAAATGGTCCGTTTTCAAATGTTTTATTTTTAAACGTCAGTTCACATTTGTAGGTGGATCATCAGTGTTAGAGCTAAAATTAGCATGTTTAAAGTGATTTTCATGCTTCCAGGGGCCCAAAACACAAGATTTATGGAATGGTTAAAAGTGCATGAAAATGGCCAATTTACTCACTCTGAGTTCTCAAAAAGGGTTTCTTAACCCCGGGAAGTTAATTAAATACCATTTGGAGGCATTTAATGTTCGAGCAAAAACGGCTGATTTTCGACAAAAGAGATAACACCCCCCCATTACGTCATGCTTCAGAAATGTGGAAAATGGTCCGTTTTCAAATGTTTTATTTTTGAACGTCAGTTCACATTTGTAGGTGGATCATCAGTGTTAGAGCTAAAATTAGCATGTTTAAAGTGATTTTCATGCTTCCAGGGGCTCGGGAAGTTAATTAAATACCATTTGGAGGCATTTAATGTTCGAGCAAAAACGGCTGATTTTCGACAAAAGAGATAACACCCCCCCCATTACGTCATGCTTCAGAAATGTGGAAAATGGTCCGTTTTCAAATGTTTTATTTTTGAACGTCAGTTCACATTTGTAGGTGGATCATCAGTGTTAGAGCTAAAATTAGCATGTTTAAAGTGATTTTCATGCTTCCAGGGGCTCGGGAAGTGAAATAAATACCATTTGGAGGCATTTAATGTTCGAGCAAAAACGGCTGATTTTCGACAAAAGAGATAACACCCCCCCATTACGTCATGCTTCAGAAATGTGGAAAATGGTCCGTTTTCAAATGTTTTATTTTTGAACGTCAGTTCACATTTGTAGGTGGATCATCAGTGTTAGAGCTAAAATTAGCATGTTTAAAGTGATTTTCATGCTTCCAGGGGCCTAACACACAAGATTTATGGAATGGTTAAAAGTGCATGAAAATGGCCAATTTACTCACTCTGGGTTCTCAAAAAGGGTTTCTTCACCCCGGGAAGTTAATTAAATACCATTTGGAGGCATTTAATGTTCGAGCAAAAACGGCTGATTTTCGAAAAAAGAGATAACACCCCCCATTACGTCATGCTTCAGAAATGTGGAAAATGGTCCGTTTTCAAATGTTTTATTTTTGAATGTCAGTTCACATTTGTAGGTGGATCATCAGTGTTAGAGCTAAAATCAGCATGTTTAAAGTGATTTTCATGCTTCCAGGGGCTCGGGAAGTTAATTAAATACCATTTGGAGGCATTTAATGTTCGAGCAAAAACGGCTGATTTTCGACAAAAGAGATAACACCCCCCCATTACGTCATGCTTCAGAAATGTGGAAAATGGTCCGTTTTCAAATGTTTTATTTTTGAACGTCAGTTCACATTTGTAGGTGGATCATCAGTGTTAGAGCTAAAATTAGCATGTTTAAAGTGATTTTCATGCTTCCAGGGGCTCGGGAAGTGAAATAAATACCATTTGGAGGCATTTAATGTTCGAG
The DNA here is from genome assembly GCF_964263255.1 of Lissotriton vulgaris. Taxonomy (NCBI): domain Eukaryota; kingdom Metazoa; phylum Chordata; class Amphibia; order Caudata; family Salamandridae; genus Lissotriton; species Lissotriton vulgaris. The sequence continues at coordinate 24,872 of NW_028244669.1, forward strand.
CAAAAACGGCTGATTTTCGACAAAAGAGATAACACCCCCCCATTACGTCATGCTTCAGAAATGTGGAAAATGGTCCGTTTTCAAATGTTTTATTTTTGAACGTCAGTTCACATTTGTAGGTGGATCATCAGTGTTAGAGCTAAAATTAGCATGTTTAAAGCGATTTTCATGCTTCCAGGGGCTCGGGAAGTTAATTAAATACCATTTGGAGGCATTTAATGTTCGAGCAAAAACGGCTGATTTTCGACAAAAGAGATAACACCCCCCATTACGTCATGCTTCAGAAATGTGGAAAATGGTCCGTTTTCAAATGTTTTATTTTTGAATGTCAGTTCACATTTGTAGGTGGATCATCAGTGTTAGAGCTAAAATCAGCATGTTTAAAGTGATTTTCATGCTTCCAGGGGCTCGGGAAGTTAATTAAATACCATTTGGAGGCATTTAATGTTCGAGCAAAAACGGCTGATTTTCGACAAAAGAGATAACACCCCCCCATTACGTCATGCTTCAGAAATGTGGAAAATGGTCCGTTTTCAAATGTTTTATTTTTGAACGTCAGTTCACATTTGTAGGTGGATCATCAGTGTTAGAGCTAAAATTTGCATGTTTAAAGTGATTTTCATGCTTCCAGGGGCTCGGGAAGTGAAATAAATACCATTTGGAGGCATTTAATGTTCGAGCAAAAACGGCTGATTTTCGACAAAAGAGATAACACCCCCCCATTACGTCATGCTTCAGAAATGTGGAAAATGGTCCGTTTTCAAATGTTTTATTTTTGAACGTCAGTTCACATTTGTAGGTGGATCATCAGTGTTAGAGCTAAAATTAGCATGTTTAAAGTGATTTTCATGCTTCCAGGGGCCTAACACACAAGATTTATGGAATGGTTAAAAGTGCATGAAAATGGCCAATTTACTCACTCTGGGTTCTCAAAAAGGGTTTCTTCACCCCGGGAAGTTAATTAAATACCATTTGGAGGCATTTAATGTTCGAGCAAAAACGGCTGATTTTCGACAAAAGAGATAACACCCCCCCATTACGTCGTGCTTCAGAAATGTGGAAAATGGTCCGTTTTCAAATGTTTTATTTTTGAACGTCAGTTCACATTTGTAGGTGGATCATCAGTGTTAGAGCTAAAATTAGCATGTTTAAAGTGATTTTCATGCTTCCAGGGGCTCAGGAAGTGAATTAAATACCATTTGGAGGCATTTAATGTTCGAGCAAAAACGGCTGATTTTCCACAAAAGAGATAACACCCCCCCATTACGTCATGCTTCAGAAATGTGGAAAATGGTCCGTTTTCAAATGTTTTATTTTTAAACGTCAGTTCACATTTGTAGGTGGATCATCAGTGTTAGAGCTAAAATTAGCATGTTTAAAGTGATTTTCATGCTTCCAGGGGCCCAAAACACAATATTTATGGAATGGTTAAAAGTGCATGAAAATGGCCAATTTACTCACTCTGAGTTCTCAAAAAGGGTTTCTTCACCCCGGGAAGTTAATTAAATACCATTTGGAGGCATTTAATGTTCGAGCAAAAACGGCTGATTTTCGACAAAAGATATAACACCCCCCCATTACGTCATGCTTCAGAAATGTGGAAAATGGTCCGTTTTCAAATGTTTTATTTTTGAACGTCAGTTCACATTTGTAGGTGGATCATCAGTGTTAGAGCTAAAATTAGCATGTTTAAAGTGATTTTCATGCTTCCAGGGGCTCGGGAAGTTAATTAAATACCATTTGGAGGCATTTAATGTTCAAGCAAAAACGGCTGATTTTCGACAAAAGAGATAACACCCCCCCATTACGTCATGCTTCAGAAATGTGGAAAATGGTCCGTTTTCAAATGTTTTATTTTTGAACGTCAGTTCACATTTGTAGGTGGATCATCAGTGTTAGAGCTAAAATTAGCATGTTTAAAGTGATTTTCATGCTTCCAGGGGCCCAAAACACAAGATTTATGGAATGGTTAAAAGTGCATGAAAATGGCCAATTTACTCACTCTGAGTTCTCAAAAAGGGTTTCTTCACCCCGGGAAGTTAATTAAATACCATTTGGAGGCATTTAATGTTCGAGCAAAAACGGCTGATTTTCGACAAAAGAGATAACACCCCCCCATTACGTCATGCTTCAGAAATGTGGAAAATGGTCCGTTTTCAAATGTTTTATTTTTGAACGTCAGTTCACATTTGTAGGTGGATCATCAGTGTTAGAGCTAAAATTAGCATGTTTAAAGCGATTTTCATGCTTCCAGGGGCTCGGGAAGTTAATTAAATACCATTTGGAGGCATTTAATGTTCGAGCAAAAACGGGTGTTTATCGACAAAAGAGATAACACCCCCCCATTACGTCATGCTTCAGAAATGTGGAAAATGGTCCGTTTTCAAATGTTTTATTTTTGAACGTCAGTTCACATTTGTAGGTGGATCATCAGTGTTAGAGCTAAAATTAGCATGTTTAAAGTGATTTTCATGCTTCCAGGGGCCCAAAACACAAGATTTATGGAATGGTTAAAAGTGCATGAAAATGGCCAATTTACTCACTCTGAGTTCTCAAAAAGGGTTTCTTCACCCCGGGAAGTTAATTAAATACCATTTGGAGGCATTTAATGTTCGAGCAAAAACGGCTGATTTTCGACAAAAGAGATAACACCCCCCCCATTACGTCATGCTTCAGAAATGTGGAAAATGGTCCGTTTTCAAATGTTTTATTTTTGAACGTCAGTTCACATTTGTAGGTGGATCATCAGTGTTAGAGCTAAAATTAGCATGTTTAAAGTGATTTTCATGCTTCCAGGGGCTCGGGAAGTTAATTAAATACCATTTGGAGGCATTTAATGTTCGAGCAAAAACGGCTGATTTTCGACAAAAGAGATAACACCCCCCCATTACGTCATGCTTCAGAAATGTGGAAAATGGTCCGTTTTCAAATGTTTTATTTTTGAACGTCAGTTCACATTTGTAGGTGGATCATCAGTGTTAGAGCTAAAATTAGCATGTTTAAAGTGATTTTCATGCTTCCAGGGGCCCAAAACACAAGATTTATGGAATGGTTAAAAGTGCATGAAAATGGCCAATTTACTCACTCTGAGTTCTCAAAAAGGGTTTCTTCACCCCGGGAAGTTAATTAAATACCATTTGGAGGCATTTAATGTTCGAGCAAAAACGGCTGATTTTCGACAAAAGAGATAACACCCCCCCATTACGTCATGCTTCAGAAATGTGGAAAATGGTCCGTTTTCAAATGTTTTATTTTTGAACGTCAGTTCACATTTGTAGGTGGATCATCAGTGTTAGAGCTAAAATTAGCATGTTTAAAGCGATTTTCATGCTTCCAGGGGCTCGGGAAGTTAATTAAATACCATTTGGAGGCATTTAATGTTCGAGCAAAAACAGGTGATTATCGACAAAAGAGATAACACCCCCCCATTACGTCATGCTTCAGAAATGTGGAAAATGGTCCGTTTTCAAATGTTTTATTTTTGAACGTCAGTTCACATTTGTAGGTGGATCATCAGTGTTAGAGCTAAAATTAGCATGTTTAAAGTGATTTTCATGCTTCCAGGGGCCCAAAACACAAGATTTATGGAATGGTTAAAAGTGCATGAAAATGGCCAATTTACTCACTCTGAGTTCTCAAAAAGGGTTTCTTCACCCCGGGAAGTTAATTAAATACCATTTGGAGGCATTTAATGTTCGAGCAAAAACGGCTGATTTTCGACAAAAGAGATAACACCCCCCCTTTACGTCATGCTTCAGAAATGTGGAAAATGGTCCGTTTTCAAATGTTTTATTTTTGAACGTCAGTTCACATTTGTAGGTGGATCATCAGTGTTAGAGCTAAAATTAGCATGTTTAAAGTGATTTTCATGCTTCCAGGGGCTCGGGAAGTTAATTAAATACCATTTGGAGGCATTTAATGTTCGAGCAAAAACGGCTGATTTTCGACAAAAGAGATAACACCCCCCCATTACGTCATGCTTCAGAAATGTGGAAAATGGTCCGTTTTCAAATGTTTTATTTTTGAACGTCAGTTCACATTTGTAGGTGGATCATCAGTGTTAGAGCTAAAATTAGCATGTTTAAAGTGATTTTCATGCTTCCAGGGGCTCGGGAAGTGAAATAAATACCATTTGGAGGCATTTAATGTTCGAGCAAAAACGGCTGATTTTCCACAAAAGAGATAACACCCCCCCATTACGTCATGCTTCAGAAATGTGGAAAATGGTCCGTTTTCAAATGTTTTATTTTTAAACGTCAGTTCACATTTGTAGGTGGATCATCAGTGTTAGAGCTAAAATTAGCATGTTTAAAGTGATTTTCATGCTTCCAGGGGCCCAAAACACAATATTTATGGAATGGTTAAAAGTGCATGAAAATGGCCAATTTACTCACTCTGAGTTCTCAAAAAGGGTTTCTTCACCCCGGGAAGTTAATTAAATACCATTTGGAGGCATTTAATGTTCGAGCAAAAACGGCTGATTTTCGACAAAAGAGATAACACCCCCCCATTACGTCATGCTTCAGAAATGTGGAAAATGGTCCGTTTTCAAATGTTTTATTTTTGAACGTCAGTTCACATTTGTAGGTGGATCATCAGTGTTAGAGCTAAAATTAGCATGTTTAAAGTGATTTTCATGCTTCCAGGGGCTCGGGAAGTTAATTAAATACCATTTGGAGGCATTTAATGTTCGAGCAAAAACGGCTGATTTTCGACAAAAGAGATAACACCCCCCCATTACGTCATGCTTCAGAAATGTGGAAAATGGTCCGTTTTCAAATGTTTTATTTTTGAACGTCAGTTCACATTTGTAGGTGGATCATCAGTGTTAGAGCTAAAATTAGCATGTTTAAAGTGATTTTCATGCTTCCAGGGGCCCAAAACACAAGATTTATGGAATGGTTAAAAGTGCATGAAAATGGCCAATTTACTCACTCTGAGTTCTCAAAAAGGGTTTCTTCACCCCAGGAAGTTAATTAAATACAATTTGGAGGCATTTAATGTTCGAGCAAAAACGGCTGATTTTCGACAAAAGAGATAACACCCCCCCATTACGTCATGCTTCAGAAATGTGGAAAATGGTCCGTTTTCAAATGTTTTATTTTTGAACGTCAGTTCACATTTGTAGGTGGATCATCAGTGTTAGAGCTAAAATTAGCATGTTTAAAGTGATTTTCATGCTTCCAGGGGCTCGGGAAGTGAATTAAATACCATTTGGAGGCATTTAATGTTCGAGCAAAAACGGCTGATTTTCGACAAAAGAGATAACACCCCCCCCATTACGTCATGCTTCAGAAATGTGGAAAATGGTCCGTTTTCAAATGTTTTATTTTTGAACGTCAGTTCACATTTGTAGGTGGATCATCAGTGTTAGAGCTAAAATTAGCATGTTTAAAGTGATTTTCATGCTTCCAGGGGCCCAAAACACAAGATTTATGGAATGGTTAAAAGTGCATGAAAATGGCCAATTTACTCACTCTGAGTTCTCAAAAAGGGTTTCTTCACCCCGGGAAGTTAATTAAATACCATTTGGAGGCATTTAATGTTCGAGCAAAAACGGCTGATTTTCGACAAAAGAGATAACACCCCCCATTACGTCATGCTTCAGAAATGTGGAAAATGGTCCGTTTTCAAATGTTTTATTTTTGAACGTCAGTTCACATTTGTAGGTGGATCATCAGTGTTAGAGCTAAAATTAGCATGTTTAAAGTGATTTTCATGCTTCCAGGGGCTCGGGAAGTTAATTAAATACCATTTGGAGGCATTTAATGTTCGAGCAAAAACGGCTGATTTTCGACAAAAGAGATAACACCCCCCCATTACGTCATGCTTCAGAAGTGTGGAAAATGGTCCGTTTTCAAATGTTTTATTTTTGAACGTCAGTTCACATTTGTAGGTGGATCATCAGTGTTAGAGCTAAAATTAGCTTGTTTAAAGTGATTTTCATGCTTCCAGGGGCTCTGGAAGTGAAATAAATACCATTTGGAGGCATTTAATGTTCGAGCAAAAACTGCTGATTTTCGACAAAAGAGATAACACCCCCCCATTACGTCATGCTTCAGAAATGTGGAAAATGGTCCGTTTTCAAATGTTTTATTTTTGAACGTCAGTTCACATTTGTAGGTGGATCATCAGTATTAGAGCTAAAATTAGCATGTTTAAAGTGATTTTCATGCTTCCAGGGGCCCAAAACACAAGATTTATGGAATGGTTAAAAGTGCATGAAAATGGCCAATTTACTCACTCTGAGTTCTCAAAAAGGGTTTCTTCACCCCGGGAAGTTAATTAAATACCATTTGGAGGCATTTAATGTTCGAGCAAAAACGGCTGATTTTCGACAAAAGAGATAACACCCCCATTACGTCATGCTTCAGAAATGTGGAAAATGGTCCGTTTTCAAATGTTTTATTTTTGAACGTCAGTTCACATTTGTAGGTGGATCATCAGTGTTAGAGCTAAAATTAGCATGTTTAAAGTGATTTTCATGCTTCCAGGGGCTCGGGAAGTTAATTAAATACCATTTGGAGGCATTTAATGTTCGAGCAAAAACGGCTGATTTTCGACAAAAGAGATAACACCCCCCCATTACGTCATGCTTCAGAAATGTGGAAAATGGTCCGTTTTCAAATGTTTTATTTTTGAACGTCAGTTCACATTTGTAGGTGGATCATCAGTGTTAGAGCTAAAATTAGCATGTTTAAAGTGATTTTCATGCTTCCAGGGGCTCGGGAAGTGAAATAAATACCATTTGGAGGCATTTAATGTTCGAGCAAAAACGGCTGATTTTCGACAAAAGAGATAACACCCCCCCATTACGTCATGCTTCAGAAATGTGGAAAATGGTCCGTTTTCAAATGTTTTATTTTTGAACGTCAGTTCACATTTGTAGGTGGATCATCAGTGTTAGAGCTAAAATTAGCATGTTTAAAGTGATTTTCATGCTTCCAGGGGCCTAACACACAAGATTTATGGAATGGTTAAAAGTGCATGAAAATGGCCAATTTACTCACTCTGGGTTCTCAAAAAGGGTTTCTTCACCCCGGGAAGTTAATTAAATACCATTTGGAGGCATTTAATGTTCGAGCAAAAACGGCTGATTTTCGACAAAAGAGATAACACCCCCCCATTACGTCATGCTTCAGAAATGTGGAAAATGGTCCGTTTTCAAATGTTTTATTTTTGAACGTCAGTTCACATTTGTAGGTGGATCATCAGTGTTAGAGCTAAAATTAGCATGTTTAAAGTGATTTTCATGCTTCCAGGGGCTCGGGAAGTGAATTAAATACCATTTGGAGGCATTTAATGTTCGAGCAAAAACGGCTGATTTTCCACAAAAGAGATAACACCCCCCCATTACGTCATGCTTCAGAAATGTGGAAAATGGTCCGTTTTCAAATGTTTTATTTTTAAACGTCAGTTCACATTTGTAGGTGGATCATCAGTGTTAGAGCTAAAATTAGCATGTTTAAAGTGATTTTCATGCTTCCAGGGGCCCAAAACACAATATTTATGGAATGGTTAAAAGTGCATGAAAATGGCCAATTTACTCACTCTGAGTTCTCAAAAAGGGTTTCTTCACCCCGGGAAGTTAATTAAATACCATTTGGAGGCATTTAATGTTCGAGCAAAAACGGCTGATTTTCGACAAAAGAGATAACACCCCCCCATTACGTCATGCTTCAGAAATGTGGAAAATGGTCCGTTTTCAAATGTTTTATTTTTGAACGTCAGTTCACATTTGTAGGTGGATCATCAGTGTTAGAGCTAAAATTAGCATGTTTAAAGTGATTTTCATGCTTCCAGGGGCTCGGGAAGTTAATTAAATACCATTTGGAGGCATTTAATGTTCGAGCAAAAACGGCTGATTTTCGACAAAAGAGATAACACCCCCCCATTACGTCATGCTTCAGAAATGTGGAAAATGGTCCGTTTTCAAATGTTTTATTTTTGAACGTCAGTTCACATTTGTAGGTGGATCATCAGTGTTAGAGCTAAAATTAGCATGTTTAAAGTGATTTTCATGCTTCCAGGGGCCCAAAACACAAGATTTATGGAATGGTTAAAAGTGCATGAAAATGGCCAATTTACTCACTCTGAGTTCTCAAAAAGGGTTTCTTCACCCCGGGAAGTTAATTAAATACCATTTGGAGGCATTTAATGTTCGAGCAAAAACGGCTGATTTTCGACAAAAGAGATAACACCCCCCCATTACGTCATGCTTCAGAAATGTGGAAAATGGTCCGTTTTCAAATGTTTTATTTTTGAACGTCAGTTCACATTTGTAGGTGGATCATCAGTGTTAGAGCTAAAATTAGCATGTTTAAAGCGATTTTCATGCTTCCAGGGGCTCGGGAAGTTAATTAAATACCATTTGGAGGCATTTAATGTTCGAGCAAAAACGGGTGATTATCGACAAAAGAGATAACACCCCCCCATTACGTCATGCTTCAGAAATGTGGAAAATGGTCCGTTTTCAAATGTTTTATTTTTGAACGTCAGTTCACATTTGTAGGTGGATCATCAGTGTTAGAGCTAAAATTAGCATGTTTAAAGTGATTTTCATGCTTCCAGGGGCCCAAAACACAAGATTTATGGAATGGTTAAAAGTGCATGAAAATGGCCAATTTACTCACTCTGAGTTCTCAAAAAGGGTTTCTTCACCCCGGGAAGTTAATTAAATACCATTTGGAGGCATTTAATGTTCGAGCAAAAACGGCTGATTTTCGACAAAAGAGATAACACCCCCCCCATTACGTCATGCTTCAGAAATGTGGAAAATGGTCCGTTTTCAAATGTATTATTTTTGAACGTCAGTTCACATTTGTAGGTGGATCATCAGTGTTAGAGCTAAAATTAGCATGTTTAAAGTGATTTTCATGCTTCCAGGGGCTCGGGAAGTTAATTAAATACCATTTGGAGGCATTTAATGTTCGAGCAAAAACGGCTGATTTTCGACAAAAGAGATAACACCCCCCCATTACGTCATGCTTCAGAAATGTGGAAAATGGTCCGTTTTCAAATGTTTTATTTTTGAACGTCAGTTCACATTTGTAGGTGGATCATCAGTGTTAGAGCTAAAATTAGCATGTTTAAAGTGATTTTCATGCTTCCAGGGGCCCAAAACACAAGATTTATGGAATGGTTAAAAGTGCATGAAAATGGCCAATTTACTCACTCTGAGTTCTCAAAAAGGGTTTCTTCACCCCGGGAAGTTAATTAAATACCATTTGGAGGCATTTAATGTTCGAGCAAAAACGGCTGATTTTCGACAAAAGAGATAACACCCCCCCTTTACGTCATGCTTCAGAAATGTGGAAAATGGTCCGTTTTCAAATGTTTTATTTTTGAACGTCAGTTCACATTTGTAGGTGGATCATCAGTGTTAGAGCTAAAATTAGCATGTTTAAAGTGATTTTCATGCTTCCAGGGGCTCGGGAAGTTAATTAAATACCATTTGGAGGCATTTAATGTTCGAGCAAAAACGGCTGATTTTCGACAAAAGAGATAACACCCCCCCATTACGTCATGCTTCAGAAATGTGGAAAATGGTCCGTTTTCAAATGTTTTATTTTTGAACGTCAGTTCACATTTGTAGGTGGATCATCAGTGTTAGAGCTAAAATTAGCATGTTTAAAGTGATTTTCATGCTTCCAGGGGCTCGGGAAGTGAAATAAATACCATTTGGAGGCATTTAATGTTCGAGCAAAAACGGCTGATTTTCCACAAAAGAGATAACACCCCCCCATTACGTCATGCTTCAGAAATGTGGAAAATGGTCCGTTTTCAAATGTTTTATTTTTAAACGTCAGTTCACATTTGTAGGTGGATCATCAGTGTTAGAGCTAAAATTAGCATGTTTAAAGTGATTTTCATGCTTCCAGGGGCCCAAAACACAATATTTATGGAATGGTTAAAAGTGCATGAAAATGGCCAATTTACTCACTCTGAGTTCTCAAAAAGGGTTTCTTCACCCCGGGAAGTTAATTAAATACCATTTGGAGGCATTTAATGTTCGAGCAAAAACGGCTGATTTTCGACAAAAGAGATTACACCCCCCCATTACGTCATGCTTCAGAAATGTGGAAAATGGTCCGTTTTCAAATGTTTTATTTTTGAACGTCAGTTCACATTTGTAGGTGGATCATCAGTGTTAGAGCTAAAATTAGCATGTTTAAAGTGATTTTCATGCTTCCAGGGGCCCAAAACACAAGATTTATGGAATGGTTAAAAGTGCATGAAAATGGCCAATTTACTCACTCTGAGTTCTCAAAAAGGGTTTCTTCACCCCGGGAAGTTAATTAAATACAATTTGGAGGCATTTAATGTTCGAGCAAAAACGGCTGATTTTCGACAAAAGAGATAACACCCCCCCATTACGTCATGCTTCAGAAATGTGGAAAATGGTCCGTTTTCAAATGTTTTATTTTTGAACGTCAGTTCACATTTGTAGGTGGATCATCAGTGTTAGAGCTAAAATTAGCATGTTTAAAGTGATTTTCATGCTTCCAGGGGCTCGGGAAGTGAATTAAATACCATTTGGAGGCATTTAATGTTCGAGCAAAAACGGCTGATTTTCGACAAAAGAGATAACACCCCCCCCATTACGTCATGCTTCAGAAATGTGGAAAATGGTCCGTTTTCAAATGTTTTATTTTTGAACGTCAGTTCACATTTGTAGGTGGATCATCAGTGTTAGAGCTAAAATTAGCATGTTTAAAGTGATTTTCATGCTTCCAGGGGCCCAAAACACAAGATTTATGGAATGGTTAAAAGTGCATGTAAATGGCCAATTTACTCACTCTGAGTTCTCAAAAAGGGTTTCTTCACCCCGGGAAGTTAATTAAATACCATTTGGAGGCATTTAATGTTCGAGCAAAAACGGCTGATTTTCGACAAAAGAGATAACACCCCCCCATTACGTCATGCTTCAGAAATGTGGAAAATGGTCCGTTTTCAAATGTTTTATTTTTGAACGTCAGTTCACATTTGTAGGTGGATCATCAGTGTTAGAGCTAAAATTAGCATGTTTAAAGTGATTTTCATGCTTCCAGGGGCTCGGGAAGTTAATTAAATACCATTTGGAGGCATTTAATGTTCGAGCAAAAACGGCTGATTTTCGACAAAAGAGATAACACCCCCCCATTACGTCATGCTTCAGAAGTGTGGAAAATGGTCCGTTTTCAAATGTTTTATTTTTGAACGTCAGTTCACATTTGTAGGTGGATCATCAGTGTTAGAGCTAAAATTAGCATGTTTAAAGTGATTTTCATGCTTCCAGGGGCTCGGGAAGTGAAATAAATACCATTTGGAGGCATTTAATGTTCGAGCAAAAACGGCTGATTTTCGACAAAAGAGATAACACCCCCCCATTACGTCATGCTTCAGAAATGTGGAAAATGGTCCGTTTTCAAATGTTTTATTTTTGAACGTCAGTTCACATTTGTAGGTGGATCATCAGTATTAGAGCTAAAATTAGCATGTTTAAAGTGATTTTCATGCTTCCAGGGGCCCAAAACACAAGATTTATGGAATGGTTAAAAGTGCATGAAAATGGCCAATTTACTCACTCTGAGTTCTCAAAAAGGGTTTCTTCACCCCGGGAAGTTAATTAAATACCATTTGGAGGCATTTAATGTTCGAGCAAAAACGGCTGATTTTCGACAAAAGAGATAACACCCCCCATTACGTCATGCTTCAGAAATGTGGAAAATGGTCCGTTTTCAAATGTTTTATTTTTGAACGTCAGTTCACATTTGTAGGTGGATCATCAGTGTTAGAGCTAAAATTAGCATGTTTAAAGTGATTTTCATGCTTCCAGGGGCTCGGGAAGTTAATTAAATACCATTTGGAGGCATTTAATGTTCGAGCAAAAACGGCTGATTTTCGACAAAAGAGATAACACCCCCCCATTACGTCATGCTTCAGAAATGTGGAAAATGGTCCGTTTTCAAATGTTTTATTTTTGAACGTCAGTTCACATTTGTAGGTGGATCATCAGTGTTAGAGCTAAAATTAGCATGTTTAAAGTGATTTTCATGCTTCCAGGGGCTCGGGAAGTGAAATAAATACCATTTGGAGGCATTTAATGTTCGAGCAAAAACGGCTGATTTTCGACAAAAGAGATAACACCCCCCCATTACGTCATGCTTCAGAAATGTGGAAAATGGTCCGTTTTCAAATGTTTTATTTTTGAACGTCAGTTCACATTTGTAGGTGGATCATCAGTGTTAGAGCTAAAATTAGCATGTTTAAAGTGATTTTCATGCTTCCAGGGGCCTAACACACACGATTTATGGAATGGTTAAAAGTGCATGAAAATGGCCAATTTACTCACTCTGGGTTCTCAAAAAGGGTTTCTTCACCCCGGGAAGTTAATTAAATACCATTTGGAGGCATTTAATGTTCGAGCAAAAACGGCTGATTTTCGACAAAAGAGATAACACCCCCCCATTACGTCATGCTTCAGAAATGTGGAAAATGGTCCGTTTTCAAATGTTTTATTTTTGAACGTCAGTTCACATTTGTAGGTGGATCATCAGTGTTAGAGCTAAAATTAGCATGTTTAAAGTGATTTTCATGCTTCCAGGGGCTCGGGAAGTTAATTAAATACCATTTGGAGGCATTTAATGTTCGAGCAAAAACAGCTGATTTTCGACAAAAGAGATAACACCCCCCCATTACGTCATGCTTCAGAAATGTGGAAAATGGTCCATTTTCAAATGTTTTATTTTTGAACGTCAGTTCACATTTGCAGGTGGATCATCAGTGTTAGAGCTAAAATTAGCATGTTTAAAGTGATTTTCATGCTTCCAGGGGCCCAAAACACAAGATTTATGGAATGGTTAAAAGTGCATGAAAATGGCCAATTTACTCACTCTGAGTTCTCAAAAAGGGTTTCTTCACCCCGGGAAGTTAATTAAATACCATTTGGAGGCATTTAATGTTCGAGCAAAAACGGCTGATTTTCGACAAAAGAGATAACACCCCCACATTACGTCATGCTTCAGAAATGTGGAAAATGGTCCGTTTTCAAATGTTTTATTTTTGAACGTCAGTTCACATTTGTAGGTGGATCATCAGTGTTAGAGCTAAAATTAGCATGTTTAAAGTGATTTTCATGCTTCCAGGGGCTCGGGAAGTTAATTAAATACCATTTGGAGGCATTTAATGTTCGAGCAAAAACGGCTGATTTTCGACAAAAGAGATAACACCCCCCCATTACGTCATGCTTCAGAAATGTGGAAAATGGTCCGTTTTCAAATGTTTTATTTTTGAACGTCAGTTCACATTTGTAGGTGGATCATCAGTGTTAGAGCTAAAATTAGCATGTTTAAAGTGATTTTCATGCTTCCAGGGGCCCAAAACACAAGATTTATGGAATGGTTAAAAGTGCATGAAAATGGCCAATTTACTCACTCTGAGTTCTCAAAAAGGGTTTCTTAACCCCGGGAAGTTAATTAAATACCATTTGGAGGCATTTAATGTTCGAGCAAAAACGGCTGATTTTCGACAAAAGAGATAACACCCCCCCATTACGTCATGCTTCAGAAATGTGGAAAATGGTCCGTTTTCAAATGTTTTATTTTTGAACGTCAGTTCACATTTGTAGGTGGATCATCAGTGTTAGAGCTAAAATTAGCATGTTTAAAGTGATTTTCATGCTTCCAGGGGCTCGGGAAGTTAATTAAATACCATTTGGAGGCATTTAATGTTCGAGCAAAAACGGCTGATTTTCGACAAAAGAGATAACACCCCCCCCCATTACGTCATGCTTCAGAAATGTGGAAAATGGTCCGTTTTCAAATGTTTTATTTTTGAACGTCAGTTCACATTTGTAGGTGGATCATCAGTGTTAGAGCTAAAATTAGCATGTTTAAAGTGATTTTCATGCTTCCAGGGGCTCGGGAAGTGAAATAAATACCATTTGGAGGCATTTAATGTTCGAGCAAAAACGGCTGATTTTCGACAAAAGAGATAACACCCCCCCATTACGTCATGCTTCAGAAATGTGGAAAATGGTCCGTTTTCAAATGTTTTATTTTTGAACGTCAGTTCACATTTGTAGGTGGATCATCAGTGTTAGAGCTAAAATTAGCATGTTTAAAGTGATTTTCATGCTTCCAGGGGCCCAAAACACAAGATTTATGGAATGGTTAAAAGTGCATGAAAATGGCCAATTTACTCACTCTGAGTTCTCAAAAAGGGTTTCTTCACCCCGGGAAGTTAATTAAATACCATTTGGAGGCATTTAATGTTCGAGCAAAAACTGCTGATTTTCGACAAAAGAGATAACACCCCCCCATTACGTCATGCTTCAGAAATGTGGAAAATGGTCCGTTTTCAAATGTTTTATTTTTGAACGTCAGTTCACATTTGTAGGTGGACCATCAGTGTTAGAGCTAAAATTAGCATGTTTAAAGTGATTTTCATGCTTCCAGGGGCCCAAAACACAAGATTTATGGAATTGTTTAAAAGTGCATGAAAATGGCCAATTTACTCACTCTGAGTTCTCAAAAAGGGTTTCTTCACCCCGGGAAGTTAATTAAATACCATTTGGAGGCATTTAATGTTCGAGCAAGAACGGCTGATTTTCGACAAAAGAGATAACACCCCCCCATTACGTCATGCTTCAGAAATGTGGAAAATGGTCCGTTTTCAAATGTTTTATTTTTGAACGTCAGTTCACATTTGTAGGTGGATCATCAGTGTTAGAGCTAAAATTAGCATGTTTAAAGTGATTTTCATGCTTCCAGGGGCTCGGGAAGTTAATTAAATACCATTTGGAGGCATTTAATGTTCGAGCAAAAACGGCTGATTTTCGACAAAAGAGATAACACCCCCCCATTACGTCATGCTTCAGAAATGTGGAAAATGGTCCGTTTTCAAATGTTTTATTTTTGAACGTCAGTTCACATTTGTAGGTGGATCATCAGTGTTAGAGCTAAAATTAGCATGTTTAAAGTGATTTTCATGCTTCCAGGGGCTTGGGAAGTTAATTAAATACCATTTGGAGGCATTTAATGTTCGAGCAAAAACGGCTGATTTTCGACAAAAGAGATAACACCCTCCCCATTACGTCATGCTTCAGAAATGTGGAAAATGGTCCGTTTTCAAATGTTTTATTTTTGAACGTCAGTTCACATTTGTAGGTGGATCATCAGTGTTAGAGCTAAAATTAGCATGTTTAAAGTGATTTTCATGCTTCCAGGGGCTCGGGAAGTGAAATAAATACCATTTGGAGGCATTTAATGTTCGAGCAAAAACGGCTGATTTTCGACAAAAGAGATAACACCCCCCCATTACGTCATGCTTCAGAAATGTGGAAAATGGTCCGTTTTCAAATGTTTTATTTTTGAACGTCAGTTCACATTTGTAGGTGGACCATCAGTGTTAGAGCTAAAATTAGCATGTTTAAAGTGATTTTCATGCTTCCAGGGGCCCAAAACACAAGATTTATGGAATTGTTTAAAAGTGCATGAAAATGGCCAATTTACTCACTCTGAGTTCTCAAAAAGGGTTTCTTCACCCGGGAAGTTAATTAAATACCATTTGGAGGCATTTAATGTTCGAGCAAAAACGGCTGATTTTCGACAAAAGAGATAACACCCCCCCATTACGTCATGCTTCAGAAATGTGGAAAATGGTCCGTTTTCAAATGTTTTATTTTTGAACGTCAGTTCACATTTGTAGGTGGATCATCAGTGTTAGAGCTAAAATTAGCATGTTTAAAGTGATTTTCATGCTTCCAGGGGCTCGGGAAGTTAATTAAATACTATTTGGAGGCATTTAATGTTCGAGCAAAAACGGCTGATTTTCGACAAAAGAGATAACACCCCCCCATTACGTCATGCTTCAGAAATGTGGAAAATGGTCCGTTTTCAAATGTTTTATTTTTGAACGTCAGTTCACATTTGTAGGTGGATCATCAGTGTTAGAGCTAAAATTAGCATGTTTAAAGTGATTTTCATGCTTCCAGGGGCTCGGGAAGTTAATTAAATACCATTTGGAGGCATTTAATGTTCGAGCAAAAACGGCTGATTTTCGACAAAAGAGATAACACCCCCCCATTACGTCATGCTTCAGAAATGTGGAAAATGGTCCGTTTTCAAATGTTTTATTTTTGAACGTCAGTTCACATTTGTAGGTGGATCATCAGTGTTAGAGCTAAAATTAGCATGTTTAAAGTGATTTTCATGCTTCCAGGGGCCCAAAACACAAGATTTATGGAATTGTTTAAAAGTGCATGAAAATGGCCAATTTACTCACTCTGAGTTCTCAAAAAGGGTTTCTTCACCCCGGGAAGTTAATTAAATACCATTTGGAGGCATTTAATGTTCGAGCAAGAACGGCTGATTTTCGACAAAAGAGATAACACCCCCCCATTACGTCATGCTTCAGAAATGTGGAAAATGGTCCGTTTTCAAATGTTTTATTTTTGAACGTCAGTTCACATTTGTAGGTGGATCATCAGTGTTAGAGCTAAAATTAGCATGTTTAAAGTGATTTTCATGCTTCCAGGGGCTCGGGAAGTTAATTAAATACCATTTGGAGGCATTTAATGTTCGAGCAAAAACGGCTGATTTTCGACAAAAGAGATAACACCCCCCCATTACGTCATGCTTCAGAAATGTGGAAAATGGTCCGTTTTCAAATGTTTTATTTTTGAACGTCAGTTCACATTTGTAGGTGGATCATCAGTGTTAGAGCTAAAATTAGCATGTTTAAAGTGATTTTCATGCTTCCAGGGGCTTGGGAAGTTAATTAAATACCATTTGGAGGCATTTAATGTTCGAGCAAAAACGGCTGATTTTCGACAAAAGAGATAACACCCTCCCCATTACGTCATGCTTCAGAAATGTGGAAAATGGTCCGTTTTCAAATGTTTTATTTTTGAACGTCAGTTCACATTTGTAGGTGGATCATCAGTGTTAGAGCTAAAATTAGCATGTTTAAAGTGATTTTCATGCTTCCAGGGGCTCGGGAAGTGAAATAAATACCATTTGGAGGCATTTAATGTTCGAGCAAAAACGGCTGATTTTCGACAAAAGAGATAACACCCCCCCATTACGTCATGCTTCAGAAATGTGGAAAATGGTCCGTTTTCAAATGTTTTATTTTTGAACGTCAGTTCACATTTGTAGGTGGACCATCAGTGTTAGAGCTAAAATTAGCATGTTTAAAGTGATTTTCATGCTTCCAGGGGCCCAAAACACAAGATTTATGGAATTGTTTAAAAGTGCATGAAAATGGCCAATTTACTCACTCTGAGTTCTCAAAAAGGGTTTCTTCACCCGGGAAGTTAATTAAATACCATTTGGAGGCATTTAATGTTCGAGCAAAAACGGCTGATTTTCGACAAAAGAGATAACACCCCCCCATTACGTCATGCTTCAGAAATGTGGAAAATGGTCCGTTTTCAAATGTTTTATTTTTGAACGTCAGTTCACATTTGTAGGTGGATCATCAGTGTTAGAGCTAAAATTAGCATGTTTAAAGTGATTTTCATGCTTCCAGGGGCTCGGGAAGTTAATTAAATACTATTTGGAGGCATTTAATGTTCGAGCAAAAACGGCTGATTTTCGACAAAAGAGATAACAACCCCCCATTACGTCATGCTTCAGAAATGTGGAAAATGGTCCGTTTTCAAATGTTTTATTTTTGAACGTCAGTTCACATTTGTAGGTGGATCATCAGTGTTAGAGCTAAAATTAGCATGTTTAAAGTGATTTTCATGCTTCCAGGGGCTCGGGAAGT
The DNA here is from genome assembly GCF_964263255.1 of Lissotriton vulgaris. Classification (NCBI taxonomy): domain Eukaryota; kingdom Metazoa; phylum Chordata; class Amphibia; order Caudata; family Salamandridae; genus Lissotriton; species Lissotriton vulgaris. Next base: position 42,626 of record NW_028244669.1, read on the forward strand.
GAAATAAATACCATTTGGAGGCATTTAATGTTCGAGCAAAAACGGCTGATTTTCGACAAAAGAGATAACACCCCCCCATTACGTCATGCTTCAGAAATGTGGAAAATGGTCCGTTTTCAAATGTTTTATTTTTGAACGTGAGTTCACATTTGTAGGTGGATCATCAGTGTTAGAGCTAAAATTAGCATGTTTAAAGTGATTTTCATGCTTCCAGGGGCCCAAAACACAAGATTTATGGAATTGTTTAAAAGTGCATGAAAATGGCCAATTTACTCACTCTGAGTTCTCAAAAAGGGTTTCTTCACCCCGGGAAGTTAATTAAATACCATTTGGAGGCATTTAATGTTCGAGCAAAAACGGCTGATTTTCGACAAAAGAGATAACACCCCCCCATTACGTCATGCTTCAGAAATGTGGAAAATGGTCCGTTTTCAAATGTTTTATTTTTGAACGTCAGTTCACATTTGTAGGTGGATCATCAGTGTTAGAGCTAAAATTAGCATGTTTAAAGTGATTTTCATGCTTCCAGGGGCTCGGGAAGTTAATTAAATACCATTTGGAGGCATTTAATGTTCGAGCAAAAACGGCTGATTTTCGACAAAAGAGATAACACCCCCCCATTACGTCATGCTTCAGAAATGTGGAAAATGGTCCGTTTTCAAATGTTTTATTTTTGAACGTCAGTTCACATTTGTAGGTGGATCATCAGTGTTAGAGCTAAAATTAGCATGTTTAAAGTGATTTTCATGCTTCCAGGGGCTCGGGAAGTGAAATAAATACCATTTGGAGGCATTTAATGTTCGAGCAAAAACGGCTGATTTTCGACAAAAGAGATAACACCCCCCCATTACGTCATGCTTCAGAAATGTGGAAAATGGTCCGTTTTCAAATGTTTTATTTTTAAACGTCAGTTCACATTTGTAGGTGGATCATCAGTGTTAGAGCTAAAATTAGCATGTTTAAAGTGATTTTCATGCTTCCAGGGGCCCAAAACACAAGATTTATGGAATGGTTAAAAGTGCATGAAAATGGCCAATTTACTCACTCTGAGTTCTCAAAAAGGGTTTCTTCACCCCGGGAAGTTAATTAAATACCATTTGGAGGCATTTAATGTTCGAGCAAAAACGGCTGATTTTCGACAAAAGAGATAACACCCCCCCCATTACGTCATGCTTCAGAAATGTGGAAAATGGTCCGTTTTCAAATGTTTTATTTTTGAACGTCAGTTCACATTTGTAGGTGGATCATCAGTGTTAGAGCTAAAATTAGCATGTTTAAAGTGATTTTCATGCTTCCAGGGGCTCGGGAAGGTAATTAAATACCATTTGGAGGCATTTAATGTTCGAGCAAAAACGGCTGATTTTCGACAAAAGAGATAACACCCCCCCATTACGTCATGCTTCAGAAATGTGGAAAATGGTCCGTTTTCAAATGTTTTATTTTTGAACGTCAGTTCACATTTGTAGGTGGATCATCAGTGTTAGAGCTAAAATTAGCATGTTTAAAGTGATTTTCATGCTTCCAGGGGCCCAAAACACAAGATTTATGGAATGGTTAAAAGTGCATGAAAATGGCCAATTTACTCACTCTGAGTTCTCAAAAAGGGTTTCTTCACCCCGGGAAGTTAATTAAATACCATTTGGAGGCATTTAATGTTCGAGCAAAAACGGCTGATTTTCGACAAAAGAGATAACACCCCCCCATTACGTCATGCTTCAGAAATGTGGAAAATGGTCCGTTTTCAAATGTTTTATTTTTGAACGTCAGTTCACATTTGTAGGTGGATCATCAGTGTTAGAGCTAAAATTAGCATGTTTAAAGTGATTTTCATGCTTCCAGGGGCTCGGGAAGTTAATTAAATACCATTTGGAGGCATTTAATGTTCGAGCAAAAACGGCTGATTTTCGACAAAAGAGATAACACCCCCCCATTACGTCATGCTTCAGAAATGTGGAAAATGGTCCGTTTTCAAATGTTTTATTTTTGAACGTCAGTTCACATTTGTAGGTGGATCATCAGTGTTAGAGCTAAAATTAGCATGTTTAAAGTGATTTTCATGCTTCCAGGGGCCCAAAACACAAGATTTATGGAATGGTTAAAAGTGCATGAAAATGGCCAATTTAATCACTCTGAGTTCTCAAAAAGGGTTTCTTCACCCCGGGAAGTTAATTAAATACCATTTGGAGGCATTTAATGTTCGAGCAAAAACGGCTGATTTTCGACAAAAGAGATAACACCCCCCCATTACGTCATGCTTCAGAAATGTGGAAAATGGTCCGTTTTCAAATGTTTTATTTTTGAACGTCAGTTCACATTTGTAGGTGGATCATCAGTGTTAGAGCTAAAATTAGCATGTTTAAAGTGATTTTCATGCTTCCAGGGGCTCGGGAAGTTAATTAAATACCATTTGGAGGCATTTAATGTTCGAGCAAAAACGGCTGATTTTCGACAAAAGAGATAACACCCCCCCATTACGTCATGCTTCAGAAATGTGGAAAATGGTCCGTTTTCAAATGTTTTATTTTTGAACGTCAGTTCACATTTGTAGGTGGATCATCAGTGTTAGAGCTAAAATTAGCATGTTTAAAGTGATTTTCATGCTTCCAGGGGCCCAAAACACAAGATTTATGGAATGGTTAAAAGTGCATGAAAATGGCCAATTTACTCACTCTGAGTTCTCAAAAAGGGTTTCTTCACCCCGGGAAGTTAATTAAATACCATTTGGAGGCATTTAATGTTCGAGCAAAAACGGCTGATTTTCGACAAAAGAGATAACACCCCCCCATTACGTCATGCTTCAGAAATGTGGAAAATGGTCCGTTTTCAAATGTTTTATTTTTGAACGTCAGTTCACATTTGTAGGTGGATCATCAGTGTTAGAGCTAAAATTAGCATGCTTAAAGTGATTTTCATGCTTCCAGGGGCTCGGGAAGTTAATTAAATACCATTTGGAGGCATTTAATGTTCGAGCAAAAACGGCTGATTTTCGACAAAAGAGATAACACCCCCCCATTACGTCATGCTTCAGAAATGTGGAAAATGGTCCGTTTTCAAATGTTTTATTTTTGAACGTCAGTTCACATTTGTAGGTGGATCATCAGTGTTAGAGCTAAAATTAGCATGTTTAAAGTGATTTTCATGCTTCCAGGGGCTCGGGAAGTTAATTAAATACCATTTGGAGGCATTTAATGTTCGAGCAAAAACGGCTGATTTTCGACAAAAGAGATAACACCCCCCCATTACGTCATGCTTCAGAAATGTGGAAAATGGTCCGTTTTCAAATGTTTTATTTTTGAACGTCAGTTCACATTTGTAGGTGGATCATCAGTGTTAGAGCTAAAATTAGCATGTTTGAAGTGATTTTCATGCTTCCAGGGGCCCAAAACACAAGATTTATGGAATGGTTAAAAGTGCATGAAAATGGCCAATTTACTCACTCTGAGTTCTCAAAAAGGGTTTCTTCACCCCGGGAAGTTAATTAAATACCATTTGGAGGCATTTAATGTTCGAGCAAAAACGGCTGATTTTCGACAAAAGAGATAACACCCCCCCATTACGTCATGCTTCAGAAATGTGGAAAATGGTCCGTTTTCAAATGTTTTATTTTTGAACGTCAGTTCACATTTGTAGGTGGATCATCAGTGTTAGAGCTAAAATTAGCATGTTTAAAGCGATTTTCATGCTTCCAGGGGCTCGGGAAGTTAATTAAATACCATTTGGAGGCATTTAATGTTCGAGCAAAAACGGGTGATTATCGACAAAAGAGATAACACCCCCCCATTACGTCATGCTTCAGAAATGTGGAAAATGGTCCGTTTTCAAATGTTTTATTTTTGAACGTCAGTTCACATTTGTAGGTGGATCATCAGTGTTAGAGCTAAAATTAGCATGTTTAAAGTGATTTTCATGCTTCCAGGGGCCCAAAACACAAGATTTATGGAATGGTTAAAAGTGCATGAAAATGGCCAATTTACTCACTCTGAGTTCTCAAAAAGGGTTTCTTCACCCCGGGAAGTTAATTAAATACAATTTGGAGGCATTTAATGTTCGAGCAAAAACGGCTGATTTTCGACAAAAGAGATAACACCCCCCCATTACGTCATGCTTCAGAAATGTGGAAAATGGTCCGTTTTCAAATGTTTTATTTTTGAACGTCAGTTCACATTTGTAGGTGGATCATCAGTGTTAGAGCTAAAATTAGCATGTTTAAAGTGATTTTCATGCTTCCAGGGGCTCGGGAAGTGAATTAAATACCATTTGGAGGCATTTAATGTTCGAGCAAAAACGGCTGATTTTCGACAAAAGAGATAACACCCCCACATTACGTCATGCTTCAGAAATGTGGAAAATGGTCCGTTTTCAAATGTTTTATTTTTGAACGTCAGTTCACATTTGTAGGTGGATCATCAGTGTTAGAGCTAAAATTAGCATGTTTAAAGTGATTTTCATGCTTCCAGGGGCTCGGGAAGTTAATTAAATACCATTTGGAGGCATTTAATTTTCGAGCAAAAACGGCTGATTTTCGACAAAAGAGATAACACCCCCCCATTACGTCATGCTTCAGAAATGTGGAAAATGGTCCGTTTTCAAATGTTTTATTTTTGAACGTCAGTTCACATTTGTAGGTGGATCATCAGTGTTAGAGCTAAAATTAGCATGTTTAAAGTGATTTTCATGCTTCCAGGGGCCCAAAACACAAGATTTATGGAATGGTTAAAAGTGCATGAAAATGGCCAATTTACTCACTCTGAGTTCTCAAAAAGGGTTTCTTAACCCCGGGAAGTTAATTAAATACCATTTGGAGGCATTTAATGTTCGAGCAAAAACGGCTGATTTTCGACAAAAGAGATAACACCCCCCCATTACGTCATGCTTCAGAAATGTGGAAAATGGTCCGTTTTCAAATGTTTTATTTTTGAACGTCAGTTCACATTTGTAGGTGGATCATCAGTGTTAGAGCTAAAATTAGCATGTTTAAAGTGATTTTCATGCTTCCAGGGGCTCGGGAAGTTAATTAAATACCATTTGGAGGCATTTAATGTTCGAGCAAAAACGGCTGATTTTCGACAAAAGAGATAACACCCCCCCCATTACGTCATGCTTCAGAAATGTGGAAAATGGTCCGTTTTCAAATGTTTTATTTTTGAACATCAGTTCACATTTGTAGGTGGATCATCAGTGTTAGAGCTAAAATTAGCATGTTTAAAGTGATTTTCATGCTTCCAGGGGCCCAAAACACAAGATTTATGGAATGGTTAAAAGTGCATGAAAATGGCCAATTTACTCACTCTGAGTTCTCAAAAAGGGTTTCTTCACCCCGGGAAGTTAATTAAATACCATTTGGAGGCATTTAATGTTCGAGCAAAAACTGCTGATTTTCGACAAAAGAGATAACACCCCCCCATTACGTCATGCTTCAGAAATGTGGAAAATGGTCCGTTTTCAAATGTTTTATTTTTGAACGTCAGTTCACATTTGTAGGTGGACCATCAGTGTTAGAGCTAAAATTAGCATGTTTAAAGTGATTTTCATGCTTCCAGGGGCCCAAAACACAAGATTTATGGAATTGTTTAAAAGTGCATGAAAATGGCCAATTTACTCACTCTGAGTTCTCAAAAAGGGTTTCTTCACCCCGGGAAGTTAATTAAATACCATTTGGAGGCATTTAATGTTCGAGCAAAAACGGCTGATTTTCGACAAAAGAGATAACACCCCCCCATTACGTCATGCTTCAGAAATGTGGAAAATGGTCCGTTTTCAAATGTTTTATTTTTGAACGTCAGTTCACATTTGTAGGTGGATCATCAGTGTTAGAGCTAAAATTAGCATGTTTAAAGTGATTTTCATGCTTCCAGGGGCTCGGGAAGTTAATTAAATACCATTTGGAGGCATTTAATGTTCGAGCAAAAACGGCTGATTTTCGACAAAAGAGATAACACCCCCCCATTACGTCATGCTTCAGAAATGTGGAAAATGGTCCGTTTTCAAATGTTTTATTTTTGAACGTCAGTTCACATTTGTAGGTGGATCATCAGTGTTAGAGCTAAAATTAGCATGTTTAAAGTGATTTTCATGCTTCCAGGGGCTCGGGAAGTGAAATAAATACCATTTGGAGGCATTTAATGTTCGAGCAAAAACGGCTGATTTTCGACAAAAGAGATAACACCCCCCCATTACGTCATGCTTCAGAAATGTGGAAAATGGTCCGTTTTCAAATGTTTTATTTTTGAACGTGAGTTCACATTTGTAGGTGGATCATCAGTGTTAGAGCTAAAATTAGCATGTTTAAAGTGATTTTCATGCTTCCAGGGGCCCAAAACACAAGATTTATGGAATTGTTTAAAAGTGCATGAAAATGGCCAATTTACTCACTCTGAGTTCTCAAAAAGGGTTTCTTCACCCCGGGAAGTTAATTAAATACCATTTGGAGGCATTTAATGTTCGAGCAAAAACGGGTGATTTTCGACAAAAGAGATAACACCCCCCCATTACGTCATGCTTCAGAAATGTGGAAAATGGTCCGTTTTCAAATGTTTTATTTTTGAACGTCAGTTCACATTTGTAGGTGGATCATCAGTGTTAGAGCTAAAATTAGCATGTTTAAAGTGATTTTCATGCTTCCAGGGGCTCGGGAAGTTAATTAAATACCATTTGGAGGCATTTAATGTTCGAGCAAAAACGGCTGATTTTCGACAAAAGAGATAACACCCCCCCATTACGTCATGCTTCAGAAATGTGGAAAATGGTCCGTTTTCAAATGTTTTATTTTTGAACGTCAGTTCACATTTGTAGGTGGATCATCAGTGTTAGAGCTAAAATTAGCATGTTTAAAGTGATTTTCATGCTTCCAGGGGCCCAAAACACAAGATTTATGGAATGGTTAAAAGTGCATGAAAATGGCCAATTTACTCACTCTGAGTTCTCAAAAAGGGTTTCTTCACCCCGGGAAGTTAATTAAATACCATTTGGAGGCATTTAATGTTCGAGCAAAAACGGCTGATTTTCGACAAAAGAGATAACACCCCCCCCATTACGTCATGCTTCAGAAATGTGGAAAATGGTCCGTTTTCAAATGTTTTATTTTTGAACGTCAGTTCACATTTGTAGGTGGATCATCAGTGTTAGAGCTAAAATTAGCATGTTTAAAGTGATTTTCATGCTTCCAGGGGCTCGGGAAGTTAATTAAATACCATTTGGAGGCATTTAATGTTCGAGCAAAAACGGCTGATTTTCGACAAAAGAGATAACACCCCCCCATTACGTCATGCTTCAGAAATGTGGAAAATGGTCCGTTTTCAAATGTTTTATTTTTGAACGTCAGTTCACATTTGTAGGTGGATCATCAGTGTTAGAGCTAAAATTAGCATGTTTAAAGCGATTTTCATGCTTCCAGGGGCTCGGGAAGTTAATTAAATACCATTTGGAGGCATTTAATGTTGGACAAAAACGGGTGATTATCGACAAAAGAGATAACACCCCCCCATTACGTCATGCTTCAGAAATGTGGAAAATGGTCCGTTTTCAAATGTTTTATTTTTGAACGTCAGTTCACATTTGTAGGTGGATCATCAGTGTTAGAGCTAAAATTAGCATGTTTAAAGTGATTTTCATGCTTCCAGGGGCCCAAAACACAAGATTTATGGAATGGTTAAAAGTGCATGAAAATGGCCAATTTACTCACTCTGAGTTCTCAAAAAGGGTTTCTTCACCCCGGGAAGTTAATTAAATACCATTTGGAGGCATTTAATGTTCGAGCAAAAACGGCTGATTTTCGACAAAAGAGATAACACCCCCCCATTACGTCATGCTTCAGAAATGTGGAAAATGGTCCGTTTTCAAATGTTTTATTTTTGAACGTCAGTTCACATTTGTAGGTGGATCATCAGTGTTAGAGCTAAAATTAGCATGTTTAAAGTGATTTTCATGCTTCCAGGGGCTCGGGAAGTTAATTAAATACCATTTGGAGGCATTTAATGTTCGAGCAAAAACGGCTGATTTTCGACAAAAGAGATAACACCCCCCCATTACGTCATGCTTCAGAAATGTGGAAAATGGTCCGTTTTCAAATGTTTTATTTTTGAACGTCAGTTCACATTTGTAGGTGGATCATCAGTGTTAGAGCTAAAATTAGCATGTTTAAAGTGATTTTCATGCTTCCAGGGGCCCAAAACACAAGATTTATGGAATGGTTAAAAGTGCATGAAAATGGCCAATTTAATCACTCTGAGTTCTCAAAAAGGGTTTCTTCACCCCGGGAAGTTAATTAAATACCATTTGGAGGCATTTAATGTTCGAGCAAAAACGGCTGATTTTCGACAAAAGAGATAACACCCCCCCATTACGTCATGCTTCAGAAATGTGGAAAATGGTCCGTTTTCAAATGTTTTATTTTTGAACGTCAGTTCACATTTGTAGGTGGATCATCAGTGTTAGAGCTGAAATTAGCATGTTTAAAGTTATTTTCATGCTTCCAGGGGCTCGGGAAGTTAATTAAATACCATTTGGAGGCATTTAATGTTCGAGCAAAAACGGCTGATTTTCGACAAAAGAGATAACACCCCCCCATTACGTCATGCTTCAGAAATGTGGAAAATGGTCCGTTTTCAAATGTTTTATTTTTGAACGTCAGTTCACATTTGTAGGTGGATCATCAGTGTTAGAGCTAAAATTAGCATGTTTAAAGTGATTTTCATGCTTCCAGGGGCCCAAAACACAAGATTTATGGAATGGTTAAAAGTGCATGAAAATGGCCAATTTACTCACTCTGAGTTCTCAAAAAGGGTTTCTTCACCCCGGGAAGTTAATTAAATACCATTTGGAGGCATTTAATGTTCGAGCAAAAACGGCTGATTTTCGACAAAAGAGATAACACCCCCCCATTACGTCATGCTTCAGAAATGTGGAAAATGGTCCGTTTTCAAATGTTTTATTTTTGAACGTCAGTTCACATTTGTAGGTGGATCATCAGTGTTAGAGCTAAAATTAGCATGTTTAAAGTGATTTTCATGCTTCCAGGGGCTCGGGAAGTGAAATAAATACCATTTGGAGGCATTTAATGTTCGAGCAAAAACGGCTGATTTTCCACAAAAGAGATAACACCCCCCCATTACGTCATGCTTCAGAAATGTGGAAAATGGTCCGTTTTCAAATGTTTTATTTTTAAACGTCAGTTCACATTTGTAGGTGGATCATCAGTGTTAGAGCTAAAATTAGCATGTTTAAAGTGATTTTCATGCTTCCAGGGGCCCAAAACACAAGATTTATGGAATGGTTAAAAGTGCATGAAAATGGCCAATTTACTCACTCTGAGTTCTCAAAAAGGGTTTCTTCACCCCGGGAAGTTAATTAAATACCATTTGGAGGCATTTAATGTTCGAGCAAAAACGGCTGATTTTCGACAAAAGAGATAACACCCCCCCATTACGTCATGCTTCAGAAATGTGGAAAATGGTCCGTTTTCAAATGTTTTATTTTTGAACGTCAGTTCACATTTGTAGGTGGATCATCAGTGTTAGAGCTAAAATTAGCATGTTTAAAGCGATTTTCATGCTTCCAGGGGCTCGGGAAGTTAATTAAATACCATTTGGAGGCATTTAATGTTGGACAAAAACGGGTGATTATCGACAAAAGAGATAACACCCCCCCATTACGTCATGCTTCAGAAATGTGGAAAATGGTCCGTTTTCAAATGTTTTATTTTTGAACGTCAGTTCACATTTGTAGGTGGATCATCAGTGTTAGAGCTAAAATTAGCATGTTTAAAGTGATTTTCATGCTTCCAGGGGCTCGGGAAGTTAATTAAATACCATTTGGAGGCATTTAATGTTCGAGCAAAAACGGCTGATTTTCGACAAAAGAGATAACACCCCCCCATTACGTCATGCTTCAGAAATGTGGAAAATGGTCCGTTTTCAAATGTTTTATTTTTGAACGTCAGTTCACATTTGTAGGTGGATCATCAGTGTTAGAGCTAAAATTAGCATGTTTAAAGTGATTTTCATGCTTCCAGGGGCCCAAAACACAAGATTTATGGAATGGTTAAAAGTGCATGAAAATGGCCAATTTAATCACTCTGAGTTCTCAAAAAGGGTTTCTTCACCCCGGGAAGTTAATTAAATACCATTTGGAGGCATTTAATGTTCGAGCAAAAACGGCTGATTTTCGACAAAAGAGATAACACCCCCCCATTACGTCATGCTTCAGAAATGTGGAAAATGGTCCGTTTTCAAATGTTTTATTTTTGAACGTCAGTTCACATTTGTAGGTGGATCATCAGTGTTAGAGCTAAAATTAGCATGTTTAAAGTTATTTTCATGCTTCCAGGGGCTCGGGAAGTTAATTAAATACCATTTGGAGGCATTTAATGTTCGAGCAAAAACGGCTGATTTTCGACAAAAGAGATAACACCCCCCCATTACGTCATGCTTCAGAAATGTGGAAAATGGTCCGTTTTCAAATGTTTTATTTTTGAACGTCAGTTCACATTTGTAGGTGGATCATCAGTGTTAGAGCTAAAATTAGCATGTTTAAAGTGATTTTCATGCTTCCAGGGGCCCAAAACACAAGATTTATGGAATGGTTAAAAGTGCATGAAAATGGCCAATTTACTCACTCTGAGTTCTCAAAAAGGGTTTCTTCACCCCGGGAAGTTAATTAAATACCATTTGGAGGCATTTAATGTTCGAGCAAAAACGGCTGATTTTCGACAAAAGAGATAACACCCCCCCATTACGTCATGCTTCAGAAATGTGGAAAATGGTCCGTTTTCAAATGTTTTATTTTTGAACGTCAGTTCACATTTGTAGGTGGATCATCAGTGTTAGAGCTAAAATTAGCATGTTTAAAGTGATTTTCATGCTTCCAGGGGCTCGGGAAGTGAAATAAATACCATTTGGAGGCATTTAATGTTCGAGCAAAAACGGCTGATTTTCCACAAAAGAGATAACACCCCCCCATTACGTCATGCTTCAGAAATGTGGAAAATGGTCCGTTTTCAAATGTTTTATTTTTAAACGTCAGTTCACATTTGTAGGTGGATCATCAGTGTTAGAGCTAAAATTAGCATGTTTAAAGTTATTTTCATGCTTCCAGGGGCTCGGGAAGTTAATTAAATACCATTTGGAGGCATTTAATGTTCGAGCAAAAACGGCTGATTTTCGACAAAAGAGATAACACCCCCCCATTACGTCATGCTTCAGAAATGTGGAAAATGGTCCGTTTTCAAATGTTTTATTTTTGAACGTCAGTTCACATTTGTAGGTGGATCATCAGTGTTAGAGCTAAAATTAGCATGTTTAAAGTGATTTTCATGCTTCCAGGGGCCCAAAACACAAGATTTATGGAATGGTTAAAAGTGCATGAAAATGGCCAATTTACTCACTCTGAGTTCTCAAAAAGGGTTTCTTCACCCCGGGAAGTTAATTAAATACCATTTGGAGGCATTTAATGTTCGAGCAAAAACGGCTGATTTTCGACAAAAGAGATAATACCCCCCCATTACGTCATGCTTCAGAAATGTGGAAAATGGTCCGTTTTCAAATGTTTTATTTTTGAACGTCAGTTCACATTTGTAGGTGGATCATCAGTGTTAGAGCTAAAATTAGCATGCTTAAAGTGATTTTCATGCTTCCAGGGGCTCGGGAAGTTAATTAAATACCATTTGGAGGCATTTAATGTTCGAGCAAAAACGGCTGATTTTCGACAAAAGAGATAACACCCCCCCATTACGTCATGCTTCAGAAATGTGGAAAATGGTCCGTTTTCAAATGTTTTATTTTTGAACGTCAGTTCACATTTGTAGGTGGATCATCAGTGTTAGAGCTAAAATTAGCATGTTTAAAGTGATTTTCATGCTTCCAGGGGCTCGGGAAGTGAAATAAATACCATTTGGAGGCATTTAATGTTCGAGCAAAAACGGCTGATTTTCCACAAAAGAGATAACACCCCCCCATTACGTCATGCTTCAGAAATGTGGAAAATGGTCCGTTTTCAAATGTTTTATTTTTAAACGTCAGTTCACATTTGTAGGTGGATCATCAGTGTTAGAGCTAAAATTAGCATGTTTAAAGTGATTTTCATGCTTCCAGGGGCCCAAAACACAATATTTATGGAATGGTTAAAAGTGCATGAAAATGGCCAATTTACTCACTCTGAGTTCTCAAAAAGGGTTTCTTCACCCCGGGAAGTTAATTAAATACCATTTGGAGGCATTTAATGTTCGAGCAAAAACGGCTGATTTTCGACAAAAGAGATAACACCCCCCCATTACGTCATGCTTCAGAAATGTGGAAAATGGTCCGTTTTCAAATGTTTTATTTTTGAACGTCAGTTCACATTTGTAGGTGGATCATCAGTGTTAGAGCTAAAATTAGCATGTTTAAAGTGATTTTCATGCTTCCAGGGGCTCGGGAAGTTAATTAAATACCATTTGGAGGCATTTAATGTTCGAGCAAAAACGGCTGATTTTCGACAAAAGAGATAACACCCCCCCATTACGTCATGCTTCAGAAATGTGGAAAATGGTCCGTTTTCAAATGTTTTATTTTTGAACGTCAGTTCACATTTGTAGGTGGATCATCAGTGTTAGAGCTAAAATTAGCATGTTTAAAGTGATTTTCATGCTTCCAGGGGCCCAAAACACAAGATTTATGGAATGGTTAAAAGTGCATGAAAATGGCCAATTTACTCACTCTGAGTTCTCAAAAAGGGTTTCTTCACCCCGGGAAGTTAATTAAATACCATTTGGAGGCATTTAATGTTCGAACAAAAACGGCAGATTTTCGACAAAAGAGATAACACCCCCCCATTACGTCATGCTTCAGAAATGTGGAAAATGGTCCGTTTTCAAATGTTTTATTTTTGAACGTCAGTTCACATTTGTAGGTGGATCATCAGTGTTAGAGCTAAAATTAGCATGTTTAAAGCGATTTTCATGCTTCCAGGGGCTCGGGAAGTTAATTAAATACCATTTGGAGGCATTTAATGTTCGAGCAAAAACGGGTGATTATCGACAAAAGAGATAACACCCCCCCATTACGTCATGCTTCAGAAATGTGGAAAATGGTCCGTTTTCAAATGTTTTATTTTTGAACGTCAGTTCACATTTGTAGGTGGATCATCAGTGTTAGAGCTAAAATTAGCATGTTTAAAGTGATTTTCATGCTTCCAGGGGCCCAAAACACAAGATTTATGGAATGGTTAAAAGTGCATGAAAATGGCCAATTTACTCACTCTGAGTTCTCAAAAAGGGTTTCTTCACCCCGGGAAGTTAATTAAATACCATTTGGAGGCATTTAATGTTCGAGCAAAAACGGCTGATTTTCGACAAAAGAGATAACACCCCCCCTTTACGTCATGCTTCAGAAATGTGGAAAATGGTCAGTTTTCAAATGTTTTATTTTTGAACGTCAGTTCACATTTGTAGGTGGATCATCAGTGTTAGAGCTAAAATTAGCATGTTTAAAGTGATTTTCATGCTTCCAGGGGCTCGGGAAGTTAATTAAATACCATTTGGAGGAATTTAATGTTCGAGCAAAAACGGCTGATTTTCGACAAAAGAGATAACACCCCCCCATTACGTCATGCTTCAGAAATGTGGAAAATGGTCCGTTTTCAAATGTTTTATTTTTGAACGTCAGTTCACATTTGTAGGTGGATCATCAGTGTTAGAGCTAAAATTAGCATGTTTAAAGTGATTTTCATGCTTCCAGGGGCTCGGGAAGTGAAATAAATACCATTTGGAGGCATTTAATGTTCGAGCAAAAACGGCTGATTTTCCACAAAAGAGATAACACCCCCCCATTACGTCATGCTTCAGAAATGTGGAAAATGGTCCGTTTTCAAATGTTTTATTTTTAAACGTCAGTTCACATTTGTAGGTGGATCATCAGTGTTAGAGCTAAAATTAGCATGTTTAAAGTGATTTTCATGCTTCCAGGGGCCCAAAACACAATATTTATGGAATGGTTAAAAGTGCATGAAAATGGCCAATTTACTCACTCTGAGTTCTCAAAAAGGGTTTCTTCACCCCGGGAAGTTAATTAAATACCATTTGGAGGCATTTAATGTTCGAGCAAAAACGGCTGATTTTCGACAAAAGAGATAACACCCCCCCATTACGTCATGCTTCAGAAATGTGGAAAATGGTCCGTTTTCAAATGTTTTATTTTTGAACGTCAGTTCACATTTGTAGGTGGATCATCAGTGTTAGAGCTAAAATTAGCATGTTTAAAGTGATTTTCATGCTTCCAGGGGCTCGGGAAGTTAATTAAATACCATTTGGAGGCATTTAATGTTCGAGCAAAAACGGCTGATTTTCGACAAAAGAGATAACACCCCCCCATTACGTCATGCTTCAGAAATGTGGAAAATGGTCCGTTTTCAAATGTTTTATTTTTGAACGTCAGTTCACATTTGTAGGTGGATCATCAGTGTTAGAGCTAAAATTAGCATGTTTAAAGTGATTTTCATGCTTCCAGGGGCCCAAAACACAAGATTTATGGAATGGTTAAAAGTGCATGAAAATGGCCAATTTACTCACTCTGAGTTCTCAAAAAGGGTTTCTTCACCCCGGGAAGTTAATTAAATACAATTTGGAGGCATTTAATGTTCGAGCAAAAACAGCTGATTTTCGACAAAAGAGATAACACCCCCCCATTACGTCATGCTTCAGAAATGTGGAAAATGGTCCATTTTCAAATGTTTTATTTTTGAACGTCAGTTCACATTTGTAGGTGGATCATCAGTGTTAGAGCTAAAATTAGCATGTTTAAAGTGATTTTCATGCTTCCAGGGGCTCGGGAAGTGAATTAAATACCATTTGGAGGCATTTAATGTTCGAGCAAAAACGGCTGATTTTCGACAAAAGAGATAACACCCCCCCCCATTACGCCATGCTTCAGAAATGTGGAAAATGGTCCGTTTTCAAATGTTTTATTTTTGAACGTCAGTTCACATTTGTAGGTGGATCATCAGTGTTAGAGCTAAAATTAGCATGTTTAAAGTGATTTTCATGCTTCCAGGGGCCCAAAACACAAGATTTATGGAATGGTTAAAAGTGCATGAAAATGGCCAATTTACTCACTCTGAGTTCTCAAAAAGGGTTTCTTCACCCCGGGAAGTTAATTAAATACCATTTGGAGGCATTTAATGTTCGAGCAAAAACGGCTGATTTTCGACAAAAGAGATAACACCCCCCCATTACGTCATGCTTCAGAAATGTGGAAAATGGTCCGTTTTCAAATGTTTTATTTTTGAACGTCAGTTCACATTTGTAGGTGGATCATCAGTGTTAGAGCTAAAATTAGCATGTTTAAAGTGATTTTCATGCTTCCAGGGGCTCGGGAAGTTAATTAAATACCATTTGGAGGCATTTAATGTTCGAGCAAAAACGGCTGATTTTCGACAAAAGAGATAACACCCCCCCATTACGTCATGCTTCAGAAGTGTGGAAAATGGTCCGTTTTCAAATGTTTTATTTTTGAACGTCAGTTGACATTTGTAGGTGGATCATCAGTGTTAGAGCTAAAATTAGCATGTTTAAAGTGATTTTCATGCTTCCAGGGGCTCGGGAAGTGAAATAAATACCATTTGGAGGCATTTAATGTTCGAGCAAAAACGGCTGATTTTCGACAAAAGAGATAACACCCCCCCATTACGTCATGCTTCAGAAATGTGGAAAATGGTCCGTTTTCAAATGTTTTATTTTTGAACGTCAGTTCACATTTGTAGGTGGAACATCAGTATTAGAGCTAAAATTAGCATGTTTAAAGTGATTTTCATGCTTCCAGGGGCCCAAAACACAAGATTTATGGAATGGTTAAAAGTGCATGAAAATGGCCAATTTACTCACTCTGAGTTCTCAAAAAGGGTTTCTTCACCCCGGGAAGTTAATTAAATACCATTTGGAGGCATTTAATGTTCGAGCAAAAACGGCTGATTTTCGACAAAAGAGATAACACCCCCCATTACGTCATGCTTCAGAAATGTGGAAAATGGTCCGTTTTCAAATGTTTTATTTTTGAACGTCAGTTCACATTTGTAGGTGGATCATCAGTGTTAGAGCTAAAATTAGCATGTTTAAAGTGATTTTCATGCTTCCAGGGGCTCGGGAAGTTAATTAAATACCATTTGGAGGCATTTAATGTTCGAGCAAAAACGGCTGATTTTCGACAAAAGAGATAACACCCCCCCATTACGTCATGCTTCAGAAATGTGGAAAATGGTCCGTTTTCAAATGTTTTATTTTTGAACGTCAGTTCACATTTGTAGGTGGATCATCAGTGTTAGAGCTAAAATTAGCATGTTTAAAGTGATTTTCATGCTTCCAGGGGCTCGGGAAGTGAAATAAATACCATTTGGAGGCATTTAATGTTCGAGCAAAAACGGCTGATTTTCGACAAAAGAGATAACACCCCCCCATTACGTCATGCTTCAGAAATGTGGAAAATGGTCCGTTTTCAAATGTTTTATTTTTGAACGTCAGTTCACATTTGTAGGTGGATCATCAGTGTTAGAGCTAAAATTAGCATGTTTAAAGTGATTTTCATGCTTCCAGGGGCTCGGGAAGTGAAATAAATACCATTTGGAGGCATTTAATGTTCGAGCAAAAACGGCTGATTTTCCACAAAAGAGATAACACCCCCCCATTACGTCATGCTTCAGAAATGTGGAAAATGGTCCGTTTTCAAATGTTTTATTTTTAAACGTCAGTTCACATTTGTAGGTGGATCATCAGTGTTAGAGCTAAAATTAGCATGTTTAAAGTGATTTTCATGCTTCCAGGGGCCCAAAACACAATATTTATGGAATGGTTAAAAGTGCATGAAAATGGCCAATTTACTCACTCTGAGTTCTCAAAAAGGGTTTCTTCACCCCGGGAAGTTAATTAAATACCATTTGGAGGCATTTAATGTTCGAGCAAAAACGGCTGATTTTCGACAAAAGAGATAACACCCCCCCATTACGTCATGCTTCAGAAATGTGGAAAATGGTCCGTTTTCAAATGTTTTATTTTTGAACGTCAGTTCACATTTGTAGGTGGATCATCAGTGTTAGAGCTAAAATTAGCATGTTTAAAGTGATTTTCATGCTTCCAGGGGCTCGGGAAGTTAATTAAATACCATTTGGAGGCATTTAATGTTCGAGCAAAAACGGCTGATTTTCGACAAAAGAGATAACACCCCCCCCATTACGTCATGCTTCAGAAATGTGGAAAATGGTCCGTTTTCAAATGTTTTATTTTTGAACGTCAGTTCACATTTGTAGGTGGATCATCAGTGTTAGAGCTAAAATTAGCATGTTTAAAGTGATTTTCATGCTTCCAGGGGCCCAAAACACAAGATTTATGGAATGGTTAAAAGTGCATGAAAATGGCCAATTTACTCACTCTGAGTTCTCAAAAAGGGTTTCTTCACCCCGGGAAGTTAATTAAATACAATTTGGAGGCATTTAATGTTCGAGCAAAAACGGCTGATTTTCGACAAAAGAGATAACACCCCCCCATTACGTCATGCTTCAGAAATGTGGAAAATGGTCCATTTTCAAATGTTTTATTTTTGAACGTCAGTTCACATTTGTAGGTGGATCATCAGTGTTAGAGCTAAAATTAGCATGTTTAAAGTGATTTTCATGCTTCCAGGGGCCCAAAACACAAGATTTATGGAATGGTTAAAAGTGCATGAAAATGGCCAATTTACTCACTCTGAGTTCTCAAAAAGGGTTTCTTCACCCCGGGAAGTTAATTAAATACAATTTGGAGGCATTTAATGTTCGAGCAAAAACGGCTGATTTTCGACAAAAGAGATAACACCCCCCCATTACGTCATGCTTCAGAAATGTGGAAAATGGTCCGTTTTCAAATGTTTTATTTTTGAACGTCAGTTCACATTTGTAGGTGGATCATCAGTGTTAGAGCTAAAATTAGCATGTTTAAAGTGATTTTCATGCTTCCAGGGGCTCGGGAAGTTAATTAAATACCATTTGGAGGCATTTAATGTTCGAGCAAAAACGGCTGATTTTCGACAAAAGAGATAACACCCCCCCCATTACGTCATGCTTCAGAAATGTGGAAAATGGTCCGTTTTCAAATGTTTTATTTTTGAACGTCAGTTCACATTTGTAGGTGGATCATCAGTGTTAGAGCTAAAATTAGCATGTTTAAAGTGATTTTCATGCTTCCAGGGGCCCAAAACACAAGATTTATGGAATGGTTAAAAGTGCATGAAAATGGCCAATTTACTCACTCTGAGTTCTCAAAAAGGGTTTCTTCACCCCGGGAAGTTAATTAAATACAATTTGGAGGCATTTAATGTTCGAGCAAAAACGGCTGATTTTCGACAAAAGAGATAACACCCCCCCATTACGTCATGCTTCAGAAATGTGGAAAATGGTCCATTTTCAAATGTTTTATTTTTGAACGTCAGTTCACATTTGTAGGTGGATCATCAGTGTTAGAGCTAAAATTAGCATGTTTAAAGTGATTTTCATGCTTCCAGGGGCTCGGGAAGTGAATTAAATACCATTTGGAGGCATTTAATGTTCGAGCAAAAACGGCTGATTTTCGACAAAAGAGATAACACCCCCCCCATTACGTCATGCTTCAGAAATTTGGAAAATGGTCCGTTTTCAAATGTTTTATTTTTGAACGTCAGTTCACATTTGTAGGTGGATCATCAGTGTTAGAGCTAAAATTAGCATGTTTAAAGTGATTTTCATGCTTCCAGGGGCCCAAAACACAAGATTTATGGAATGGTTAAAAGTGCATGAAAATGGCCAATTTACTCACTCTGAGTTCTCAAAAAGGGTTTCTTCACCCCGGGAAGTTAATTAAATACCATTTGGAGGCATTTAATGTTCGAGCAAAAACGGCTGATTTTCGACAAAAGAGATAACACCCCCCCATTACGTCATGCTTCAGAAATGTGGAAAATGGTCCGTTTTCAAATGTTTTATTTTTGAACGTCAGTTCACATTTGTAGGTGGATCATCAGTGTTAGAGCTAAAATTAGCATGTTTAAAGTGATTTTCATGCTTCCAGGGGCTCGGGAAGTTAATTAAATACCATTTGGAGGCATTTAATGTTCGAGCAAAAACGGCTGATTTTCGACAAAAGAGATAACACCCCCCCCATTACGTCATGCTTCAGAAATGTGGAAAATGGTCCGTTTTCAAATGTTTTATTTTTGAACGTCAGTTCACATTTGTAAGTGGATCATCAGTGTTAGAGCTAAAATTAGCATGTTTAAAGTGATTTTCATGCTTCCAGGGGCTCGGGAAATGAAATAAATACCATTTGGAGGCATTTAATGTTCGAGCAAAAACGGCTGATTTTGGACAAAAGAGATAACACCCCCCCATTACGTCATGCTTCAGAAATGTGGAAAATGGTCCGTTTTCAAATGTTTTATTTTTGAACGTCAGTTCACATTTGTAGGTGGATCATCAGTGTTAGAGCTAAAATTAGCATGTTTAAAGTGATTTTCATGCTTCCAGGGGCCCAAAACACAAGATTTATTGAATGGTTAAAAGTGCATGAAAATGGCCAATTTACTCACTCTGAGTTCTCAAAAAGGGTTTCTTCACCCCGGGAAGTTAATTAAATACCATTTGGAGGCATTTAATGTTCGAGCAAAAACGGCTGATTTTCGACAAAAGAGATAACACCCCCCCATTACGTCATGCTTCAGAAATGTGGAAAATAGTCCGTTTTCAAATGTTTTATTTTTGAACGTCAGTTCACATTTGTAGGTGGATCATCAGTGTTAGAGCTAAAATTAGCATCTTTAAAGTGATTTTCATGCTTCCAGGGGCTCGGGAAGTTAATTAAATACCATTTGGAGGCATTTAATGTTCGAGCAAAAACGGCTGATTTTCGACAAAAGAGATAACACCCCCCCATTACGTCATGCTTCAGAAATGTGGAAAATGGTCCGTTTTCAAATGTTTTATTTTTGAACGTCAGTTCACATTTGTAGGTGGATCATCAGTGTTAGAGCTAAAATTAGCATGTTTAAAGTGATTTTCATGCTTCCAGGGGCTCGGGAAGTTAATTAAATACCATTTGGAGGCATTTAATGTTCAAGCAAAAACGGCTGATTTTCGACAAAAGAGATAACACCCCCCCATTACGTCATGCTTCAGAAATGTGGAAAATGGTCCGTTTTCAAATGTTTTATTTTTGAACGTCAGTTCACATTTGTAGGTGGATCATCAGTGTTAGAGCTAAAATTAGCATGTTTAAAGTGATTTTCATGCTTCCAGGGGCCCAAAACACAAGATTTATGGAATGGTTAAAAGTGCATGAAAATGGCCAATTTACTCACTCTGAGTTCTCAAAAAGGGTTTCTTCACCCCGGGAAGTTAATTAAATACCATTTGGAGGCATTTAATGTTCGAGCAAAAACGGCTGATTTTCGACAAAAGAGATAACACCCCCCCATTACGTCATGCTTCAGAAATGTGGAAAATGGTCCGTTTTCAAATGTTTTATTTTTGAACGTCAGTTCACATTTGTAGGTGGATCATCAGTGTTAGAGCTAAAATTAGCATGTTTAAAGTGATTTTCATGCTTCCAGGGGCTCGGGAAGTTAATTAAATACCATTTGGAGGCATTTAATGTTCGAGCAAAAACGGCTGATTTTCGACAAAAGAGATAACACCCCCCCATTACGTCATGCTTCAGAAATGTGGAAAATGGTCCGTTTTCAAATGTTTTATTTTTGAACGTCAGTTCACATTTGTAGGTGGATCATCAGTGTTAGAGCTAAAATTAGCATGTTTAAAGTGATTTTCATGCTTCCAGGGGCTCGGGAAGTGAAATAAATACCATTTGGAGGCATTAAATGTTCGAGCAAAAACGGCTGATTTTCGACAAAAGAGATAACACCCCCCCATTACGTCATGCTTCAGAAATGTGGAAAATGGTCCGTTTTCAAATGTTTTATTTTTAAACGTCAGTTCACATTTGTAGGTGGATCATCAGTGTTAGAGCTAAAATTAGCATGTTTAAAGTGATTTTCATGCTTCCAGGGGCCCAAAACACAATATTTATGGAATGGTTAAAAGTGCATGAAAATGGCCAATTTACTCACTCTGAGTTCTCAAAAAGGGTTTCTTCACCCCGGGAAGTTAATTAAATACCATTTGGAGGCATTTAATGTTCGAGCAAAAACGGCTGATTTTCGACAAAAGAGATAACACCCCCCCATTACGTCATGCTTCAGAAATGTGGAAAATGGTCCGTTTTCAAATGTTTTATTTTTGAACGTCAGTTCACATTTGTAGGTGGATCATCAGTGTTAGAGCTAAAATTAGCATGTTTAAAGTGATTTTCATGCTTCCAGGGGCTCGGGAAGTTAATTAAATACCATTTGGAGGCATTTAATGTTCGAGCAAAAACGGCTGATTTTCGACAAAAGAGATAACACCCCCCCATTACGTCATGCTTCAGAAATGTGGAAAATGGTCCGTTTTCAAATGTTTTATTTTTGAACGTCAGTTCACATTTGTAGGTGGATCATCAGTGTTAGAGCTAAAATTAGCATGTTTAAAGTGATTTTCATGCTTCCAGGGGCCCAAAACACAAGATTTATGGAATGGTTAAAAGTGCATGAAAATGGCCAATTTACTCACTCTGAGTTCTCAAAAAGGGTTTCTTCACCCCGGGAAGTTAATTAAATACCATTTGGAGGCATTTAATGTTCCAGCAAAAACGGCTGATTTTCGACAAAAGAGATAACACCCCCCCATTACGTCATGCTTCAGAAATGTGGAAAATGGTCCGTTTTCAAATGTTTTATTTTTGAACGTCAGTTCACATTTGTAGGTGGATCATCAGTGTTAGAGCTAAAATTAGCATGTTTAAAGTGATTTTCATGCTTCTAGGGGCTCGGGAAGTGAATTAAATACCATTTGGAGGCATTTAATGTTCGAGCAAAAAGGGCTGATTTTCGACAAAAGAGATAACACCCCCCCATTACGTCATGCTTCAGAAATGTGGAAAATGGTCCGTTTTCAAATGTTTTATTTTTGAACGTCAGTTCACATTTGTAGGTGGATCATCAGTGTTAGAGCTAAAATTAGCATGTTTAAAGTGATTTTCATGCTTCCAGGGGCCCAAAACACAAGATTTATGGAATGGTTAAAAGTGCATGAAAATGGCCAATTTACTCACTCTGAGTTCTCAAAAAGGGTTTCTTCACCCCGGGAAGTTAATTAAATACCATTTGGAGGCATTTAATGTTCGAGCAAAAACGGCTGATTTTCAACAAAAGAGATAACACCCCCCCATTACGTCATGCTTCAGAAATGTGGAAAATGGTCCGTTTTCAAATGTTTTATTTTTGAACGTCAGTTCACATTTGTAGGTGGATCATCAGTGTTAGAGCTAAAATTAGCATGTTTAAAGTGATTTTCATGCTTCCAGGGGCTCGGGAAGTTAATTAAATACCATTTGGAGGCATTTAATGTTCGAGCAAAAATGGCTGATTTTCGACAAAAGAGATAACACCCCCCCCTTACGTCATGCTTCAGAAATGTGGAAAATGGTCCGTTTTCAAATGTTTTATTTTTGAACGTCAGTTCACATTTGTAGGTGGATCATCAGTGTTAGAGCTAAAATTAGCATGTTTAAAGTGATTTTCATGCTTCCAGGGGCTCGGGAAGTGAAATAAATACCATTTGGAGGCATTTAATGTTCGAGCAAAAACGGCTGATTTTCGACAAAAGAGATAACACCCCCCCATTACGTCATGCTTCAGAAATGTGGAAAATGGTCCGTTTTCAAATGTTTTATTTTTGAACGTCAGTTCACATTTGTAGGTGGATCATCAGTGTTAGAGCTAAAATTAGCATGTTTAAAGTGATTTTCATGCTTCCAGGGGCCCAAAACACAAGATTTATGGAATGGTTAAAAGTGCATGAAAATGGCCAATTTACTCACTCTGGGTTCTCAAAAAGGGTTTCTTCACCCGGGAAGTTAATTAAATACCATTTGGAGGCATTTAATGTTCGAGCAAAAACGGCTGATTTTCGACAAAAGAGATAACACCCCCCCCATTACGTCATGCTTCAGAAATGTGGAAAATGGTCCGTTTTCAAATGTTTTATTTTTGAACGTCAGTTCACATTTGTAGGTGGATCGTCAGTGTTAGAGCTAAAATTAGCATGTTTAAAGTGATTTTCATGTTTCCAGGGGCTCGGGAAGTGAAATAAATACCATTTGGAGGCATTTAATGTTCGAGCAAAAACGGCTGATTTTCGACAAAAGAGATAACACCCCCCCATTACGTCATGCTTCAGAAATGTGGAAAATGGTCCGTTTTCAAATGTTTTATTTTTGAACGTCAGTTCACATTTGTAGGTGGATCATCAGTGTTAGAGCTAAAATTAGCATGTTTAAAGTGATTTTCATGCTTCCAGGGGCCCAAAACACAAGATTTATGGAATGGTTTAAAAGTGCATGAAAATGGCCAATTTACTCACTCTGAGTTCTCAAAAAGGGTTTCTTCACCCCGGGAAGTTAATTAAATACCATTTGGAGGCATTTAATGTTCGAGCAAAAACGGCTGATTTTCGACAAAAGAGATAACACCCCCCCATTACGTCATGCTTCAGAAATGTGGAAAATGGTCCGTTTTCAAATGTTTTATTTTTGAACGTCAGTTCACATTTGTAGGTGGATCATCAGTGTTAGAGCTAAAATTAGCATGTTTAAAGTGATTTTCATGCTTCCAGGGGCTCGGGAAGTGAAATAAATACCATTTGGAGGCATTTAATGTTCGAGCAAAAACGGCTGATTTTCCACAAAAGAGATAACACCCCCCCATTACGTCATGCTTCAGAAATGTGGAAAATGGTCCGTTTTCAAATGTTTTATTTTTAAACGTCAGTTCACATTTGTAGGTGGATCATCAGTGTTAGAGCTAAAATTAGCATGTTTAAAGTGATTTTCATGCTTCCAGGGGCTCGGGAAGTTAATTAAATACCATTTGGAGGCATTTAATGTTCAAGCAAAAACGGCTGATTTTCGACAAAAGAGATAACACCCCCCCATTACGTCATGCTTCAGAAATGTGGAAAATGGTCCGTTTTCAAATGTTTTATTTTTGAACGTCAGTTCACATTTGTAGGTGGATCATCAGTGTTAGAGCTAAAATTAGCATGTTTAAAGTTATTTTCATGCTTCCAGGGGCTCGGGAAGTTAATTAAATACCATTTGGAGGCATTTAATGTTCGAGCAAAAACGGCTGATTTTCGACAAAAGAGATAACACCCCCCCATTACGTCATGCTTCAGAAATGTGGAAAATGGTCCGTTTTCAAATGTTTTATTTTTGAACGTCAGTTCACATTTGTAGGTGGATCATCAGTGTTAGAGCTAAAATTAGCATGTTTAAAGTGATTTTCATGCTTCCAGGGGCCCAAAACACAAGATTTATGGAATGGTTAAAAGTGCATGAAAATGGCCAATTTACTCACTCTGAGTTCTCAAAAAGGGTTTCTTCACCCCGGGAAGTTAATTAAATACCATTTGGAGGCATTTAATGTTCGAGCAAAAACGGCTGATTTTCGACAAAAGAGATAATACCCCCCCATTACGTCATGCTTCAGAAATGTGGAAAATGGTCCGTTTTCAAATGTTTTATTTTTGAACGTCAGTTCACATTTGTAGGTGGATCATCAGTGTTAGAGCTAAAATTAGCATGCTTAAAGTGATTTTCATGCTTCCAGGGGCTCGGGAAGTTAATTAAATACCATTTGGAGGCATTTAATGTTCGAGCAAAAACGGCTGATTTTCGACAAAAGAGATAACACCCCCCCATTACGTCATGCTTCAGAAATGTGGAAAATGGTCCGTTTTCAAATGTTTTATTTTTGAACGTCAGTTCACATTTGTAGGTGGATCATCAGTGTTAGAGCTAAAATTAGCATGTTTAAAGTGATTTTCATGCTTCCAGGGGCTCGGGAAGTGAAATAAATACCATTTGGAGGCATTTAATGTTCGAGCAAAAACGGCTGATTTTCCACAAAAGAGATAACACCCCCCCATTACGTCATGCTTCAGAAATGTGGAAAATGGTCCGTTTTCAAATGTTTTATTTTTAAACGTCAGTTCACATTTGTAGGTGGATCATCAGTGTTAGAGCTAAAATTAGCATGTTTAAAGTGATTTTCATGCTTCCAGGGGCCCAAAACACAATATTTATGGAATGGTTAAAAGTGCATGAAAATGGCCAATTTACTCACTCTGGGTTCTCAAAAAGGGTTTCTTCACCCCGGGAAGTTAATTAAATACCATTTGGAGGCATTTAATGTTCGAGCAAAAACGGCTGATTTTCGACAAAAGAGATAACACCCCCCCATTACGTCATGCTTCAGAAATGTGGAAAATGGTCCGTTTTCAAATGTTTTATTTTTGAACGTCAGTTCACATTTGTAGGTGGATCATCAGTGTTAGAGCTAAAATTAGCATGTTTAAAGTGATTTTCATGCTTCCAGGGGCTCGGGAAGTTAATTAAATACCATTTGGAGGCATTTAATGTTCGAGCAAAAACGGCTGATTTTCGACAAAAGAGATAACACCCCCCCATTACGTCATGCTTCAGAAATGTGGAAAATGGTCCGTTTTCAAATGTTTTATTTTTGAACGTCAGTTCACATTTGTAGGTGGATCATCAGTGTTAGAGCTAAAATTAGCATGTTTAAAGTGATTTTCATGCTTCCAGGGGCCCAAAACACAAGATTTATGGAATGGTTAAAAGTGCATGAAAATGGCCAATTTACTCACTCTGAGTTCTCAAAAAGGGTTTCTTCACCCCGGGAAGTTAATTAAATACCATTTGGAGGCATTTAATGTTCGAACAAAAACGGCAGATTTTCGACAAAAGAGATAACACCCCCCCATTACGTCATGCTTCAGAAATGTGGAAAATGGTCCGTTTTCAAATGTTTTATTTTTGAACGTCAGTTCACATTTGTAGGTGGATCATCAGTGTTAGAGCTAAAATTAGCATGTTTAAAGCGATTTTCATGCTTCCAGGGGCTCGGGAAGTTAATTAAATACCATTTGGAGGCATTTAATGTTCGAGCAAAAACGGGTGATTATCGACAAAAGAGATAACACCCCCCCATTACGTCATGCTTCAGAAATGTGGAAAATGGTCCGTTTTCAAATGTTTTATTTTTGAACGTCAGTTCACATTTGTAGGTGGATCATCAGTGTTAGAGCTAAAATTAGCATGTTTAAAGTGATTTTCATGCTTCCAGGGGCCCAAAACACAAGATTTATGGAATGGTTAAAAGTGCATGAAAATGGCCAATTTACTCACTCTGAGTTCTCAAAAAGGGTTTCTTCACCCCGGGAAGTTAATTAAATACCATTTGGAGGCATTTAATGTTCGAGCAAAAACGGCTGATTTTCGACAAAAGAGATAACACCCCCCCTTTACGTCATGCTTCAGAAATGTGGAAAATGGTCAGTTTTCAAATGTTTTATTTTTGAACGTCAGTTCACATTTGTAGGTGGATCATCAGTGTTAGAGCTAAAATTAGCATGTTTAAAGTGATTTTCATGCTTCCAGGGGCTCGGGAAGTTAATTAAATACCATTTGGAGGAATTCAATGTTCGAGCAAAAACGGCTGATTTTCGACAAAAGAGATAACACCCCCCCATTACGTCATGCTTCAGAAATGTGGAAAATGGTCCGTTTTCAAATGTTTTATTTTTGAACGTCAGTTCACATTTGTAGGTGGATCATCAGTGTTAGAGCTAAAATTAGCATGTTTAAAGTGATTTTCATGCTTCCAGGGGCTCGGGAAGTGAAATAAATACCATTTGGAGGCATTTAATGTTCGAGCAAAAACGGCTGATTTTCCACAAAAGAGATAACACCCCCCCATTACGTCATGCTTCAGAAATGTGGAAAATGGTCCGTTTTCAAATGTTTTATTTTTAAACGTCAGTTCACATTTGTAGGTGGATCATCAGTGTTAGAGCTAAAATTAGCATGTTTAAAGTGATTTTCATGCTTCCAGGGGCCCAAAACACAATATTTATGGAATGGTTAAAAGTGCATGAAAATGGCCAATTTACTCACTCTGAGTTCTCAAAAAGGGTTTCTTCACCCCGGGAAGTTAATTAAATACCATTTGGAGGCATTTAATGTTCGAGCAAAAACGGCTGATTTTCGACAAAAGAGATAACACCCCCCCATTACGTCATGCTTCAGAAATGTGGAAAATGGTCCGTTTTCAAATGTTTTATTTTTGAACGTCAGTTCACATTTGTAGGTGGATCATCAGTGTTAGAGCTAAAATTAGCATGTTTAAAGTGATTTTCATGCTTCCAGGGGCTCGGGAAGTTAATTAAATACCATTTGGAGGCATTTAATGTTCGAGCAAAAACGGCTGATTTTCGACAAAAGAGATAACACCCCCCCATTACGTCATGCTTCAGAAATGTGGAAAATGGTCCGTTTTCAAATGTTTTATTTTTGAACGTCAGTTCACATTTGTAGGTGGATCATCAGTGTTAGAGCTAAAATTAGCATGTTTAAAGTGATTTTCATGCTTCCAGGGGCCCAAAACACAAGATTTATGGAATGGTTAAAAGTGCATGAAAATGGCCAATTTACTCACTCTGAGTTCTCAAAAAGGGTTTCTTCACCCCGGGAAGTTAATTAAATACAATTTGGAGGCATTTAATGTTCGAGCAAAAACAGCTGATTTTCGACAAAAGAGATAACACCCCCCCATTACGTCATGCTTCAGAAATGTGGAAAATGGTCCATTTTCAAATGTTTTATTTTTGAACGTCAGTTCACATTTGTAGGTGGATCATCAGTGTTAGAGCTAAAATTAGCATGTTTAAAGTGATTTTCATGCTTCCAGGGGCTCGGGAAGTGAATTAAATACCATTTGGAGGCATTTAATGTTCGAGCAAAAACGGCTGATTTTCGACAAAAGAGATAACACCCCCCCCCATTACGCCATGCTTCAGAAATGTGGAAAATGGTCCGTTTTCAAATGTTTTATTTTTGAACGTCAGTTCACATTTGTAGGTGGATCATCAGTGTTAGAGCTAAAATTAGCATGTTTAAAGTGATTTTCATGCTTCCAGGGGCCCAAAACACAAGATTTATGGAATGGTTAAAAGTGCATGAAAATGGCCAATTTACTCACTCTGAGTTCTCAAAAAGGGTTTCTTCACCCCGGGAAGTTAATTAAATACCATTTGGAGGCATTTAATGTTCGAGCAAAAACGGCTGATTTTCGACAAAAGAGATAACACCCCCCCATTACGTCATGCTTCAGAAATGTGGAAAATGGTCCGTTTTCAAATGTTTTATTTTTGAACGTCAGTTCACATTTGTAGGTGGATCATCAGTGTTAGAGCTAAAATTAGCATGTTTAAAGTGATTTTCATGCTTCCAGGGGCTCGGGAAGTTAATTAAATACCATTTGGAGGCATTTAATGTTCGAGCAAAAACGGCTGATTTTCGACAAAAGAGATAACACCCCCCCATTACGTCATGCTTCAGAAGTGTGGAAAATGGTCCGTTTTCAAATGTTTTATTTTTGAACGTCAGTTGACATTTGTAGGTGGATCATCAGTGTTAGAGCTAAAATTAGCATGTTTAAAGTGATTTTCATGCTTCCAGGGGCTCGGGAAGTGAAATAAATACCATTTGGAGGCATTTAATGTTCGAGCAAAAACGGCTGATTTTCGACAAAAGAGATAACACCCCCCCATTACGTCATGCTTCAGAAATGTGGAAAATGGTCCGTTTTCAAATGTTTTATTTTTGAACGTCAGTTCACATTTGTAGGTGGAACATCAGTATTAGAGCTAAAATTAGCATGTTTAAAGTGATTTTCATGCTTCCAGGGGCCCAAAACACAAGATTTATGGAATGGTTAAAAGTGCATGAAAATGGCCAATTTACTCACTCTGAGTTCTCAAAAAGGGTTTCTTCACCCCGGGAAGTTAATTAAATACCATTTGGAGGCATTTAATGTTCGAGCAAAAACGGCTGATTTTCGACAAAAGAGATAACACCCCCCATTACGTCATGCTTCAGAAATGTGGAAAATGGTCCGTTTTCAAATGTTTTATTTTTGAACGTCAGTTCACATTTGTAGGTGGATCATCAGTGTTAGAGCTAAAATTAGCATGTTTAAAGTGATTTTCATGCTTCCAGGGGCTCGGGAAGTTAATTAAATACCATTTGGAGGCATTTAATGTTCGAGCAAAAACGGCTGATTTTCGACAAAAGAGATAACACCCCCCCATTACTTCATGCTTCAGAAATGTGGAAAATGGTCCGTTTTCAAATGTTTTATTTTTGAACGTCAGTTCACATTTGTAGGTGGATCATCAGTGTTAGAGCTAAAATTAGCATGTTTAAAGTGATTTTCATGCTTCCAGGGGCTCGGGAAGTGAAATAAATACCATTTGGAGGCATTTAATGTTCGAGCAAAAACGGCTGATTTTCGACAAAAGAGATAACACCCCCCCATTACGTCATGCTTCAGAAATGTGGAAAATGGTCCGTTTTCAAATGTTTTATTTTTGAACGTCAGTTCACATTTGTAGGTGGATCATCAGTGTTAGAGCTAAAATTAGCATGTTTAAAGTGATTTTCATGCTTCCAGGGGCTCGGGAAGTGAAATAAATACCATTTGGAGGCATTTAATGTTCGAGCAAAAACGGCTGATTTTCCACAAAAGAGATAACACCCCCCCATTACGTCATGCTTCAGAAATGTGGAAAATGGTCCGTTTTCAAATGTTTTATTTTTAAACGTCAGTTCACATTTGTAGGTGGATCATCAGTGTTAGAGCTAAAATTAGCATGTTTAAAGTGATTTTCATGCTTCCAGGGGCCCAAAACACAATATTTATGGAATGGTTAAAAGTGCATGAAAATGGCCAATTTACTCACTCTGAGTTCTCAAAAAGGGTTTCTTCACCCCGGGAAGTTAATTAAATACCATTTGGAGGCATTTAATGTTCGAGCAAAAACGGCTGATTTTCGACAAAAGAGATAACACCCCCCCATTACGTCATGCTTCAGAAATGTGGAAAATGGTCCGTTTTCAAATGTTTTATTTTTGAACGTCAGTTCACATTTGTAGGTGGATCATCAGTGTTAGAGCTAAAATTAGCATGTTTAAAGTGATTTTCATGCTTCCAGGGGCTCGGGAAGTTAATTAAATACCATTTGGAGGCATTTAATGTTCGAGCAAAAACGGCTGATTTTCGACAAAAGAGATAACACCCCCCCATTACGTCATGCTTCAGAAATGTGGAAAATGGTCCGTTTTCAAATGTTTTATTTTTGAACGTCAGTTCACATTTGTAGGTGGATCATCAGTGTTAGAGCTAAAATTAGCATGTTTGAAGTGATTTTCATGCTTCCAGGGGCCCAAAACACAAGATTTATGGAATGGTTAAAAGTGCATGAAAATGGCCAATTTACTCACTCTGAGTTCTCAAAAAGGGTTTCTTCACCCCGGGAAGTTAATTAAATACAATTTGGAGGCATTTAATGTTCGAGCAAAAACGGCTGATTTTCGACAAAAGAGATAACACCCCCCCATTACGTCATGCTTCAGAAATGTGGAAAATGGTCCATTTTCAAATGTTTTATTTTTGAACGTCAGTTCACATTTGTAGGTGGATCATCAGTGTTAGAGCTAAAATTAGCATGTTTAAAGTGATTTTCATGCTTCCAGGGGCTCGGGAAGTGAATTAAATACCATTTGGAGGCATTTAATGTTCGAGCAAAAACGGCTGATTTTCGACAAAAGAGATAACACCCCCCCCATTACGTCATGCTTCAGAAATGTGGAAAATGGTCCGTTTTCAAATGTTTTATTTTTGAACGTCAGTTCACATTTGTAGGTGGATCATCAGTGTTAGAGCTAAAATTAGCATGTTTAAAGTGATTTTCATGCTTCCAGGGGCCCAAAACACAAGATTTATGGAATGGTTAAAAGTGCATGAAAATGGCCAATTTACTCACTCTGAGTTCTCAAAAAGGGTTTCTTCACCCCGGGAAGTTAATTAAATACCATTTGGAGGCATTTAATGTTCGAGCAAAAACGGCTGATTTTCGACAAAAGAGATAACACCCCCCCATTACGTCATGCTTCAGAAATGTGGAAAATGGTCCGTTTTCAAATGTTTTATTTTTGAACGTCAGTTCACATTTGTAGGTGGATCATCAGTGTTAGAGCTAAAATTAGCATGTTTAAAGTGATTTTCATGCTTCCAGGGGCTCGGGAAGTTAATTAAATACCATTTGGAGGCATTTAATGTTCGAGCAAAAACGGCTGATTTTCGACAAAAGAGATAACACCCCCCCCATTACGTCATGCTTCAGAAATGTGGAAAATGGTCCGTTTTCAAATGTTTTATTTTTGAACGTCAGTTCACATTTGTAAGTGGATCATCAGTGTTAGAGCTAAAATTAGCATGTTTAAAGTGATTTTCATGCTTCCAGGGGCTCGGGAAATGAAATAAATACCATTTGGAGGCATTTAATGTTCGAGCAAAAACGGCTGATTTTGGACAAAAGAGATAACACCCCCCCATTACGTCATGCTTCAGAAATGTGGAAAATGGTCCGTTTTCAAATGTTTTATTTTTGAACGTCAGTTCACATTTGTAGGTGGATCATCAGTGTTAGAGCTAAAATTAGCATGTTTAAAGTGATTTTCATGCTTCCAGGGGCCCAAAACACAAGATTTATTGAATGGTTAAAAGTGCATGAAAATGGCCAATTTACTCACTCTGAGTTCTCAAAAAGGGTTTCTTCACCCCGGGAAGTTAATTAAATACCATTTGGAGGCATTTAATGTTCGAGCAAAAACGGCTGATTTTCGACAAAAGAGATAACACCCCCCCATTACGTCATGCTTCAGAAATGTGGAAAATAGTCCGTTTTCAAATGTTTTATTTTTGAACGTCAGTTCACATTTGTAGGTGGATCATCAGTGTTAGAGCTAAAATTAGCATCTTTAAAGTGATTTTCATGCTTCCAGGGGCTCGGGAAGTTAATTAAATACCATTTGGAGGCATTTAATGTTCGAGCAAAAACGGCTGATTTTCGACAAAAGAGATAACACCCCCCCATTACGTCATGCTTCAGAAATGTGGAAAATGGTCCGTTTTCAAATGTTTTATTTTTGAACGTCAGTTCACATTTGTAGGTGGATCATCAGTGTTAGAGCTAAAATTAGCATGTTTAAAGTGATTTTCATGCTTCCAGGGGCTCGGGAAGTTAATTAAATACCATTTGGAGGCATTTAATGTTCGAGCAAAAACGGCTGATTTTCGACAAAAGAGATAACACCCCCCCATTACGTCATGCTTCAGAAATGTGGAAAATGGTCCGTTTTCAAATGTTTTATTTTTGAACGTCAGTTCACATTTGTAGGTGGATCATCAGTGTTAGAGCTAAAATTAGCATGTTTAAAGTGATTTTCATGCTTCCAGGGGCTCGGGAAGTGAAATAAATACCATTTGGAGGCATTAAATGTTCGAGCAAAAACGGCTGATTTTCGACAAAAGAGATAACACCCCCCCATTACGTCATGCTTCAGAAATGTGGAAAATGGTCCGTTTTCAAATGTTTTATTTTTAAACGTCAGTTCACATTTGTAGGTGGATCATCAGTGTTAGAGCTAAAATTAGCATGTTTAAAGTGATTTTCATGCTTCCAGGGGCCCAAAACACAATATTTATGGAATGGTTAAAAGTGCATGAAAATGGCCAATTTACTCACTCTGAGTTCTCAAAAAGGGTTTCTTCACCCCGGGAAGTTAATTAAATACCATTTGGAGGCATTTAATGTTCGAGCAAAAACGGCTGATTTTCGACAAAAGAGATAACACCCCCCCATTACGTCATGCTTCAGAAATGTGGAAAATGGTCCGTTTTCAAATGTTTTATTTTTGAACGTCAGTTCACATTTGTAGGTGGATCATCAGTGTTAGAGCTAAAATTAGCATGTTTAAAGTGATTTTCATGCTTCCAGGGGCTCGGGAAGTTAATTAAATACCATTTGGAGGCATTTAATGTTCGAGCAAAAACGGCTGATTTTCGACAAAAGAGATAACACCCCCCCATTACGTCATGCTTCAGAAATGTGGAAAATGGTCCGTTTTCAAATGTTTTATTTTTGAACGTCAGTTCACATTTGTAGGTGGATCATCAGTGTTAGAGCTAAAATTAGCATGTTTAAAGTGATTTTCATGCTTCCAGGGGCCCAAAACACAAGATTTATGGAATGGTTAAAAGTGCATGAAAATGGCCAATTTACTCACTCTGAGTTCTCAAAAAGGGTTTCTTCACCCCGGGAAGTTAATTAAATACCATTTGGAGGCATTTAATGTTCCAGCAAAAACGGCTGATTTTCGACAAAAGAGATAACACCCCCCCATTACGTCATGCTTCAGAAATGTGGAAAATGGTCCGTTTTCAAATGTTTTATTTTTGAACGTCAGTTCACATTTGTAGGTGGATCATCAGTGTTAGAGCTAAAATTAGCATGTTTAAAGTGATTTTCATGCTTCTAGGGGCTCGGGAAGTGAATTAAATACCATTTGGAGGCATTTAATGTTCGAGCAAAAAGGGCTGATTTTCGACAAAAGAGATAACACCCCCCCATTACGTCATGCTTCAGAAATGTGGAAAATGGTCCGTTTTCAAATGTTTTATTTTTGAACGTCAGTTCACATTTGTAGGTGGATCATCAGTGTTAGAGCTAAAATTAGCATGTTTAAAGTGATTTTCATGCTTCCAGGGGCCCAAAACACAAGATTTATGGAATGGTTAAAAGTGCATGAAAATGGCCAATTTACTCACTCTGAGTTCTCAAAAAGGGTTTCTTCACCCCGGGAAGTTAATTAAATACCATTTGGAGGCATTTAATGTTCGAGCAAAAACGGCTGATTTTCAACAAAAGAGATAACACCCCCCCATTACGTCATGCTTCAGAAATGTGGAAAATGGTCCGTTTTCAAATGTTTTATTTTTGAACGTCAGTTCACATTTGTAGGTGGATCATCAGTGTTAGAGCTAAAATTAGCATGTTTAAAGTGATTTTCATGCTTCCAGGGGCTCGGGAAGTTA
The DNA here is from genome assembly GCF_964263255.1 of Lissotriton vulgaris. Taxonomy (NCBI): domain Eukaryota; kingdom Metazoa; phylum Chordata; class Amphibia; order Caudata; family Salamandridae; genus Lissotriton; species Lissotriton vulgaris. Next base: position 76,762 of record NW_028244669.1, read on the forward strand.
ATTAAATACCATTTGGAGGCATTTAATGTTCGAGCAAAAATGGCTGATTTTCGACAAAAGAGATAACACCCCCCCCTTACGTCATGCTTCAGAAATGTGGAAAATGGTCCGTTTTCAAATGTTTTATTTTTGAACGTCAGTTCACATTTGTAGGTGGATCATCAGTGTTAGAGCTAAAATTAGCATGTTTAAAGTGATTTTCATGCTTCCAGGGGCTCGGGAAGTGAAATAAATACCATTTGGAGGCATTTAATGTTCGAGCAAAAACGGCTGATTTTCGACAAAAGAGATAACACCCCCCCATTACGTCATGCTTCAGAAATGTGGAAAATGGTCCGTTTTCAAATGTTTTATTTTTGAACGTCAGTTCACATTTGTAGGTGGATCATCAGTGTTAGAGCTAAAATTAGCATGTTTAAAGTGATTTTCATGCTTCCAGGGGCCCAAAACACAAGATTTATGGAATGGTTAAAAGTGCATGAAAATGGCCAATTTACTCACTCTGGGTTCTCAAAAAGGGTTTCTTCACCCCGGGAAGTTAATTAAATACCATTTGGAGGCATTTAATGTTCGAGCAAAAACGGCTGATTTTCGACAAAAGAGATAACACCCCCCCATTACGTCATGCTTCAGAAATGTGGAAAATGGTCCGTTTTCAAATGTTTTATTTTTGAACGTCAGTTCACATTTGTAGGTGGATCGTCAGTGTTAGAGCTAAAATTAGCATGTTTAAAGTGATTTTCATGTTTCCAGGGGCTCGGGAAGTGAAATAAATACCATTTGGAGGCATTTAATGTTCGAGCAAAAACGGCTGATTTTCGACAAAAGAGATAACACCCCCCCATTACGTCATGCTTCAGAAATGTGGAAAATGGTCCGTTTTCAAATGTTTTATTTTTGAACGTCAGTTCACATTTGTAGGTGGATCATCAGTGTTAGAGCTAAAATTAGCATGTTTAAAGTGATTTTCATGCTTCCAGGGGCTCGGGAAGTTAATTAAATACCATTTGGAGGCATTTAATGTTCGAGCAAAAACGGCTGATTTTCGACAAAAGAGATAACACCCCCCCATTACGTCATGCTTCAGAAATGTGGAAAATGGTCCGTTTTCAAATGTTTTATTTTTGAACGTCAGTTCACATTTGTAAGTGGATCATCAGTGTTAGAGCTAATATTAGCATGTTTAAAGTGATTTTCATGCTTCCAGGGGCTCGGGAAATGAAATAAATACCATTTGGAGGCATTTAATGTTCGAGCAAAAACGGCTGATTTTCGACAAAAGAGATAACACCCCCCCCATTACGTCATGCTTCAGAAATGTGGAAAATGGTCCGTTTTCAAATGTTTTATTTTTGAACGTCAGTTCACATTTGTAGGTGGATCATCAGTGTTAGAGCTAAAATTAGCATGTTTAAAGTGATTTTCATGCTTCCAGGGGCTCGGGAAGTGAAATAAATACCATTTGGAGGCATTAAATGTTCGAGCAAAAACGGCTGATTTTCGACAAAAGAGATAACACCCCCCCATTACGTCATGCTTCAGAAATGTGGAAAATGGTCCGTTTTCAAATGTTTTATTTTTAAACGTCAGTTCACATTTGTAGGTGGATCATCAGTGTTAGAGCTAAAATTAGCATGTTTAAAGTGATTTTCATGCTTCCAGGGGCCCAAAACACAATATTTATGGAATGGTTAAAAGTGCATGAAAATGGCCAATTTACTCACTCTGAGTTCTCAAAAAGGGTTTCTTCACCCCGGGAAGTTAATTAAATACCATTTGGAGGCATTTAATGTTCGAGCAAAAACGGCTGATTTTCGACAAAAGAGATAACACCCCCCCATTACGTCATGCTTCAGAAATGTGGAAAATGGTCCGTTTTCAAATGTTTTATTTTTGAACGTCAGTTCACATTTGTAGGTGGATCATCAGTGTTAGAGCTAAAATTAGCATGTTTAAAGTGATTTTCATGCTTCCAGGGGCTCGGGAAGTTAATTAAATACCATTTGGAGGCATTTAATGTTCGAGCAAAAACGGCTGATTTTCGACAAAAGAGATAACACCCCCCCATTACGTCATGCTTCAGAAATGTGGAAAATGGTCCGTTTTCAAATGTTTTATTTTTGAACGTCAGTTCACATTTGTAGGTGGATCATCAGTGTTAGAGCTAAAATTAGCATGTTTAAAGTGATTTTCATGCTTCCAGGGGCCCAAAACACAAGATTTATGGAATGGTTAAAAGTGCATGAAAATGGCCAATTTACTCACTCTGAGTTCTCAAAAAGGGTTTCTTCACCCCGGGAAGTTAATTAAATACCATTTGGAGGCATTTAATGTTCGAGCAAAAACGGCTGATTTTCAACAAAAGAGATAACACCCCCCCATTACGTCATGCTTCAGAAATGTGGAAAATGGTCCGTTTTCAAATGTTTTATTTTTGAACGTCAGTTCACATTTGTAGGTGGATCATCAGTGTTAGAGCTAAAATTAGCATGTTTAAAGTGATTTTCATGCTTCCAGGGGCTCGGGAAGTTAATTAAATACCATTTGGAGGCATTTAATGTTCGAGCAAAAATGGCTGATTTTCGACAAAAGAGATAACACCCCCCCCTTACGTCATGCTTCAGAAATGTGGAAAATGGTCCGTTTTCAAATGTTTTATTTTTGAACGTCAGTTCACATTTGTAGGTGGATCATCAGTGTTAGAGCTAAAATTAGCATGTTTAAAGTGATTTTCATGCTTCCAGGGGCTCGGGAAGTGAAATAAATACCATTTGGAGGCATTTAATGTTCGAGCAAAAACGGCTGATTTTCGACAAAAGAGATAACACCCCCCCATTACGTCATGCTTCAGAAATGTGGAAAATGGTCCGTTTTCAAATGTTTTATTTTTGAACGTCAGTTCACATTTGTAGGTGGATCGTCAGTGTTAGAGCTAAAATTAGCATGTTTAAAGTGATTTTCATGTTTCCAGGGGCTCGGGAAGTGAAATAAATACCATTTGGAGGCATTTAATGTTCGAGCAAAAACGGCTGATTTTCGACAAAAGAGATAACACCCCCCCATTACGTCATGCTTCAGAAATGTGGAAAATGGTCCGTTTTCAAATGTTTTATTTTTGAACGTCAGTTCACATTTGTAGGTGGATCATCAGTGTTAGAGCTAAAATTAGCATGTTTAAAGTGATTTTCATGCTTCCAGGGGCTCGGGAAGTTAATTAAATACCATTTGGAGGCATTTAATGTTCGAGCAAAAACGGCTGATTTTCGACAAAAGAGATAACACCCCCCCATTACGTCATGCTTCAGAAATGTGGAAAATGGTCCGTTTTCAAATGTTTTATTTTTGAACGTCAGTTCACATTTGTAAGTGGATCATCAGTGTTAGAGCTAATATTAGCATGTTTAAAGTGATTTTCATGCTTCCAGGGGCTCGGGAAATGAAATAAATACCATTTGGAGGCATTTAATGTTCGAGCAAAAACGGCTGATTTTCGACAAAAGAGATAACACCCCCCCCATTACGTCATGCTTCAGAAATGTGGAAAATGGTCCGTTTTCAAATGTTTTATTTTTGAACGTCAGTTCACATTTGTAGGTGGATCATCAGTGTTAGAGCTAAAATTAGCATGTTTAAAGTGATTTTCATGCTTCCAGGGGCCCAAAACACAAGATTTATGGAATGGTTAAAAGTGCATGAAAATGGCCAATTTACTCACTCTGAGTTCTCAAAAAGGGTTTCTTCACCCCGGGAAGTTAATTAAATACCATTTGGAGGCATTTAATGTTCGAGCAAAAACGGCTGATTTTCGACAAAAGAGATAACACCCCCCCATTACGTCATGCTTCAGAAATGTGGAAAATGGTCCGTTTTCAAATGTTTTATTTTTGAACGTCAGTTCACATTTGTAGGTGGATCATCAGTGTTAGAGCTAAAATTAGCATGTTTAAAGTGATTTTCATGCTTCCAGGGGCTCGTGAAGTTAATTAAATACCCTTTGGAGGCATTTAATGTTCGAGCAAAAACGGCTGATTTTCGACAAAAGAGATAACACCCCCCCATTACGTCATGCTTCAGAAATGTGGAAAATGGTCCGTTTTCAAATGTTTTATTTTTGAACGTCAGTTCACATTTGTAGGTGGATCATCAGTGTTAGAGCTAAAATTAGCATGTTTAAAGTGATTTTCATGCTTCCAGGGGCTCGGGAAGTGAAATAAATACCATTTGGAGGCATTTAATGTTCGAGCAAAAACGGCTGATTTTCGACAAGAGAGATAACACCGCCACATTACGTCATGCTTCAGAAATGTGGGAAATGGTCCGTTTTCAAATGTTTTATTTTTGAACGTCAGTTCACATTTGTAGGTGGATCATCAGTGTTAGAGCTAAAATTAGCATGTTTAAAGTGATTTTCATGCTTCCAGGGGCCCAAAACACAAGATTTATGGAATGGTTAAAAGTGCATGAAAATGGCCAATTTACTCACTCGGAGTTCTCAAAAAGGGTTTCTTCACCCCGGGAAGTTAATTAAATACCATTTGGAGGCATTTAATGTTCGAGCAAAAACGGCTGATTTTCGACAAAAGAGATAACACCCCCCCATTACGTCATGCTTCAGAAATGTGGAAAATGGTCCGTTTTCAAATGTTTTATTTTTAAACGTCAGTTCACATTTGTAGGTGGATCATCAGTGTTAGAGCTAAAATTAGCATGTTTAAAGTGATTTTCATGCTTCCAGGGGCCCAAAACACAATATTTATGGAATGGTTAAAAGTGCATGAAAATGGCCAATTTACTCACTCTGAGTTCTCAAAAAGGGTTTCTTCACCCCGGGAAGTTAATTAAATACCATTTGGAGGCATTTAATGTTCGAGCAAAAACGGCTGATTTTCGACAAAAGAGATAACACCCCCCCATTACGTCATGCTTCAGAAATGTGGAAAATGGTCCGTTTTCAAATGTTTTATTTTTGAACGTCAGTTCACATTTGTAGGTGGATCATCAGTGTTAGAGCTAAAATTAGCATGTTTAAAGTGATTTTCATGCTTCCAGGGGCTCGGGAAGTTAATTAAATACCATTTGGAGGCATTTAATGTTCGAGCAAAAACGGCTGATTTTCGACAAAAGAGATAACACCCCCCCATTACGTCATGCTTCAGAAATGTGGAAAATGGTCCGTTTTCAAATGTTTTATTTTTGAACGTCAGTTCACATTTGTAGGTGGATCATCAGTGTTAGAGCTAAAATTAGCATGTTTAAAGTGATTTTCATGCTTCCAGGGGCCCAAAACACAAGATTTATGGAATGGTTAAAAGTGCATGAAAATGGCCAATTTACTCACTCTGAGTTCTCAAAAAGGGTTTCTTCACCCCGGGAAGTTAATTAAATACCATTTGGAGGCATTTAATGTTCCAGCAAAAACGGCTGATTTTCGACAAAAGAGATAACACCCCCCCATTACGTCATGCTTCAGAAATGTGGAAAATGGTCCGTTTTCAAATGTTTTATTTTTGAACGTCAGTTCACATTTGTAGGTGGATCATCAGTGTTAGAGCTAAAATTAGAATGTTTAAAGTGATTTTCATGCTTCTAGGGGCTCGGGAAGTGAATTAAATACCATTTGGAGGCATTTAATGTTCGAGCAAAAAGGGCTGATTTTCGACAAAAGAGATAACACCCCCCCATTACGTCATGCTTCAGAAATGTGGAAAATGGTCCGTTTTCAAATGTTTTATTTTTGAACGTCAGTTCACATTTGTAGGTGGATCATCAGTGTTAGAGCTAAAATTAGCATGTTTAAAGTGATTTTCATGCTTCCAGGGGCCCAAAACACAAGATTTATGGAATGGTTAAAAGTGCATGAAAATGGCCAATTTACTCACTCTGAGTTCTCAAAAAGGGTTTCTTCACCCCGGGAAGTTAATTAAATACCATTTGGAGGCATTTAATGTTCGAGCAAAAACGGCTGATTTTCAACAAAAGAGATAACACCCCCCCATTACGTCATGCTTCAGAAATGTGGAAAATGGTCCGTTTTCAAATGTTTTATTTTTGAACGTCAGTTCACATTTGTAGGTGGATCATCAGTGTTAGAGCTAAAATTAGCATGTTTAAAGTGATTTTCATGCTTCCAGGGGCTCGGGAAGTTAATTAAATACCATTTGGAGGCATTTAATGTTCGAGCAAAAACGGCTGATTTTCGACAAAAGAGATAACACCCCCCCCTTACGTCATGCTTCAGAAATGTGGAAAATGGTCCGTTTTCAAATGTTTTATTTTTGAACGTCAGTTCACATTTGTAGGTGGATCATCAGTGTTAGAGCTAAAATTAGCATGTTTAAAGTGATTTTCATGCTTCCAGGGGCTCGGGAAGTGAAATAAATACCATTTGGAGGCATTTAATGTTCGAGCAAAAACGGCTGATTTTCGACAAAAGAGATAACACCCCCCCATTACGTCATGCTTCAGAAATGTGGAAAATGGTCCGTTTTCAAATGTTTTATTTTTGAACGTCAGTTCACATTTGTAGGTGGATCATCAGTGTTAGAGCTAAAATTAGCATGTTTAAAGTGATTTTCATGCTTCCAGGGGCCCAAAACACAAGATTTATGGAATGGTTAAAAGTGCATGAAAATGGCCAATTTACTCACTCTGAGTTCTCAAAAAGGGTTTCTTCACCCCGGGAAGTTAATTAAATACCATTTGGAGGCATTTAATGTTCGAGCAAAAACGGCTGATTTTCAACAAAAGAGATAACACCCCCCCATTACGTCATGCTTCAGAAATGTGGAAAATGGTCCGTTTTCAAATGTTTTATTTTTGAACGTCAGTTCATATTTGTAGGTGGATCATCAGTGTTAGAGCTAAAATTAGCATGTTTAAAGTGATTTTCATGCTTCCAGGTGCTCGGGAAGTTAATTAAATACCATTTGGAGGCATTTAATGTTCGAGCAAAAACGGCTGATTTTCGACAAAAGAGATAACACCCCCCCATTACGTCATGCTTCAGAAATGTGGAAAATGGTCCGTTTTCAAATGTTTTATTTTTGAACGTCAGTTCACATTTGTAGGTGGATCATCAGTGTTAGAGCTAAAATTAGCATGTTTAAAGTGATTTTCATGCTTCCAGGGGCCCAAAACACAAGATTTATGGAATGGTTAAAAGTGCATGAAAATGGCCAATTTACTCACTCTGAGTTCTCAAAAAGGGTTTCTTCACCCCGGGAAGTTAATTAAATACCATTTGGAGGCATTTAATGTTCGAACAAAAACGGCTGATTTTCGACAAAAGAGATAACACCCCCCCATTACGTCATGCTTCAGAAATGTGGAAAATGGTCCGTTTTCAAATGTTTTATTTTTGAACGTCAGTTCACATTTGTAGGTGGATCATCAGTGTTAGAGCTAAAATTAGCATGTTTAAAGCGATTTTCATGCTTCCAGGGGCTCGGGAAGTTAATTAAATACCATTTGGAGGCATTTAATGTTCGAGCAAAAACGGGTGATTATCGACAAAAGAGATAACACCCCCCCATTACGTCATGCTTCAGAAATGTGGAAAATGGTCCGTTTTCAAATGTTTTATTTTTGAACGTCAGTTCACATTTGTAGGTGGATCATCAGTGTTAGAGCTAAAATTAGCATGTTTAAAGTGATTTTCATGCTTCCAGGGGCCCAAAACACAAGATTTATGGAATGGTTAAAAGTGCATGAAAATGGCCAATTTACTCACTCTGAGTTCTCAAAAAGGGTTTCTTCACCCCGGGAAGTTAATTAAATACCATTTGGAGGCATTTAATGTTCGAGCAAAAACGGCTGATTTTCGACAAAAGAGATAACACCCCCCCTTTACGTCATGCTTCAGAAATGTGGAAAATGGTCAGTTTTCAAATGTTTTATTTTTGAACGTCAGTTCACATTTGTAGGTGGATCATCAGTGTTAGAGCTAAAATTAGCATGTTTAAAGTGATTTTCATGCTTCCAGGGGCTCGGGAAGTTAATTAAATACCATTTGGAGGAATTTAATGTTCGAGCAAAAACGGCTGATTTTCGACAAAAGAGATAACACCCCCCCATTACGTCATGCTTCAGAAATGTGGAAAATGGTCCGTTTTCAAATGTTTTATTTTTGAACGTCAGTTCACATTTGTAGGTGGATCATCAGTGTTAGAGCTAAAATTAGCATGTTTAAAGTGATTTTCATGCTTCCAGGGGCTCGGGAAGTGAAATAAATACCATTTGGAGGCATTTAATGTTCGAGCAAAAACGGCTGATTTTCCACAAAAGAGATAACACCCCCTCATTACGTCATGCTTCAGAAATGTGGAAAATGGTCCGTTTTCAAATGTTTTATTTTTAAACGTCAGTTCACATTTGTAGGTGGATCATCAGTGTTAGAGCTAAAATTAGCATGTTTAAAGTGATTTTCATGCTTCCAGGGGCCCAAAACACAATATTTATGGAATGGTTAAAAGTGCATGAAAATGGCCAATTTACTCACTCTGAGTTCTCAAAAAGGGTTTCTTCACCCCGGGAAGTTAATTAAATACCATTTGGAGGCATTTAATGTTCGAGCAAAAACGGCTGATTTTCGACAAAAGAGATAACACCCCCCCATTACGTCATGCTTCAGAAATGTGGAAAATGGTCCGTTTTCAAATGTTTTATTTTTGAACGTCAGTTCACATTTGTAGGTGGATCATCAGTGTTAGAGCTAAAATTAGCATGTTTAAAGTGATTTTCATGCTTCCAGGGGCTCGGGAAGTTAATTAAATACCATTTGGAGGCATTTAATGTTCGAGCAAAAACGGCTGATTTTCGACAAAAGAGATAACACCCCCCCATTACGTCATGCTTCAGAAATGTGGAAAATGGTCCGTTTTCAAATGTTTTATTTTTGAACGTCAGTTCACATTTGTAGGTGGATCATCAGTGTTAGAGCTAAAATTAGCATGTTTAAAGTGATTTTCATGCTTCCAGGGGCCCAAAACACAAGATTTATGGAATGGTTAAAAGTGCATGAAAATGGCCAATTTACTCACTCTGAGTTCTCAAAAAGGGTTTCTTCACCCCGGGAAGTTAATTAAATACAATTTGGAGGCATTTAATGTTCGAGCAAAAACGGCTGATTTTCGACAAAAGAGATAACACCCCCCCATTACGTCATGCTTCAGAAATGTGGAAAATGGTCCATTTTCAAATGTTTTATTTTTGAACGTCAGTTCACATTTGTAGGTGGATCATCAGTGTTAGAGCTAAAATTAGCATGTTTAAAGTGATTTTCATGCTTCCAGGGGCTCGGGAAGTGAATTAAATACCATTTGGAGGCATTTAATGTTCGAGCAAAAACGGCTGATTTTCGACAAAAGAGATAACACCCCCCCCATTACGCCATGCTTCAGAAATGTGGAAAATGGTCCGTTTTCAAATGTTTTATTTTTGAACGTCAGTTCACATTTGTAGGTGGATCATCAGTGTTAGAGCTAAAATTAGCATGTTTAAAGTGATTTTCATGCTTCCAGGGGCCCAAAACACAAGATTTATGGAATGGTTAAAAGTGCATGAAAATGGCCAATTTACTCACTCTGAGTTCTCAAAAAGGGTTTCTTCACCCCGGGAAGTTAATTAAATACCATTTGGAGGCATTTAATGTTCGAGCAAAAACGGCTGATTTTCGACAAAAGAGATAACACCCCCCCATTACGTCATGCTTCAGAAATGTGGAAAATGGTCCGTTTTCAAATGTTTTATTTTTGAACGTCAGTTCACATTTGTAGGTGGATCATCAGTGTTAGAGCTAAAATTAGCATGTTTAAAGTGATTTTCATGCTTCCAGGGGCTCGGGAAGTTAATTAAATACCATTTGGAGGCATTTAATGTTCGAGCAAAAACGGCTGATTTTCGACAAAAGAGATAACACCCCCCCATTACGTCATGCTTCAGAAGTGTGGAAAATGGTCCGTTTTCAAATGTTTTATTTTTGAACGTCAGTTGACATTTGTAGGTGGATCATCAGTGTTAGAGCTAAAATTAGCATGTTTAAAGTGATTTTCATGCTTCCAGGGGCTCGGGAAGTGAAATAAATACCATTTGGAGGCATTTAATGTTCGAGCAAAAACGGCTGATTTTCGACAAAAGAGATAACACCCCCCCATTACGTCATGCTTCAGAAATGTGGAAAATGGTCCGTTTTCAAATGTTTTATTTTTGAACGTCAGTTCACATTTGTAGGTGGATCATCAGTATTGGAGCTAAAATTAGCATGTTTAAAGTGATTTTCATGCTTCCAGGGGCCCAAAACACAAGATTTATGGAATGGTTAAAAGTGCATGAAAATGGCCAATTTACTCACTCTGAGTTCTCAAAAAGGGTTTCTTCACCCCGGGAAGTTAATTAAATACCATTTGGAGGCATTTAATGTTCGAGCAAAAACGGCTGATTTTCGACAAAAGAGATAACACCCCCCATTACGTCATGCTTCAGAAATGTGGAAAATGGTCCGTTTTCAAATGTTTTATTTTTGAACGTCAGTTCACATTTGTAGGTGGATCATCAGTGTTAGAGCTAAAATTAGCATGTTTAAAGTGATTTTCATGCTTCCAGGGGCTCGGGAAGTTAATTAAATACCATTTGGAGGCATTTAATGTTCGAGCAAAAACGGCTGATTTTCGACAAAAGAGATAACACCCCCCCATTACGTCATGCTTCAGAAATGTGGAAAATGGTCCGTTTTCAAATGTTTTATTTTTGAACGTCAGTTCACATTTGTAGGTGGATCATCAGTGTTAGAGCTAAAATTAGCATGTTTAAAGTGATTTTCATGCTTCCAGGGGCTCGGGAAGTGAAATAAATACCATTTGGAGGCATTTAATGTTCGAGCAAAAACGGCTGATTTTCGACAAAAGAGATAACACCCCCCCATTACGTCATGCTTCAGAAATGTGGAAAATGGTCCGTTTTCAAATGTTTTATTTTTGAACGTCAGTTCACATTTGTAGGTGGATCATCAGTGTTAGAGCTAAAATTAGCATGTTTAAAGTGATTTTCATGCTTCCAGGGGCTCGGGAAGTGAAATAAATACCATTTGGAGGCATTTAATGTTCGAGCAAAAACGGCTGATTTTCCACAAAAGAGATAACACCCCCCCATTACGTCATGCTTCAGAAATGTGGAAAATGGTCCGTTTTCAAATGTTTTATTTTTAAACGTCAGTTCACATTTGTAGGTGGATCATCAGTGTTAGAGCTAAAATTAGCATGTTTAAAGTGATTTTCATGCTTCCAGGGGCCCAAAACACAATATTTATGGAATGGTTAAAAGTGCATGAAAATGGCCAATTTACTCACTCTGAGTTCTCAAAAAGGGTTTCTTCACCCCGGGAAGTTAATTAAATACCATTTGGAGGCATTTAATGTTCGAGCAAAAACGGCTGATTTTCGACAAAAGAGATAACACCCCCCCATTACGTCATGCTTCAGAAATGTGGAAAATGGTCTGTTTTCAAATGTTTTATTTTTGAACGTCAGTTCACATTTGTAGGTGGATCATCAGTGTTAGAGCTAAAATTAGCATGTTTAAAGTGATTTTCATGCTTCCAGGGGCTCGGGAAGTTAATTAAATACCATTTGGAGGCATTTAATGTTCGAGCAAAAACGGCTGATTTTCGACAAAAGAGATAACACCCCCCCATTACGTCATGCTTCAGAAATGTGGAAAATGGTCCGTTTTCAAATGTTTTATTTTTGAACGTCAGTTCACATTTGTAGGTGGATCATCAGTGTTAGAGCTAAAATTAGCATGTTTAAAGTGATTTTCATGCTTCCAGGGGCCCAAAACACAAGATTTATGGAATGGTTAAAAGTGCATGAAAATGGCCAATTTACTCACTCTGAGTTCTCAAAAAGGGTTTCTTCACCCCGGGAAGTTAATTAAATACAATTTGGAGGCATTTAATGTTCGAGCAAAAACGGCTGATTTTCGAAAAAAAGAGATAACACCCCCCCATTACGTCATGCTTCAGAAATGTGGAAAATGGTCCATTTTCAAATGTTTTATTTTTGAACGTCAGTTCACATTTGTAGGTGGATCATCAGTGTTAGAGCTAAAATTAGCATGTTTAAAGTGATTTTCATGCTTCCAGGGGCTCGGGAAGTGAATTAAATACCATTTGGAGGCATTTAATGTTCGAGCAAAAACGGCTGATTTTCGACAAAAGAGATAACACCCCCCCCATTACGTCATGCTTCAGAAATGTGGAAAATGGTCCGTTTTCAAATGTTTTATTTTTGAACGTCAGTTCACATTTGTAGGTGGATCATCAGTGTTAGAGCTAAAATTAGCATGTTTAAAGTGATTTTCATGCTTCCAGGGGCCCAAAACACAAGATTTATGGAATGGGTAAAAGTGCATGAAAATGGCCAATTTACTCACTCTGAGTTCTCAAAAAGGGTTTCTTCACCCCGGGAAGTTAATTAAATACCATTTGGAGGCATTTAATGTTCGAGCAAAAACGGCTGATTTTCGACAAAAGAGATAACACCCCCCCATTACGTCATGCTTCAGAAATGTGGAAAATGGTCCGTTTTCAAATGTTTTATTTTTGAACGTCAGTTCACATTTGTAGGTGGATCATCAGTGTTAGAGCTAAAATTAGCATGTTTAAAGTGATTTTCATGCTTCCAGGGGCTCGGGAAGTTAATTAAATACCATTTGGAGGCATTTAATGTTCGAGCAAAAACGGCTGATTTTCGACAAAAGAGATAACACCCCCCCATTACGTCATGCTTCAGAAGTGTGGAAAATGGTCCGTTTTCAAATGTTTTATTTTTGAACGTCAGTTGACATTTGTAGGTGGATCATCAGTGTTAGAGCTAAAATTAGCATGTTTAAAGTGATTTTCATGCTTCCAGGGGCTCGGGAAGTGAAATAAATACCATTTGGAGGCATTTAATGTTCGAGCAAAAACGGCTGATTTTCGACAAAAGAGATAACACCCCCCCATTACGTCATGCTTCAGAAATGTGGAAAATGGTCCGTTTTCAAATGTTTTATTTTTGAACGTCAGTTCACATTTGTAGGTGGATCATCAGTGTTAGAGCTAAAATTAGCATGTTTAAAGTGATTTTCATGCTTCCAGGTGCCTAACACACAAGATTTATGGAATGGTTAAAAGTGCATGAAAATGGCCAATTTACTCACTCTGGGTTCTCAAAAAGGGTTTCTTCACCCCGGGAAGTTAATTAAATACCATTTGGAGGCATTTAATGTTCGAGCAAAAACGGCTGATTTTCGACAAAAGAGATAACACCCCCCCATTACGTCATGCTTCAGAAATGTGGAAAATGGTCCGTTTTCAAATGTTTTATTTTTGAACGTCAGTTCACATTTGTAGGTGGATCATCAGTGTTAGAGCTAAAATTAGCATGTTTAAAGTGATTTTCATGCTTCCAGGGGCTCGGGAAGTTAATTAAATACCATTTGGAGGCATTTAATGTTCGAGCAAAAACGGCTGATTTTCGACAAAAGAGATAACACCCCCCCATTACGTCATGCTTCAGAAATGTGGAAAATGGTCCGTTTTCAAATGTTTTATTTTTGAACGTCAGTTCACATTTGTAAGTGGATCATCAGTGTTAGAGCTAAAATTAGCATGTTTAAAGTGATTTTCATGCTTCCAGGGGCTCGGGAAATGAAATAAATACCATTTGGAGGCATTTAATGTTCGAGCAAAAACGGCTGATTTTCGACAAAAGAGATAACACCCCCCCATTACGTCATGCTTCAGAAATGTGGAAAATGGTCCGTTTTCAAATGTTTTATTTTTGAACGTCAGTTCACATTTGTAGGTGGATCATCAGTGTTAGAGCTAAAATTAGCATGTTTAAAGTGATTTTCATGCTTCCAGGGGCCCAAAACACAAGATTTATTGAATGGTTAAAAGTGCATGAAAATGGCCAATTTACTCACTCTGAGTTCTCAAAAAGGGTTTCTTCACCCCGGGAAGTTAATTAAATACCATTTGGAGGCATTTAATGTTCGAGCAAAAACGGCTGATTTTCGACAAAAGAGATAACACCCCCCCATTACGTCATGCTTCAGAAATGTGGAAAATAGTCCGTTTTCAAATGTTTTATTTTTGAACGTCAGTTCACATTTGTAGGTGGATCATCAGTGTTAGAGCTAAAATTAGCATCTTTAAAGTGATTTTCATGCTTCCAGGGGCTCGGGAAGTTAATTAAATACCATTTGGAGGCATTTAATGTTCGAGCAAAAACGGCTGATTTTCGACAAAAGAGATAACACCCCCCCATTACGTCATGCTTCAGAAATGTGGAAAATGGTCCGTTTTCAAATGTTTTATTTTTGAACGTCAGTTCACATTTGTAGGTGGATCATCAGTGTTAGAGCTAAAATTAGCATGTTTAAAGTGATTTTCATGCTTCCAGGGGCTCGGGAAGTTAATTAAATACCATTTGGAGGCATTTAATGTTCGAGCAAAAACGGCTGATTTTCGACAAAAGAGATAACACCCCCCCATTACGTCATGCTTCAGAAATGTGGAAAATGGTCCGTTTTCAAATGTTTTATTTTTGAACGTCAGTTCACATTTGTAGGTGGATCATCAGTGTTAGAGCTAAAATTAGCATGTTTAAAGTGATTTTCATGCTTCCAGGGGCCCAAAACACAAGATTTATGGAATGGTTAAAAGTGCATGAAAATGGCCAATTTACTCACTCTGAGTTCTCAAAAAGGGTTTCTTCACCCCGGGAAGTTAATTAAATACCATTTGGAGGCATTTAATGTTCGAGCAAAAACGGCTGATTTTCGACAAAAGAGATAACACCCCCCGATTACGTCATGCTTCAGAAATGTGGAAAATGGTCCGTTTTCAAATGTTTTATTTTTGAACGTCAGTTCACATTTGTAGGTGGATCATCAGTGTTAGAGCTAAAATTAGCATGTTTAAAGTGATTTTCATGCTTCCAGGGGCTCGGGAAGTTAATTAAATACCATTTGGAGGCATTTAATGTTCGAGCAAAAACGGCTGATTTTCGACAAAAGAGATAACACCCCCCCATTACGTCATGCTTCAGAAATGTGGAAAATGGTCCGTTTTCAAATGTTTTATTTTTGAACGTCAGTTCACATTTGTAGGTGGATCATCAGTGTTAGAGCTAAAATTAGCATGTTTAAAGTGATTTTCATGCTTCCAGGGGCTCGGGAAGTGAAATAAATACCATTTGGAGGCATTAAATGTTCGAGCAAAAACGGCTGATTTTCGACAAAAGAGATAACACCCCCCAATTACGTCATGCTTCAGAAATGTGGAAAATGGTCCGTTTTCAAATGTTTTATTTTTAAACGTCAGTTCACATTTGTAGGTGGATCATCAGTGTTAGAGCTAAAATTAGCATGTTTAAAGTGATTTTCATGCTTCCAGGGGCCCAAAACACAATATTTATGGAATGGTTAAAAGTGCATGAAAATGGCCAATTTACTCACTCTGAGTTCTCAAAAAGGGTTTCTTCACCCCGGGAAGTTAATTAAATACCATTTGGAGGCATTTAATGTTCGAGCAAAAACGGCTGATTTTCGACAAAAGAGATAACACCCCCCCATTACGTCATGCTTCAGAAATGTGGAAAATGGTCCGTTTTCAAATGTTTTATTTTTGAACGTCAGTTCACATTTGTAGGTGGATCATCAGTGTTAGAGCTAAAATTAGCATGTTTAAAGTGATTTTCATGCTTCCAGGGGCTCGGGAAGTTAATTAAATACCATTTGGAGGCATTTAATGTTCGAGCAAAAACGGCTGATTTTCGACAAAAGAGATAACACCCCCCCATTACGTCATGCTTCAGAAATGTGGAAAATGGTCCGTTTTCAAATGTTTTATTTTTGAACGTCAGTTCACATTTGTAGGTGGATCATCAGTGTTAGAGCTAAAATTAGCATGTTTAAAGTGATTTTCATGCTTCCAGGGGCCCAAAACACAAGATTTATGGAATGGTTAAAAGTGCATGAAAATGGCCAATTTACTCACTCTGAGTTCTCAAAAAGGGTTTCTTCACCCCGGGAAGTTAATTAAATACCATTTGGAGGCATTTAATGTTCCAGCAAAAACGGCTGATTTTCGACAAAAGAGATAACACCCCCCCATTACGTCATGCTTCAGAAATGTGGAAAATGGTCCGTTTTCAAATGTTTTATTTTTGAACGTCAGTTCACATTTGTAGGTGGATCATCAGTGTTAGAGCTAAAATTAGCATGTTTAAAGTGATTTTCATGCTTCTAGGGGCTCGGGAAGTGAATTAAATACCATTTGGAGGCATTTAATGTTCGAGCAAAAAGGGCTGATTTTCGACAAAAGAGATAACACCCCCCCATTACGTCATGCTTCAGAAATGTGGAAAATGGTCCGTTTTCAAATGTTTTATTTTTGAACGTCAGTTCACATTTGTAGGTGGATCATCAGTGTTAGAGCTAAAATTAGCATGTTTAAAGTGATTTTCATGCTTCCAGGGGCCCAAAACACAAGATTTATGGAATGGTTAAAAGTGCATGAAAATGGCCAATTTACTCACTCTGAGTTCTCAAAAAGGGTTTCTTCACCCCGGGAAGTTAATTAAATACCATTTGGAGGCATTTAATGTTCGAGCAAAAACGGCTGATTTTCAACAAAAGAGATAACACCCCCCCATTACGTCATGCTTCAGAAATGTGGAAAATGGTCCGTTTTCAAATGTTTTATTTTTGAACGTCAGTTCACATTTGTAGGTGGATCATCAGTGTTAGAGCTAAAATTAGCATGTTTAAAGTGATTTTCATGCTTCCAGGGGCTCGGGAAGTTAATTAAATACCATTTGGAGGCATTTAATGTTCGAGCAAAAATGGCTGATTTTCGACAAAAGAGATAACACCCCCCCCTTACGTCATGCTTCAGAAATGTGGAAAATGGTCCGTTTTCAAATGTTTTATTTTTGAACGTCAGTTCACATTTGTAGGTGGATCATCAGTGTTAGAGCTAAAATTAGCATGTTTAAAGTGATTTTCATGCTTCCAGGGGCTCGGGAAGTGAAATAAATACCATTTGGAGGCATTTAATGTTCGAGCAAAAACGGCTGATTTTCGACAAAAGAGATAACACCCCCCCATTACGTCATGCTTCAGAAATGTGGAAAATGGTCCGTTTTCAAATGTTTTATTTTTGAACGTCAGTTCACATTTGTAGGTGGATCATCAGTGTTAGAGCTAAAATTAGCATGTTTAAAGTGATTTTCATGCTTCCAGGGGCCCAAAACACAAGATTTATGGAATGGTTAAAAGTGCATGAAAATGGCCAATTTACTCACTCTGAGTTCTCAAAAAGGGTTTCTTCACCCCGGGAAGTTAATTAAATACCATTTGGAGGCATTTAATGTTCGAGCAAAAACGGCTGATTTTCGACAAAAGAGATAACACCCCCCCATTACGTCATGCTTCAGAAATGTGGAAAATGGTCCGTTTTCAAATGTTTTATTTTTGAACGTCAGTTCACATTTGTAGGTGGATCGTCAGTGTTAGAGCTAAAATTAGCATGTTTAAAGTGATTTTCATGTTTCCAGGGGCTCGGGAAGTGAAATAAATACCATTTGGAGGCATTTAATGTTCGAGCAAAAACGGCTGATTTTCGACAAAAGAGATAACACCCCCCCATTACGTCATGCTTCAGAAATGTGGAAAATGGTCCGTTTTCAAATGTTTTATTTTTGAACGTCAGTTCACATTTGTAGGTGGATCATCAGTGTTAGAGCTAAAATTAGCATGTTTAAAGTGATTTTCATGCTTCCAGGGGCTCGGGAAGTTAATTAAATACCATTTGGAGGCATTTAATGTTCGAGCAAAAACGGCTGATTTTCGACAAAAGAGATAACACCCCCCCATTACGTCATGCTTCAGAAATGTGGAAAATGGTCCGTTTTCAAATGTTTTATTTTTGAACGTCAGTTCACATTTGTAAGTGGATCATCAGTGTTAGAGCTAATATTAGCATGTTTAAAGTGATTTTCATGCTTCCAGGGGCTCGGGAAGTTAATTAAATACCATTTGGAGGCATTTAATGTTCGAGCAAAAACGGCTGATTTTCGACAAAAGAGATAACACCCCCCCATTACGTCATGCTTCAGAAATGTGGAAAATGGTCCGTTTTCAAATGTTTTATTTTTGAACGTCAGTTCACATTTGTAGGTGGATCATCAGTGTTAGAGCTAAAATTAGCATGTTTAAAGTGATTTTCATGCTTCCAGGGGCTCGGGAAGTGAAATAAATACCATTTGGAGGCATTTAATGTTCGAGCAAAAACGGCTGATTTTCGACAAAAGAGATAACACCCCCCCATTAGGTCATGCTTCAGAAATGTGGAAAATGGTCCGTTTTCAAATGTTTTATTTTTGAACGTCAGTTCACATTTGTAGGTGGATCATCAGTGTTAGAGCTAAAATTAGCATGTTTAAAGTGATTTTCATGCTTCCAGGTGCCTAACACACAAGATTTATGGAATGGTTAAAAGTGCATGAAAATGGCCAATTTACTCACTCTGGGTTCTCAAAAAGGGTTTCTTCACCCCGGGAAGTTAATTAAATACCATTTGGAGGCATTTAATGTTCGAGCAAAAACGGCTGATTTTCGACAAAAGAGATAACACCCCCCCATTACGTCATGCTTCAGAAATGTGGAAAATGGTCCGTTTTCAAATGTTTTATTTTTGAACGTCAGTTCACATTTGTAGGTGGATCATCAGTGTTAGAGCTAAAATTAGCATGTTTAAAGTGATTTTCATGCTTCCAGGGGCTCTGGAAGTTAATTAAATACCATTTGGAGGCATTTAATGTTCGAGCAAAAACGGCTGATTTTCGACAAAAGAGATAACACCCCCCCATTACGTCATGCTTCAGAAATGTGGAAAATGGTCCGTTTTCAAATGTTTTATTTTTGAACGTCAGTTCACATTTGTAAGTGGATCATCAGTGTTAGAGCTAAAATTAGCATGTTTAAAGTGATTTTCATGCTTCCAGGGGCTCGGGAAATGAAATAAATACCATTTGGAGGCATTTAATGTTCGAGCAAAAACGGCTGATTTTCGACAAAAGAGATAACACCCCCCCATTACGTCATGCTTCAGAAATGTGGAAAATGGTCCGTTTTCAAATGTTTTATTTTTGAACGTCAGTTCACATTTGTAGGTGGATCATCAGTGTTAGAGCTAAAATTAGCATGTTTAAAGTGATTTTCATGCTTCCAGGGGCCCAAAACACAAGATTTATTGAATGGTTAAAAGTGCATGAAAATGGCCAATTTACTCACTCTGAGTTCTCAAAAAGGGTTTCTTCACCCCGGGAAGTTAATTAAATACCATTTGGAGGCATTTAATGTTCGAGCAAAAACGGCTGATTTTCGACAAAAGAGATAACACCCCCCCATTACGTCATGCTTCAGAAATGTGGAAAATGGTCCGTTTTCAAATGTTTTATTTTTGAACGTCAGTTCACATTTGTAGGTGGATCATCAGTGTTAGAGCTAAAATTAGCATGTTTAAAGTGATTTTCATGCTTCCAGGGGCTCGGGAAGTTAATTAAATACCATTTGGAGGCATTTAATGTTCGAGCAAAAACGGCTGATTTTCGACAAAAGAGATAACACCCCCCCATTACGTCATGCTTCAGAAATGTGGAAAATGGTCCGTTTTCAAATGTTTTATTTTTGAACGTCAGTTCACATTTGTAGGTGGATCATCAGTGTTAGAGCTAAAATTAGCATGTTTAAAGTGATTTTCATGCTTCCAGGGGCCCAAAACACAAGATTTATGGAATGGTTAAAAGTGCATGAAAATGGCCAATTTACTCACTCTGAGTTCTCAAAAAGGGTTTCTTCACCCCGGGAAGTTAATTAAATACCATTTGGAGGCATTTAATGTTCGAGCAAAAACGGCTGATTTTCGACAAAAGAGATAACACCCCCCGATTACGTCATGCTTCAGAAATGTGGAAAATGGTCCGTTTTCAAATGTTTTATTTTTGAACGTCAGTTCACATTTGTAGGTGGATCATCAGTGTTAGAGCTAAAATTAGCATGTTTAAAGTGATTTTCATGCTTCCAGGGGCTCGGGAAGTTAATTAAATACCATTTGGAGGCATTTAATGTTCGAGCAAAAACGGCTGATTTTCGACAAAAGAGATAACACCCCCCCTTTACGTCATGCTTCAGAAATGTGGAAAATGGTCCGTTTTCAAATGTTTTATTTTTGAACGTCAGTTCACATTTGTAGGTGGATCATCAGTGTTAGAGCTAAAATTAGCATGTTTAAAGTGATTTTCATGCTTCCAGGGGCTCGGGAAGTGAAATAAATACCATTTGGAGGCATTAAATGTTCGAGCAAAAACGGCTGATTTTCGACAAAAGAGATAACACCCCCCCATTACGTCATGCTTCAGAAATGTGGAAAATGGTCCGTTTTCAAATGTTTTATTTTTAAACGTCAGTTCACATTTGTAGGTGGATCATCAGTGTTAGAGCTAAAATTAGCATGTTTAAAGTGATTTTCATGCTTCCAGGGGCCCAAAACACAATATTTATGGAATGGTTAAAAGTGCATGAAAATGGCCAATTTACTCACTCTGAGTTCTCAAAAAGGGTTTCTTCACCCCGGGAAGTTAATTAAATACCATTTGGAGGCATTTAATGTTCGAGCAAAAACGGCTGATTTTCGACAAAAGAGATAACACCCCCCCATTACGTCATGCTTCAGAAATGTGGAAAATGGTCCGTTTTCAAATGTTTTATTTTTGAACGTCAGTTCACATTTGTAGGTGGATCATCAGTGTTAGAGCTAAAATTAGCATGTTTAAAGTGATTTTCAGGCTTCCAGGGGCTCGGGAAGTTAATTAAATACCATTTGGAGGCATTTAATGTTCGAGCAAAAACGGCTGATTTTCGACAAAAGAGATAACACCCCCCCATTACGTCATGCTTCAGAAATGTGGAAAATGGTCCGTTTTCAAATGTTTTATTTTTGAACGTCAGTTCACATTTGTAGGTGGATCATCAGTGTTAGAGCTAAAATTAGCATGTTTAAAGTGATTTTCATGCTTCCAGGGGCCCAAAACACAAGATTTATGGAATGGTTAAAAGTGCATGAAAATGGCCAATTTACTCACTCTGAGTTCTCAAAAAGGGTTTCTTCACCCCGGGAAGTTAATTAAATACCATTTGGAGGCATTTAATGTTCCAGCAAAAACGGCTGATTTTCGACAAAAGAGATAACACCCCCCCATTACGTCATGCTTCAGAAATGTGGAAAATGGTCCGTTTTCAAATGTTTTATTTTTGAACGTCAGTTCACATTTGTAGGTGGATCATCAGTGTTAGAGCTAAAATTAGCATGTTTAAAGTGATTTTCATGCTTCTAGGGGCTCGGGAAGTGAATTAAATACCATTTGGAGGCATTTAATGTTCGAGCAAAAAGGGCTGATTTTCGACAAAAGAGATAACACCCCCCCATTACGTCACGCTTCAGAAATGTGGAAAATGGTCCGTTTTCAAATGTTTTATTTTTGAACGTCAGTTCACATTTGTAGGTGGATCATCAGTGTTAGAGCTAAAATTAGCATGTTTAAAGTGATTTTCATGCTTCCAGGGGCCCAAAACACAAGATTTATGGAATGGTTAAAAGTGCATGAAAATGGCCAATTTACTCACTCTGAGTTCTCAAAAAGGGTTTCTTCACCCCGGGAAGTTAATTAAATACCATTTGGAGGCATTTAATGTTCGAGCAAAAACGGCTGATTTTCAACAAAAGAGATAACACCCCCCCATTACGTCATGCTTCAGAAATGTGGAAAATGGTCCGTTTTCAAATGTTTTATTTTTGAACGTCAGTTCACATTTGTAGGTGGATCATCAGTGTTAGAGCTAAAATTAGCATGTTTAAAGTGATTTTCATGCTTCCAGGGGCTCGGGAAGTTAATTAAATACCATTTGGAGGCATTTAATGTTCGAGCAAAAATGGCTGATTTTCGACAAAAGAGATAACACCCCCCCCTTACGTCATGCTTCAGAAATGTGGAAAATGGTCCGTTTTCAAATGTTTTATTTTTGAACGTCAGTTCACATTTGTAGGTGGATCATCAGTGTTAGAGCTAAAATTAGCATGTTTAAAGTGATTTTCATGCTTCCAGGGGCTCGGGAAGTGAAATAAATACCATTTGGAGGCATTTAATGTTCGAGCAAAAACGGCTGATTTTCGACAAAAGAGATAACACCCCCCCATTACGTCATGCTTCAGAAATGTGGAAAATGGTCCGTTTTCAAATGTTTTATTTTTGAACGTCAGTTCACATTTGTAGGTGGATCATCAGTGTTAGAGCTAAAATTAGCATGTTTAAAGTGATTTTCATGCTTCCAGGGGCCCAAAACACAAGATTTATGGAATGGTTAAAAGTGCATGAAAATGGCCAATTTACTCACTCTGAGTTCTCAAAAAGGGTTTCTTCACCCCGGGAAGTTAATTAAATACCATTTGGAGGCATTTAATGTTCGAGCAAAAACGGCTGATTTTCGACAAAAGAGATAACACCCCCCCATTACGTCATGCTTCAGAAATGTGGAAAATGGTCCGTTTTCAAATGTTTTATTTTTGAACGTCAGTTCACATTTGTAGGTGGATCGTCAGTGTTAGAGCTAAAATTAGCATGTTTAAAGTGATTTTCATGTTTCCAGGGGCTCGGGAAGTGAAATAAATACCATTTGGAGGCATTTAATGTTCGAGCAAAAACGGCTGATTTTCGACAAAAGAGATAACACCCCCCCATTACGTCATGCTTCAGAAATGTGGAAAATGGTCCGTTTTCAAATGTTTTATTTTTGAACGTCAGTTCACATTTGTAGGTGGATCATCAGTGTTAGAGCTAAAATTAGCATGTTTAAAGTGATTTTCATGCTTCCAGGGGCTCGGGAAGTTAATTAAATACCATTTGGAGGCATTTAATGTTCGAGCAAAAACGGCTGATTTTCGACAAAAGAGATAACACCCCCCCATTACGTCATGCTTCAGAAATGTGGAAAATGGTCCGTTTTCAAATGTTTTATTTTTGAACGTCAGTTCACATTTGTAAGTGGATCATCAGTGTTAGAGCTAATATTAGCATGTTTAAAGTGATTTTCATGCTTCCAGGGGCTCGGGAAATGAAATAAATACCATTTGGAGGCATTTAATGTTCGAGCAAAAACGGCTGATTTTCGACAAAAGAGATAACACCCCCCCCATTACGTCATGCTTCAGAAATGTGGAAAATGGTCCGTTTTCAAATGTTTTATTTTTGAACGTCAGTTCACATTTGTAGGTGGATCATCAGTGTTAGAGCTAAAATTAGCATGTTTAAAGTGATTTTCATGCTTCCAGGGGCCCAAAACACAAGATTTATGGAATGGTTAAAAGTGCATGAAAATGGCCAATTTACTCACTCTGAGTTCTCAAAAAGGGTTTCTTCACCCCGGGAAGTTAATTAAATACCATTTGGAGGCATTTAATGTTCGAGCAAAAACGGCTGATTTTCGACAAAAGAGATAACACCCCCCCATTACGTCATGCTTCAGAAATGTGGAAAATGGTCCGTTTTCAAATGTTTTATTTTTGAACGTCAGTTCACATTTGTAGGTGGATCATCAGTGTTAGAGCTAAAATTAGCATGTTTAAAGTGATTTTCATGCTTCCAGGGGCTCGTGAAGTTAATTAAATACCCTTTGGAGGCATTTAATGTTCGAGCAAAAACGGCTGATTTTCGACAAAAGAGATAACACCCCCCCATTACGTCATGCTTCAGAAATGTGGAAAATGGTCCGTTTTCAAATGTTTTATTTTTGAACGTCAGTTCACATTTGTAGGTGGATCATCAGTGTTAGAGCTAAAATTAGCATGTTTAAAGTGATTTTCATGCTTCCAGGGGCTCGGGAAGTGAAATAAATACCATTTGGAGGCATTTAATGTTCGAGCAAAAACGGCTGATTTTCGACAAGAGAGATAACACCGCCCCATTACGTCATGCTTCAGAAATGTGGAAAATGGTCCGTTTTCAAATGTTTTATTTTTGAACGTCAGTTCACATTTGTAGGTGGATCATCAGTGTTAGAGCTAAAATTAGCATGTTTAAAGTGATTTTCATGCTTCCAGGGGCCCAAAACACAAGATTTATGGAATGGTTAAAAGTGCATGAAAATGGCCAATTTACTCACTCGGAGTTCTCAAAAAGGGTTTCTTCACCCCGGGAAGTTAATTAAATACCATTTGGAGGCATTTAATGTTCGAGCAAAAACGGCTGATTTTCGACAAAAGAGATAACACCCCCCCATTACGTCATGCTTCAGAAATGTGGAAAATGGTCCGTTTTCAAATGTTTTATTTTTAAACGTCAGTTCACATTTGTAGGTGGATCATCAGTGTTAGAGCTAAAATTAGCATGTTTAAAGTGATTTTCATGCTTCCAGGGGCCCAAAACACAATATTTATGGAATGGTTAAAAGTGCATGAAAATGGCCAATTTACTCACTCTGAGTTCTCAAAAAGGGTTTCTTCACCCCGGGAAGTTAATTAAATACCATTTGGAGGCATTTAATGTTCGAGCAAAAACGGCTGATTTTCGACAAAAGAGATAACACCCCCCCATTACGTCATGCTTCAGAAATGTGGAAAATGGTCCGTTTTCAAATGTTTTATTTTTGAACGTCAGTTCACATTTGTAGGTGGATCATCAGTGTTAGAGCTAAAATTAGCATGTTTAAAGTGATTTTCATGCTTCCAGGGGCTCGGGAAGTTAATTAAATACCATTTGGAGGCATTTAATGTTCGAGCAAAAACGGCTGATTTTCGACAAAAGAGCTAACACCCCCCCATTACGTCATGCTTCAGAAATGTGGAAAATGGTCCGTTTTCAAATGTTTTATTTTTGAACGTCAGTTCACATTTGTAGGTGGATCATCAGTGTTAGAGCTAAAATTAGCATGTTTAAAGTGATTTTCATGCTTCCAGGGGCCCAAAACACAAGATTTATGGAATGGTTAAAAGTGCATGAAAATGGCCAATTTACTCACTCTGAGTTCTCAAAAAGGGTTTCTTCACCCCGGGAAGTTAATTAAATACCATTTGGAGGCATTTAATGTTCCAGCAAAAACGGCTGATTTTCGACAAAAGAGATAACACCCCCCCATTACGTCATGCTTCAGAAATGTGGAAAATGGTCCGTTTTCAAATGTTTTATTTTTGAACGTCAGTTCACATTTGTAGGTGGATCATCAGTGTTAGAGCTAAAATTAGCATGTTTAAAGTGATTTTCATGCTTCTAGGGGCTCGGGAAGTGAATTAAATACCATTTGGAGGCATTTAATGTTCGAGCAAAAAGGGCTGATTTTCGACAAAAGAGATAACACCCCCCCATTACGTCATGCTTCAGAAATGTGGAAAATGGTCCGTTTTCAAATGTTTTATTTTTGAACGTCAGTTCACATTTGTAGGTGGATCATCAGTGTTAGAGCTAAAATTAGCATGTTTAAAGTGATTTTCATGCTTCCAGGGGCCCAAAACACAAGATTTATGGAATGGTTAAAAGTGCATGAAAATGGCCAATTTACTCACTCTGAGTTCTCAAAAAGGGTTTCTTCACCCCGGGAAGTTAATTAAATACCATTTGGAGGCATTTAATGTTCGAGCAAAAACGGCTGATTTTCAACAAAAGAGATAACACCCCCCCATTACGTCATGCTTCAGAAATGTGGAAAATGGTCCGTTTTCAAATGTTTTATTTTTGAACGTCAGTTCACATTTGTAGGTGGATCATCAGTGTTAGAGCTAAAATTAGCATGTTTAAAGTGATTTTCATGCTTCCAGGGGCTCGGGAAGTTAATTAAATACCATTTGGAGGCATTTAATGTTCGAGCAAAAATGGCTGATTTTCGACAAAAGAGATAACACCCCCCCCCTTACGTCATGCTTCAGAAATGTGGAAAATGGTCCGTTTTCAAATGTTTTATTTTTGAACGTCAGTTCACATTTGTAGGTGGATCATCAGTGTTAGAGCTAAAATTAGCATGTTTAAAGTGATTTTCATGCTTCCAGGGGCTCGGGAAGTGAAATAAATACCATTTGGAGGCATTTAATGTTCGAGCAAAAACGGCTGATTTTCGACAAAAGAGATAACACCCCCCCATTACGTCATGCTTCAGAAATGTGGAAAATGGTCCGTTTTCAAATGTTTTATTTTTGAACGTCAGTTCACATTTGTAGGTGGATCATCAGTGTTAGAGCTAAAATTAGCATGTTTAAAGTGATTTTCATGCTTCCAGGGGCCCAAAACACAAGATTTATGGAATGGTTAAAAGTGCATGAAAATGGCCAATTTACTCACTCTGAGTTCTCAAAAAGGGTTTCTTCACCCCGGGAAGTTAATTAAATACCATTTGGAGGCATTTAATGTTCGAGCAAAAACGGCTGATTTTCGACAAAAGAGATAACACCCCCCCATTACGTCATGCTTCAGAAATGTGGAAAATGGTCCGTTTTCAAATGTTTTATTTTTGAACGTCAGTTCACATTTGTAGGTGGATCGTCAGTGTTAGAGCTAAAATTAGCATGTTTAAAGTGATTTTCATGTTTCCAGGGGCTCGGGAAGTGAAATAAATACCATTTGGAGGCATTTAATGTTCAAACAAAAACGGCTGATTTTCGACAAAAGAGATAACACCCCCCCATTACGTCATGCTTCAGAAATGTGGAAAATGGTCCGTTTTCAAATGTTTTATTTTTGAACGTCAGTTCACATTTGTAGGTGGATCATCAGTGTTAGAGCTAAAATTAGCATGTTTAAAGTGATTTTCATGCTTCCAGGGGCTCGGGAAGTTAATTAAATACCATTTGGAGGCATTTAATGTTCGAGCAAAAACGGCTGATTTTCGACAAAAGAGATAACACCCCCCCATTACGTCATGCTTCAGAAATGTGGAAAATGGTCCGTTTTCAAATGTTTTATTTTTGAACGTCAGTTCACATTTGTAAGTGGATCATCAGTGTTAGAGCTAATATTAGCATGTTTAAAGTGATTTTCATGCTTCCAGGGGCTCGGGAAATGAAATAAATACCATTTGGAGGCATTTAATGTTCGAGCAAAAACGGCTGATTTTCGACAAAAGAGATAACACCCCCCCCATTACGTCATGCTTCAGAAATGTGGAAAATGGTCCGTTTTCAAATGTTTTATTTTTGAACGTCAGTTCACATTTGTAGGTGGATCATCAGTGTTAGAGCTAAAATTAGCATGTTTAAAGTGATTTTCATGCTTCCAGGGGCCCAAAACACAAGATTTATGGAATGGTTAAAAGTGCATGAAAATGGCCAATTTACTCACTCTGAGTTCTCAAAAAGGGTTTCTTCACCCCGGGAAGTTAATTAAATACCATTTGGAGGCATTTAATGTTCGAGCAAAAACGGCTGATTTTCGACAAAAGAGATAACACCCCCCCATTACGTCATGCTTCAGAAATGTGGAAAATGGTCCGTTTTCAAATGTTTTATTTTTGAACGTCAGTTCATATTTGTAGGTGGATCATCAGTGTTAGAGCTAAAATTAGCATGTTTAAAGTGATTTTCATGCTTCCAGGGGCTCGTGAAGTTAATTAAATACCCTTTGGAGGCATTTAATGTTCGAGCAAAAACGGCTGATTTTCGACAAAAGAGATAACACCCCCCCATTACGTCATGCTTCAGAAATGTGGAAAATGGTCCGTTTTCAAATGTTTTATTTTTGAACGTCAGTTCACATTTGTAGGTGGATCATCAGTGTTAGAGCTAAAATTAGCATGTTTAAAGTGATTTTCATGCTTCCAGGGGCTCGGGAAGTGAAATAAATACCATTTGGAGGCATTTAATGTTCGAGCAAAAACGGCTGATTTTCGACAAGAGAGATAACACCGCCCCATTACGTCATGCTTCAGAAATGTGGAAAATGGTCCGTTTTCAAATGTTTTATTTTTGAACGTCAGTTCACATTTGTAGGTGGATCATCAGTGTTAGAGCTAAAATTAGCATGTTTAAAGTGATTTTCATGCTTCCAGGGGCCCAAAACACAAGATTTATGGAATGGTTAAAAGTGCATGAAAATGGCCAATTTACTCACTCGGAGTTCTCAAAAAGGGTTTCTTCACCCCGGGAAGTTAATTAAATACCATTTGGAGGCATTTAATGTTCGAGCAAAAACGGCTGATTTTCGACAAAAGAGATAACACCCCCCCATTACGTCATGCTTCAGAAATATGGAAAATGGTCCGTTTTCAAATGTTTTATTTTTGAACGTCAGTTCACATTTGTAGGTGGATCATCAGTGTTAGAGCTAAAATTAGCATGTTTAAAGTGATTTTCATGCTTCCAGGGGCTCGGGAAGTTAATTAAATACCATTTGGAGGCATTTAATGTTCGAGCAAAAACGGCTGATTTTCGACAAAAGAGATAACACCCCCCCATTACGTCATGCTTCAGAAATGTGGAAAATGGTCCGTTTTCAAATGTTTTATTTTTGAACGTCAGTTCACATTTGTAAGTGGATCATCAGTGTTAGAGCTAAAATTAGCATGTTTAAAGTGATTTTCATGCTTCCAGGGGCTCGGGAAATGAAATAAATACCATTTGGAGGCATTTAATGTTCGAGCAAAAACGGCTGATTTTCGACAAAAGAGATAACACCCCCCCGTTACGTCATGCTTCAGAAATGTGGAAAATGGTCCGTTTTCAAATGTTTTATTTTTGAACGTCAGTTCACATTTGTAGGTGGATCATCAGTGTTAGAGCTAAAATTAGCATGTTTAAAGTGATTTTCATGCTTCCAGGGGCCCAAAACACAAGATTTATGGAATGGTTAAAAGTGCATGAAAATGGCCAATTTACTCACTCTGAGTTCTCTAAAAGGGTTTCTTCACCCCGGGAAGTTAATTAAATACCATTTGGAGGCATTTAATGTTCGAGCAAAAACGGCTGATTTTCGACAAAAGAGATAACACCCCCCCATTACGTCATGCTTCAGAAATGTGGAAAATGGTCCGTTTTCAAATGTTTTATTTTTGAACGTCAGTTCACATTTGTAGGTGGATCATCAGTGTTAGAGCTAAAATTAGCATGTTTAAAGT
The DNA here is from genome assembly GCF_964263255.1 of Lissotriton vulgaris. Classification (NCBI taxonomy): domain Eukaryota; kingdom Metazoa; phylum Chordata; class Amphibia; order Caudata; family Salamandridae; genus Lissotriton; species Lissotriton vulgaris. Next base: position 105,955 of record NW_028244669.1, read on the forward strand.
GATTTTCATGCTTCCAGGGGCTCGGGAAGTTAATTAAATACCATTTGGAGGCATTTAATGTTCGAGCAAAAACGGCTGATTTTCGACAAAAGAGATAACACCCCCCCATTACGTCATGCTTCAGAAATGTGGAAAATGGTCCGTTTTCAAATGTTTTATTTTTGAACGTCAGTTCACATTTGTAGGTGGATCATCAGTGTTAGAGCTAAAATTAGCATGTTTAAAGTGATTTTCATGCTTCCAGGGGCTCGGGAAGTGAAATAAATACCATTTGGAGGCATTTAATGTTCGAGCAAAAACGGCTGATTTTCGACAAAAGAGATAACACCCCCCCATTACGTCATGCTTCAGAAATGTGGAAAATGGTCCTTTTTCAAATGTTTTATTTTTGAACGTCAGTTCACATTTGTAGGTGGATCATCAGTGTTAGAGCTAAAATTAGCATGTTTAAAGTGATTTTCATGCTTCCAGGGGCCCAAAACACAAGATTTATGGAATGGTTAAAAGTGCATGAAAATGGCCAATTTACTCACTCTGAGTTCTCAAAAAGGGTTTCTTCACCCCGGGAAGTTAATTAAATACCATTTGGAGGCATTTAATGTTCGAGCAAAAACGGCTGATTTTCGACAAAAGAGATAACACCCCCCCATTACGTCATGCTTCAGAAATGTGGAAAATGGTCCGTTTTCAAATGTTTTATTTTTGAACGTCAGTTCACATTTGTAAGTGGATCATCAGTGTTAGAGCTAAAATTAGCATGTTTAAGGTGATTTTCATGCTTCCAGGGGCTCGGGAAATGAAATAAATACCATTTGGAGGCATTTAATGTTCGAGCAAAAACAGCTGATTTTCGACAAAAGAGATAACACCCCCCCATTACGTCATGCTTCAGAAATGTGGAAAATGGTCCGTTTTCAAATGTTTTATTTTTGAACGTCAGTTCACATTTGTAGGTGGATCATCAGTGTTAGAGCTAAAATTAGCATGTTTAAAGTGATTTTCATGCTTCCAGGGGCCCAAAACACAAGATTTATGGAATGGTTAAAAGTGCATGAAAATGGCCAATTTACTCACTCTGAGTTCTCAAAAAGGGTTTCTTCACCCCGGGAAGTTAATTAAATACCATTTGGAGGCATTTAATGTTCGAGCAAAAACGGCTGATTTTCGACAAAAGAGATAACACCCCCCCATTACGTCATGCGTCAGAAATGTGGAACATGGTCCGTTTTCAAATGTTTTATTTTTGAACGTCAGTTCACATTTGTAAGTGGATCATCAGTGTTAGAGCTAAAATTAGCATGTTTAAAGTGATTTTCATGCTTCCAGGGGCTCGGGAAGTTAATTAAATACCATTTGGAGGCATTTAATGTTCGAGCAAAAACGGCTGATTTTCGACAAAAGAGATAACACCCCCCCATTACGTCATGCTTCAGAAATGTGGAAAATGGTCCGTTTTCAAATGTTTTATTTTTGAACGTCAGTTCACATTTGTAGGTGGATCATCAGTGTTAGAGCTAAAATTAGCATGTTTAAAGTGATTTTCATGCTTCCAGGGGCTCGGGAAGTGAAATAAATACCATTTGGAGGCATTTAATGTTCGAGCAAAAACGGCTGATTTTCGACAAAAGAGATAACACCCCCCCATTACGTCATGCTTCAGAAATGTGGAAAATTGTCCTTTTTCAAATGTTTTATTTTTGAACGTCAGTTCACATTTGTAGGTGGAGCATCAGTGTTAGAGCTAAAATTAACATGTTTAAAGTGATTTTCATGCTTCCAGGGGCCCAAAACACAAGATTTATGGAATGGTTAAAAGTGCATGAAAATGGCCAATTTACTCACTCTGAGTTCTCAAAAAGGGTTTCTTCACCCCGGGAAGTTAATTAAATACCATTTGGAGGCATTTAATGTTCGAGCAAAAACGGCTGATTTTCGACAAAAGAGATAACACCCCCCCATTACGTCATGCTTCAGAAATGTGGAAAATGGTCCGTTTTCAAATGTTTTATTTTTAAACGTCAGTTCACATTTGTAGGTGGATCATCAGTGTTAGAGCTAAAATTAGCATGTTTAAAGTGATTTTCATGCTTCCAGGGGCCCAAAACACAATATTTATGGAATGGTTAAAAGTGCATGAAAATGGCCAATTTACTCACTCTGAGTTCTCAAAAAGGGTTTCTTCACCCCGGGAAGTTAATTAAATACCATTTGGAGGCATTTAATGTTCGAGCAAAAACGGCTGATTTTCGACAAAAGAGATAACACCCCCCCAATTACGTCATGCTTCAGAAATGTGGAAAATGGTCCGTTTTCAAATGTTTTATTTTTGAACGTCAGTTCACATTTGTAGGTGGATCATCAGTGTTAGAGCTAAAATTAGCATGTTTAAAGTGATTTTCATGCTTCCAGGGGCTCGGGAAGTTAATTAAATACCATTTGGAGGCATTTAATGTTCGAGCAAAAACGGCTGATTTTCGACAAAAGAGATAACACCCCCCCATTACGTCATGCTTCAGAAATGTGGAAAATGGTCCGTTTTCAAATGTTTTATTTTTGAACGTCAGTTCACATTTGTAGGTGGATCATCAGTGTTAGAGCTAAAATTAGCATGTTTAAAGTGATTTTCATGCTTCCAGGGGCCCAAAACACAAGATTTATGGAATGGTTAAAAGTGCATGAAAATGGCCAATTTACTCACTCTGAGTTCTCAAAAAGGGTTTCTTCACCCCGGGAAGTTAATTAAATACCATTTGGAGGCATTTAATGTTCGAGCAAAAACGGCTGATTTTCGACAAAAGAGATAACACCCCCCCATTACGTCATGCTTCAGAAATGTGGAAAATGGTCCGTTTTCAAATGTTTTATTTTTGAACGTCAGTTCACATTTGTAGGTGGATCATCAGTGTTAGAGCTAAAATTAGCATGTGTAAAGTGATTTTCATGCTTCCAGGGGCTCGGGAAGTGAATTAAATACCATTTGGAGGCATTTAATGTTCGAGCAAAAACGGCTGATTTTCGACAAAAGAGATAACACCCCCCCATTACGTCATGCTTCAGAAATGTGGAAAATGGTCCGTTTTCAAATGTTTTATTTTTGAACGTCAGTTCACATTTGTAGGTGGATCATCAGTGTTAGAGCTAAAATTAGCATGTTTAAAGTGATTTTCATGCTTCCAGGGGCCCAAAACACAAGATTTATGGAATGGTTAAAAGTGCATGAAAATGGCCAATATACTCACTCTGAGTTCTCAAAAAGGGTTTCTTCACCCCGGGAAGTTAATTAAATACCATTTGGAGGCATTTAATGTTCGAGCAAAAACGGCTGATTTTCGACAAAAGAGATAACACCCCCCCATTACGTCATGCTTCAGAAATGTGGAAAATGGTCCGTTTTCAAATGTTTTATTTTTGAACGTCAGTTCACATTTGTAGGTGGATCATCAGTGTTAGAGCTAAAATTAGCATGTTTAAAGTGATTTTCATGCTTCCAGGGGCTCGGGAAGTGAATTAAATACCATTTGGAGGCATTTAATGTTCGAGCAAAAACGGCTGATTTTCGACAAAAGAGATAACACCCCCCCATTACGTCATGCTTCAGAAATGTGGAAAATGGTCCGTTTTCAAATGTTTTATTTTTGAACGTCAGTTCACATTTGTAGGTGGATCATCAGTGTTAGAGCTAAAATTAGCATGTTTAAAGTGATTTTCATGCTTCCAGGGGCCCAAAACACTAGATTTATGGAATGGTTAAAAGTGCATGAAAATGGCCAATTTACTCACTCTGAGTTCTCAAAAAGGGTTTCTTCACCCCGGGAAGTTAATTAAATACCATTTGGAGGCATTTAATGTTCGAGCAAAAACGGCTGATTTTCGACAAAAGAGATAACACCCCCCCATTACGTCATGCGTCAGAAATGTGGAACATGGTCCGTTTTCAAATGTTTTATTTTTGAACGTCAGTTCACATTTGTAGGTGGATCATCAATGTTAGAGCTAAAATTAGCATGTTTAAAGTGATTTTCATGCTTCCAGGGGCTCGGGAAGTTAATTAAATACCATTTGGAGGCATTTAATGTTCGAGCAAAAACGGCTGATTTTCGACAAAAGAGATAACACCCCCCCATTACGTCATGCTTCAGAAATGTGGAAAATGGTCCGTTTTCAAATGTTTTATTTTTGAACGTCAGTTCACATTTGTAGGTGGATCATCAGTGTTAGAGCTAAAATTAGCATGTTTAAAGTGATTTTCATGCTTCCAGGGGCTCGGGAAGTGAAATAAATACCATTTGGAGGCATTTAATGTTCGAGCAAAAACGGCTGATTTTCGACAAAAGAGATAACACCCCCCCATTACGTCATGCTTCAGAAATGTGGAAAATTGTCCTTTTTCAAATGTTTTATTTTTGAACGTCAGTTCACATTTGTAGGTGGAGCATCAGTGTTAGAGCTAAAATTAACATGTTTAAAGTGATTTTCATGCTTCCAGGGGCCCAAAACACAAGATTTATGGAATGGTTAAAAGTGCATGAAAATGGCCAATGTACTCACTCTGAGTTCTCAAAAAGGGTTTCTTCACCCCGGGAAGTTAATTAAATACCATTTGGAGGCATTTAATGTTCGAGCAAAAACGGCTGATTTTCGACAAAAGAGATAACACCCCCCCATTACGTCATGCTTCAGAAATGTGGAAAATGGTCCGTTTTCAAATGTTTTATTTTTAAACGTCAGTTCACATTTGTAGGTGGATCATCAGTGTTAGAGCTAAAATTAGCATGTTTAAAGTGATTTTCATGCTTCCAGGGGCCCAAAACACAATATTTATGGAATGGTTAAAAGTGCATGAAAATGGCCAATTTACTCACTCTGAGTTCTCAAAAAGGGTTTCTTCACCCCGGGAAGTTAATTAAATACCATTTGGAGGCATTTAATGTTCGAGCAAAAACGGCTGATTTTCGACAAAAGAGATAACACCCCCCCATTACGTCATGCTTCAGAAATGTGGAAAATGGTCCGTTTTCAAATGTTTTATTTTTGAACGTCAGTTCACATTTGTAGGTGGATCATCAGTGTTAGAGCTAAAATTAGCATGTTTAAAGTGATTTTCATGCTTCCAGGGGCTCGGGAAGTTAATTAAATACCATTTGGAGGCATTTAATGTTCGAGCAAAAACGGCTGATTTTCGACAAAAGAGATAACACCCCCCCATTACGTCATGCTTCAGAAATGTGGAAAATGGTCCGTTTTCAAATGTTTTATTTTTGAACGTCAGTTCACATTTGTAGGTGGATCATCAGTGTTAGAGCTAAAATTAGCATGTTTAAAGTGATTTTCATGCTTCCAGGGGCCCAAAACACAAGATTTATGGAATGGTTAAAAGTGCATGAAAATGGCCAATTTACTCACTCTGAGTTCTCAAAAAGGGTTTCTTCACCCCGGGAAGTTAATTAAATACCATTTGGAGGCATTTAATGTTCGAGCAAAAACGGCTGATTTTCGACAAAAGAGATAACACCCCCCCATTACGTCATGCTTCAGAAATGTGGAAAATGGTCCGTTTTCAAATGTTTTATTTTTGAACGTCAGTTCACATTTGTAGGTGGATCATCAGTGTTAGAGCTAAAATTAGCATGTTTAAAGTGATTTTCATGCTTCCAGGGGCTCGGGAAGTGAATTAAATACCATTTGGAGGCATTTAATGTTCGAGCAAAAACGGCTGATTTTCGACAAAAGAGATAACACCCCCCCATTACGTCATGCTTCAGAAATGTGGAAAATGGTCCGTTTTCAAATGTTTTATTTTTGAACGTCAGTTCACATTTGTAGGTGGATCATCAGTGTTAGAGCTAAAATTAGCATGTTTAAAGTGATTTTCATGCTTCCAGGGGCCCAAAACACAAGATTTATGGAATGGTTAAAAGTGCATGAAAATGGCCAATTTACTCACTCTGAGTTCTCAAAAAGGGTTTCTTCACCCCGGGAAGTTAATTAAATACCATTTGGAGGCATTTAATGTTCGAGCAAAAACGGCTGATTTTCGACAAAAGAGATAACACCCCCCCATTACGTCATGCTTCAGAAATGTGGAAAATGGTCCGTTTTCAAATGTTTTATTTTTGAACGTCAGTTCACATTTGTAGGTGGATCATCAGTGTTAGAGCTAAAATTAGCATGTTTAAAGTGATTTTCATGCTTCCAGGGGCTCGGGACGTGAATTAAATACCATTTGGAGGCATTTAATGTTCGAGCAAAAACGGCTGATTTTCGACAAAAGAGATAACACCCCCCCATTACGTCATGCTTCAGAAATGTGGAAAATGGTCCGTTTTCAAATGTTTTATTTTTGAACGTCAGTTCACATTTGTAGGTGGATCATCAGTGTTAGAGCTAAAATTAGCATGTTTAAAGTGATTTTCATGCTTCCAGGGGCCCAAAACACAAGATTTATGGAATGGTTAAAAGTGCATGAAAATGGCCAATTTACTCACTCTGAGTTCTCAAAAAGGGTTTCTTCACCCCGGGAAGTTAATTAAATACCATTTGGAGGCATTTAATGTTCGAGCAAAAACGGCTGATTTTCGACAAAAGAGATAACACCCCCCCATTACGTCATGCTTCAGAAATGTGGAAAATGGTCCGTTTTCAAATGTTTTATTTTTGAACGTCAGTTCACATTTGTAGGTGGATCATCAGTGTTAGAGCTAAAATTAGCATGTTTAAAGTGATTTTCATGCTTCCAGGGGCTCGGGAAGTGAAATAAATACCATTTGGAGGCATTTAATGTTCGAGCAAAAACGGCTGATTTTCAACAAAAGAGATAACACCCACCCATTACGTCATGCTTCAGAAATGTGGAAAATGGTCCGTTTTCAAATGTTTTATTTTTGAACGTCAGTTCACATTTGTAGGTGGATCATCAGTGTTAGAGCTAAAATTAGCATGTTTAAAGTGATTTTCATGCTTCCAGGGGCCCAAAACACAAGATTTATGGAATGGTTAAAAGTGCATGAAAATGGCCAATTTACTCACTCTGAGTTCTCAAAAAGGGTTTCTTCACCCCGGGAAGTTAATTAAATACCATTTGGAGGCATTTAATGTTCGAGCAAAAACGGCTGATTTTCGACAAAAGAGATAACACCCCCCCCATTACGTCATGCTTCAGAAATGTGGAAAATGGTCCGTTTTCAAATGTTTTATTTTTGAACGTCAGTTCACATTTGTAGGTGGATCATCAGTGTTAGAGCTAAAATTAGCATGTTTAAAGTGATTTTCATGCTTCCAGGGGCCCAAAACACAAGATTTATGGAATGGTTAAAAGTGCATGAAAATGGCCAATTTACTCACTCTGAGTTCTCAAAAAGGGTTTCTTCACCCCGGGAAGTTAATTAAATACCATTTGGAGGCATTTAATGTTCGAGCAAAAACGGCTGATTTTCGACAAAAGAGATAACACCCCCCCATTACGTCATGCTTCAGAAATGTGGAAAATGGTCCGTTTTCAAATGTTTTATTTTTGAACGTCAGTTCACATTTGTAGGTGGATCATCAGTGTTAGAGCTAAAATTAGCATGTTTAAAGTGATTTTCATGCTTCCAGGGGCTCGTGAAGTTAATTAAATACCCTTTGGAGGCATTTAATGTTCGAGCAAAAACGGCTGATTTTCGACAAAAGAGATAACACCCCCCCATTACGTCATGCTTCAGAAATGTGGAAAATGGTCCGTTTTCAAATGTTTTATTTTTGAACGTCAGTTCACATTTGTAGGTGGATCATCAGTGTTAGAGCTAAAATTAGCATGTTTAAAGTGATTTTCATGCTTCCAGGGGCTCGGGAAGTTAATTAAATACCATTTGGAGGCATTTAATGTTCGAGCAAAAATGGCTGATTTTCGACAAAAGAGATAACACCCCCCCATTACGTCATGCTTCAGAAATGTGGAAAATGGTCCGTTTTCAAATGTTTTATTTTTGAACGTCAGTTCACATTTGTAGGTGGATCATCAGTGTTAGAGCTAAAATTAGCATGTTTAAAGTGATTTTCATGCTTCCAGGGGCTCGGGAAGTGAAATAAATACCATTTGGAGGCATTTAATGTTCGAGCAAAAACGGCTGATTTTCGACAAAAGAGATAACACCCCCCCATTACGTCATGCTTCAGAAATGTGGAAAATGGTCCGTTTTCAAATGTTTTATTTTTGAACGTCAGTTCACATTTGTAGGTGGATCATCAGTGTTAGAGCTAAAATTAGCATGTTTAAAGTGATTTTCATGCTTCCAGGGGCCCAAAACACAAGATTTATGGAATGGTTAAAAGTGCATGAAAATGGCCAATTTACTCACTCTGAGTTCTCAAAAAGGGTTTCTTCACCCCGGGAAGTTAATTAAATACCATTTGGAGGCATTTAATGTTCGAGCAAAAACGGCTGATTTTCGACAAAAGAGATAACACCCCCCCATTACGTCATGCTTCAGAAATGTGGAAAATGGTCCGTTTTCAAATGTTTTATTTTTGAACGTCAGTTCACATTTGTAGGTGGATCATCAGTGTTAGAGCTAAAATTAGCATGTTTAAAGTGATTTTCATGCTTCCAGGGGCTCGGGAAGTTAATTAAATACCATTTGGAGGCATTTAATGTTCGAGCAAAAACGGCTGATTTTCGACAAAAGAGATAACACCCCCCCATTACGTCATGCTTCAGAAATGTGGAAAATGGTCCGTTTTCAAATGTTTTATTTTTGAACGTCAGTTCACATTTGTAAGTGGATCATCAGTGTTAGAGCTAAAATTAGCATGTTTAAAGTGATTTTCATGCTTCCAGGGGCTCGGGAAATGAAATAAATACCATTTGGAGGCATTTAATGTTCGAGCAAAAACGGCTGATTTTCGACAAAAGAGATAACACCCCCCCATTACGTCATGCTTCAGAAATGTGGAAAATGGTCCGTTTTCAAATGTTTTATTTTTGAACGTCAGTTCACATTTGTAGGTGGATCATCAGTGTTAGAGCTAAAATTAGCATGTTTAAATTGATTTTCATGCTTTCAGGGGCCCAAAACACAAGATTTATGGAATGGTTAAAAGTGCATGAAAATGGCCAATTTACTCACTCTGAGTTCTCAAAAAGGGTTTCTTCACCCCGGGAAGTTAATTAAATACCATTTGGAGGCATTTAATGTTCGAGCAAAAACGGCTGATTTTCGACAAAAGAGATAACACCCCCCCATTACGTCATGCTTCAGAAATGTGGAAAATGGTCCGTTTTCAAATGTTTTATTTTTAAACGTCAGTTCACATTTGTAGGTGGATCATCAGTGTTAGAGCTAAAATTAGCATGTTTAAAGTGATTTTCATGCTTCCAGGGGCCCAAAACACAATATTTATGGAATGGTTAAAAGTGCATGAAAATGGCCAATTTACTCACTCTGAGTTCTCAAAAAGGGTTTCTTCACCCCGGGAAGTTAATTAAATACCATTTGGAGGCATTTAATGTTCGAGCAAAAACGGCTGATTTTCGACAAAAGAGATAACACCCCCCCATTACGTCATGCTTCAGAAATGTGGAAAATGGTCCGTTTTCAAATGTTTTATTTTTGAACGTCAGTTCACATTTGTAGGTGGATCATCAGTGTTAGAGCTAAAATTAGCATGTTTAAAGTGATTTTCATGCTTCCAGGGGCTCGGGAAGTGAATTAAATACCATTTGGAGGCATTTAATGTTCGAGCAAAAACGGCTGATTTTCGACAAAAGAGATAACACCCCCCCATTACGTCATGCTTCAGAAATGTGGAAAATGGTCCGTTTTCAAATGTTTTATTTTTGAACGTCAGTTCACATTTGTAGGTGGATCATCAGTGTTAGAGCTAAAATTAGCATGTTTAAAGTGATTTTCATGCTTCCAGGGGCCCAAAACACAAGATTTATGGAATGGTTAAAAGTGCATGAAAATGGCCAATTTACTCACTCTGAGTTCTCAAAAAGGGTTTCTTCACCCCGGGAAGTTAATTAAATACCATTTGGAGGCATTTAATGTTCGAGCAAAAACGGCTGATTTTCGACAAAAGAGATAACACCCCCCCATTACGTCATGCTTCAGAAATGTGGAAAATGGTCCGTTTTCAAATGTTTTATTTTTGAACGTCAGTTCACATTTGTAGGTGGATCATCAGTGTTAGAGCTAAAATTAGCATGTTTAAAGTGATTTTCATGCTTCCAGGGGCTCGGGAAGTGAATTAAATACCATTTGGAGGCATTTAATGTTCGAGCAAAAACGGCTGATTTTCGACAAAAGAGATAACACCCCCCATTACGTCATGCTTCAGAAATGTGGAAAATGGTCCGTTTTCAAATGTTTTATTTTTGAACGTCAGTTCACATTTGTAGGTGGATCATCAGTGTTAGAGCTAAAATTAGCATGTTTAAAGTGATTTTCATGCTTCCAGGGGCCCAAAACACAAGATTTATGGAATGGTTAAAAGTGCATGAAAATGGCCAATTTACTCACTCTGAGTTCTCAAAAAGGGTTTCTTCACCCCGGGAAGTTAATTAAATACCATTTGGAGGCATTTAATGTTCGAGCAAAAACGGCTGATTTTCGACAAAAGAGATAACACCCCCCCATTACGTCATGCTTCAGAAATGTGGAAAATGGTCCGTTTTCAAATGTTTTATTTTTGAACGTCAGTTCACATTTGTAGGTGGATCATCAGTGTTAGAGCTAAAATTAGCATGTTTAAAGTGATTTTCATGCTTCCAGGGGCTCGGGAAGTGAAATAAATACCATTTGGAGGCATTTAATGTTCGAGCAAAAACGGCTGATTTTCAACAAAAGAGATAACACCCACCCATTACGTCATGCTTCAGAAATGTGGAAAATGGTCCGTTTTCAAATGTTTTATTTTTGAACGTCAGTTCACATTTGTAGGTGGATCATCAGTGTTAGAGCTAAAATTAGCATGTTTAAAGTGATTTTCATGCTTCCAGGGGCCCAAAACACAAGATTTATGGAATGGTTAAAAGTGCATGAAAATGGCCAATTTACTCACTCTGAGTTCTCAAAAAGGGTTTCTTCACCCCGGGAAGTTAATTAAATACCATTTGGAGGCATTTAATGTTCGAGCAAAAACGGCTGATTTTCGACAAAAGAGATAACACCCCCCCCATTACGTCATGCTTCAGAAATGTGGAAAATGGTCCGTTTTCAAATGTTTTATTTTTGAACGTCAGTTCACATTTGTAGGTGGATCATCAGTGTTAGAGCTAAAATTAGCATGTTTAAAGTGATTTTCATGCTTCCAGGGGCCCAAAACACAAGATTTATGGAATGGTTAAAAGTGCATGAAAATGGCCAATTTACTCACTCTGAGTTCTCAAAAAGGGTTTCTTCACCCCGGGAAGTTAATTAAATACCATTTGGAGGCATTTAATGTTCGAGCAAAAACGGCTGATTTTCGACAAAAGAGATAACACCCCCCCATTACGTCATGCTTCAGAAATGTGGAAAATGGTCCGTTTTCAAATGTTTTATTTTTGAACGTCAGTTCACATTTGTAGGTGGATCATCAGTGTTAGAGCTAAAATTAGCATGTTTAAAGTGATTTTCATGCTTCCAGGGGCTCGTGAAGTTAATTAAATACCCTTTGGAGGCATTTAATGTTCGAGCAAAAACGGCTGATTTTCGACAAAAGAGATAACACCCCCCCATTACGTCATGCTTCAGAAATGTGGAAAATGGTCCGTTTTCAAATGTTTTATTTTTGAACGTCAGTTCACATTTGTAGGTGGATCATCAGTGTTAGAGCTAAAATTAGCATGTTTAAAGTGATTTTCATGCTTCCAGGGGCTCGGGAAGTTAATTAAATACCATTTGGAGGCATTTAATGTTCGAGCAAAAATGGCTGATTTTCGACAAAAGAGATAACACCCCCCCATTACGTCATGCTTCAGAAATGTGGAAAATGGTCCGTTTTCAAATGTTTTATTTTTGAACGTCAGTTCACATTTGTAGGTGGATCATCAGTGTTAGAGCTAAAATTAGCATGTTTAAAGTGATTTTCATGCTTCCAGGGGCTCGGGAAGTGAAATAAATACCATTTGGAGGCATTTAATGTTCGAGCAAAAACGGCTGATTTTCGACAAAAGAGATAACACCCCCCCATTACGTCATGCTTCAGAAATGTGGAAAATGGTCCGTTTTCAAATGTTTTATTTTTGAACGTCAGTTCACATTTGTAGGTGGATCATCAGTGTTAGAGCTAAAATTAGCATGTTTAAAGTGATTTTCATGCTTCCAGGGGCCCAAAACACAAGATTTATGGAATGGTTAAAAGTGCATGAAAATGGCCAATTTACTCACTCTGAGTTCTCAAAAAGGGTTTCTTCACCCCGGGAAGTTAATTAAATACCATTTGGAGGCATTTAATGTTCGAGCAAAAACGGCTGATTTTCGACAAAAGAGATAACACCCCCCCATTACGTCATGCTTCAGAAATGTGGAAAATGGTCCGTTTTCAAATGTTTTATTTTTGAACGTCAGTTCACATTTGTAGGTGGATCATCAGTGTTAGAGCTAAAATTAGCATGTTTAAAGTGATTTTCATGCTTCCAGGGGCTCGGGAAGTTAATTAAATACCATTTGGAGGCATTTAATGTTCGAGCAAAAACGGCTGATTTTCGACAAAAGAGATAACACCCCCCATTACGTCATGCTTCAGAAATGTGGAAAATGGTCCGTTTTCAAATGTTTTATTTTTGAACGTCAGTTCACATTTGTAAGTGGATCATCAGTGTTAGAGCTAAAATTAGCATGTTTAAAGTGATTTTCATGCTTCCAGGGGCTCGGGAAATGAAATAAATACCATTTGGAGGCATTTAATGTTCGAGCAAAAACGGCTGATTTTCGACAAAAGAGATAACACCCCCCCATTACGTCATGCTTCAGAAATGTGGAAAATGGTCCGTTTTCAAATGTTTTATTTTTGAACGTCAGTTCACATTTGTAGGTGGATCATCAGTGTTAGAGCTAAAATTAGCATGTTTAAATTGATTTTCATGCTTTCAGGGGCCCAAAACACAAGATTTATGGAATGGTTAAAAGTGCATGAAAATGGCCAATTTACTCACTCTGAGTTCTCAAAAAGGGTTTCTTCACCCCGGGAAGTTAATTAAATACCATTTGGAGGCATTTAATGTTCGAGCAAAAACGGCTGATTTTCGACAAAAGAGATAACACCCCCCCATTACGTCATGCTTCAGAAATGTGGAAAATGGTCCGTTTTCAAATGTTTTATTTTTAAACGTCAGTTCACATTTGTAGGTGGATCATCAGTGTTAGAGCTAAAATTAGCATGTTTAAAGTGATTTTCATGCTTCCAGGGGCCCAAAACACAATATTTATGGAATGGTTAAAAGTGCATGAAAATGGCCAATTTACTCACTCTGAGTTCTCAAAAAGGGTTTCTTCACCCCGGGAAGTTAATTAAATACCATTTGGAGGCATTTAATGTTCGAGCAAAAACGGCTGATTTTCGACAAAAGAGATAACACCCCCCCATTACGTCATGCTTCAGAAATGTGGAAAATGGTCCGTTTTCAAATGTTTTATTTTTGAACGTCAGTTCACATTTGTAGGTGGATCATCAGTGTTAGAGCTAAAATTAGCATGTTTAAAGTGATTTTCATGCTTCCAGGGGCTCGGGAAGTTAATTAAATACCATTTGGAGGCATTTAATGTTTGAGCAAAAACGGCTGATTTTCGACAAAAGAGATAACACCCCCCCATTACGTCATGCTTCAGAAATGTGGAAAATGGTCCGTTTTCAAATGTTTTATTTTTGAACGTCAGTTCACATTTGTAGGTGGATCATCAGTGTTAGAGCTAAAATTAGCATGTTTAAAGTGATTTTCATGCTTCCAGGGGCCCAAAACACAAGATTTATGGAATGGTTAAAAGTGCATGAAAATGGCCAATTTACTCACTCTGAGTTCTCAAAAAGGGTTTCTTCACCCCGGGAAGTTAATTAAATACCATTTGGAGGCATTTAATGTTCGAGCAAAAACGGCTGATTTTCGACAAAAGAGATAACACCCCCCCATTACGTCATGCTTCAGAAATGTGGAAAATGGTCCGTTTTCAAATGTTTTATTTTTGAACGTCAGTTCACATTTGTAGGTGGATCATCAGTGTTAGAGCTAAAATTAGCATGTTTAAAGTGATTTTCATGCTTCCAGGGGCTCGGGAAGTGAATTAAATACCATTTGGAGGCATTTAATGTTCGAGCAAAAACGGCTGATTTTCGACAAAAGAGATAACACCCCCCCATTACGTCATGCTTCAGAAATGTGGAAAATGGTCCGTTTTCAAATGTTTTATTTTTGAACGTCAGTTCACATTTGTAGGTGGATCATCAGTGTTAGAGCTAAAATTAGCATGTTTAAAGTGATTTTCATGCTTCCAGGGGCCCAAAACACAAGATTTATGGAATGGTTAAAAGTGCATGAAAATGGCCAATTTACTCACTCTGAGTTCTCAAAAAGGGTTTCTTCACCCCGGGAAGTTAATTAAATACCATTTGGAGGCATTTAATGTTCGAGCAAAAACGGCTGATTTTCGACAAAAGAGATAACACCCCCCCCATTACGTCATGCTTCAGAAATGTGGAAAATGGTCCGTTTTCAAATGTTTTATTTTTGAACGTCAGTTCACATTTGTAGGTGGATCATCAGTGTTAGAGCTAAAATTAGCATGTTTAAAGTGATTTTCATGCTTCCAGGGGCTCGGGAAGTGAATTAAATACCATTTGGAGGCATTTAATGTTCGAGCAAAAACGGCTGATTTTCGACAAAAGAGATAACACCCCCCCATTACGTCATGCTTCAGAAATGTGGAAAATGGTCCGTTTTCAAATGTTTTATTTTTGAACGTCAGTTCACATTTGTAGGTGGATCATCAGTGTTAGAGCTAAAATTAGCATGTTTAAAGTGATTTTCATGCTTCCAGGTGCCCAAAACACTAGATTTATGGAATGGTTAAAAGTGCATGAAAATGGCCAATTTACTCACTCTGAGTTCTCAAAAAGGGTTTCTTCACCCCGGGAAGTTAATTAAATACCATTTGGAGGCATTTAATGTTCGAGCAAAAACGGCTGATTTTCGACAAAAGAGATAACACCCCCCCATTACGTCATGCTTCAGAAATGTGGAAAATGGTCCGTTTTCAAATGTTTTATTTTTGAACGTCAGTTCACATTTGTAGGTGGATCATCAGTGTTAGAGCTAAAATTAGCAAGTTTAAAGTGATTTTCATGCTTCCAGGGGCTCGGGAAGTGAAATAAATACCATTTGGAGGCATTTAATGTTCGAGCAAAAACGGCTGATTTTCGACAAAAGAGATAACACCCACCCATTACGTCATGCTTCAGAAATGTGGAAAATGGTCCGTTTTCAAATGTTTTATTTTTGAACGTCAGTTCACATTTGTAGGTGGATCATCAGTGTTAGAGCTAAAATTAGCATGTTTAAAGTGGTTTTCATGCTTCCAGGGGCCCAAAACACAAGATTTATGGAATGGTTAAAAGTGCATGAAAATGGCCAATTTACTCATTCTGAGTTCTCAAAAAGGGTTTCTTCACCCCGGGAAGTTAATTAAATACCATTTGGAGGCATTTAATGTTCGAGCAAAAACGGCTGATTTTCGACAAAAGAGATAACACCCCCCCATTACGTCATGCTTCAGAAATGTGGAAAATGGTCCGTTTTCAAATGTTTTATTTTTGAACGTCAGTTCACATTTGTAGGTGGATCATCAGTGTTAGAGCTAAAATTAGCATGTTTAAAGTGATTTTCATGCTTCCAGGGGCCCAAAACACAAGATTTATGGAATGGTTAAAAGTGCATGAAAATGGCCAATTTACTCACTCTGAGTTCTCAAAAAGGGTTTCTTCACCCCGGGAAGTTAATTAAATACCATTTGGAGGCATTTAATGTTCGAGCAAAAACGGCTGATTTTCGACAAAAGAGATAACACCCCCCCATTACGTCATGCTTCAGAAATGTGGAAAATGGTCCGTTTTCAAATGTTTTATTTTTGAACGTCAGTTCACATTTGTAGGTGGATCATCAGTGTTAGAGCTAAAATTAGCATGTTTAAAGTGATTTTCATGCTTCCAGGGGCTCGTGAAGTTAATTAAATACCCTTTGGAGGCATTTAATGTTCGAGCAAAAACGGCTGATTTTCGACAAAAGAGATAACACCCCCCCATTACGTCATGCTTCAGAAATGTGGAAAATGGTCCGTTTTCAAATGTTTTATTTTTGAACGTCAGTTCACATTTGTAGGTGGATCATCAGTGTTAGAGCTAAAATTAGCATGTTTAAAGTGATTTTCATGCTTCCAGGGGCTCGGGAAGTTAATTAAATACCATTTGGAGGCATTTAATGTTCGAGCAAAAATGGCTGATTTTCGACAAAAGAGATAACACCCCCCCATTACGTCATGCTTCAGAAATGTGGAAAATGGTCCGTTTTCAAATGTTTTATTTTTGAACGTCAGTTCACATTTGTAGGTGGATCATCAGTGTTAGAGCTAAAATTAGCATGTTTAAAGTGATTTTCATGCTTCCAGGGGCTCGGGAAGTGAAATAAATACCATTTGGAGGCATTTAATGTTCGAGCAAAAACGGCTGATTTTCGACAAAAGAGATAACACCCCCCCATTACGTCATGCTTCAGAAATGTGGAAAATGGTCCGTTTTCAAATGTTTTATTTTTGAACGTCAGTTCACATTTGTAGGTGGATCATCAGTGTTAGAGCTAAAATTAGCATGTTTAAAGTGATTTTCATGCTTCCAGGGGCCCAAAACACAAGATTTATGGAATGGTTAAAAGTGCATGAAAATGGCCAATTTACTCACTCTGAGTTCTCAAAAAGGGTTTCTTCACCCCGGGAAGTTAATTAAATACCATTTGGAGGCATTTAATGTTCGAGCAAAAACGGCTGATTTTCGACAAAAGAGATAACACCCCCCCATTACGTCATGCTTCAGAAATGTGGAAAATGGTCCGTTTTCAAATGTTTTATTTTTGAACGTCAGTTCACATTTGTAGGTGGATCATCAGTGTTAGAGCTAAAATTAGCATGTTTAAAGTGATTTTCATGCTTCCAGGGGCTCGGGAAGTTAATTAAATACCATTTGGAGGCATTTAATGTTCGAGCAAAAACGGCTGATTTTCGACAAAAGAGATAACACCCCCCCATTACGTCATGCTTCAGAAATGTGGAAAATGGTCCGTTTTCAAATGTTTTATTTTTGAACGTCAGTTCACATTTGTAAGTGGATCATCAGTGTTAGAGCTAAAATTAGCATGTTTAAAGTGATTTTCATGCTTCCAGGGGCTCGGGAAATGAAATAAATACCATTTGGAGGCATTTAATGTTCGAGCAAAAACGGCTGATTTTCGACAAAAGAGATAACACCCCCCCATTACGTCATGCTTCAGAAATGTGGAAAATGGTCCGTTTTCAAATGTTTTATTTTTGAATGTCAGTTCACATTTGTAGGTGGATCATCAGTGTTAGAGCTAAAATTAGCATGTTTAAAGTGATTTTCATGCTTCCAGGGGCCCAAAACACAAGATTTATGGAATGGTTAAAAGTGCATGAAAATGGCCAATTTACTCACTCTGAGTTCTCAAAAAGGGTTTCTTCACCCCGGGAAGTTAATTAAATACCATTTGGAGGCATTTAATGTTCGAGCAAAAACGGCTGATTTTCGACAAAAGAGATAACACCCCCCCATTACGTCATGCTTCAGAAATGTGGAACATGGTCCGTTTTCAAATGTTTTATTTTTGAACGTCAGTTCACATTTGTAGGTGGATCATCAGTGTTAGAGCTAAAATTAGCATGTTTAAAGTGATTTTCATGCTTCCAGGGGCTCGGGAAGTTAATTAAATACCATTTGGAGGCATTTAATGTTCGAGCAAAAACGGCTGATTTTCGACAAAAGAGATAACACCCCCTCATTACGTCATGCTTCAGAAATGTGGAAAATGGTCAGTTTTCAAATGTTTTATTTTTGAACGTCAGTTCACATTTGTAGGTGGATCATCAGTGTTAGAGCTAAAATTAGCATGTTTAAAGTGATTTTCATGCTTCCAGGGGCCCAAAACACAAGATTTATGGAATGGTTAAAAGTGCATGAAAATGGCCAATTTACTCACTCTGAGTTCTCAAAAAGGGTTTCTTCACCCCGGGAAGTTAATTAAATACCATTTGGAGGCATTTAATGTTCGAGCAAAAACGGCTGATTTTCGACAAAAGAGATAACACCCCCCCATTACGTCATGCTTCAGAAATGTGGAAAATGGTCCGTTTTCAAATGTTTTATTTTTGAACGTCAGTTCACATTTGTAAGTGGATCATCAGTGTTAGAGCTAAAATTAGCATGTTTAAAGTGATTTTCATGCTTCCAGGGGCTCGGGAAATGAAATAAATACCATTTGGAGGCATTTAATGTTCGAGCAAAAACGGCTGATTTTCGACAAAAGAGATAACACCCCCCCATTACGTCATGCTTCAGAAATGTGGAAAATGGTCCGTTTTCAAATGTTTTATTTTTGAACGTCAGTTCACATTTGTAGGTGGATCATCAGTGTTAGAGCTAAAATTAGCATGTTTAAAGTGATTTTCATGCTTCCAGGGGCCCAAAACACAAGATTTATGGAATGGTTAAAAGTGCATGAAAATGGCCAATTTACTCACTCTGAGTTCTCAAAAAGGGTTTCTTCACCCCGGGAAGTTAATTAAATACCATTTGGAGGCATTTAATGTTCGAGCAAAAACGGCTGATTTTCGACAAAAGAGATAACACCCCCCATTACGTCATGCTTCAGAAATGTGGAACATGGTCCGTTTTCAAATGTTTTATTTTTTAACGTCAGTTCACATTTGTAGGTGGATCATCAGTGTTAGAGCTAAAATTAGCATGTTTAAAGTGATTTTCATGCTTCCAGGGGCTCGGGAAGTTAATTAAATACCATTTGGAGGCATTTAATGTTCGAGCAAAAACGGCTGATTTTCGACAAAAGAGATAACACCCCCCCATTACGTCATGCTTCAGAAATGTGGAAAATGGTCCGTTTTCAAATGTTTTATTTTTGAACGTCAGTTCACATTTGTAGGTGGATCATCAGTGTTAGAGCTAAAATTAGCATGTTTAAAGTGATTTTCATGCTTCCAGGGGCCCAAAACACAAGATTTATGGAATGGTTAAAAGTGCATGAAAATGGCCAATTTACTCACTCTGAGTTCTCAAAAAGGGTTTCTTCACCCCGGGAAGTTAATTAAATACCATTTGGAGGCATTTAATGTTCGAGCAAAAACGGCTGATTTTCGACAAAAGAGATAACACCCCCCCATTACGTCATGCTTCAGAAATGTGGAAAATGGTCCGTTTTCAAATGTTTTATTTTTGAACGTCAGTTCACATTTGTAAGTGGATCATCAGTGTTAGAGCTAAAATTAGCATGTTTAAAGTGATTTTCATGCTTCCAGGGGCTCGGGAAATGAAATAAATACCATTTGGAGGCATTTAATGTTCGAGCAAAAACGGCTGATTTTCGACAAAAGAGATAACACCCCCCCATTACGTCATGCTTCAGAAATGTGGAAAATGGTCCGTTTTCAAATGTTTTATTTTTGAACGTCAGTTCACATTTGTAGGTGGATCATCAGTGTTAGAGCTAAAATTAGCATGTTTAAAGTGATTTTCATGCTTCCAGGGGCCCAAAACACAAGATTTATGGAATGGTTAAAAGTGCATGAAAATGGCCAATTTACTCACTCTGAGTTCTCAAAAAGGGTTTCTTCACCCCGGGAAGTTAATTAAATACCATTTGGAGGCATTTAATGTTCGAGCAAAAACGGCTGATTTTCGACAAAAGAGATAACACCCCCCCCATTACGTCATGCTTCAGAAATGTGGAAAATGGTCCGTTTTCAAATGTTTTATTTTTGAACGTCAGTTCACATTTGTAGGTGGATCATCAGTGTTAGAGCTAAAATTAGCATGTTTAACGTGATTTTCATGCTTCCAGGGGCCCAAAACACAAGATTTATGGAATGGTTAAAAGTGCATGAAAATGGCCAATTTACTCACTCTGAGTTCTCAAAAAGGGTTTCTTCACCCCGGGAAGTTAATTAAATACCATTTGGAGGCATTTAATGTTCGAGCAAAAACGGCTGATTTTCGACAAAAGAGATAACACCCCCCCATTACGTCATGCTTCAGAAATGTGGAAAATGGTCCGTTTTCAAATGTTTTATTTTTGAACTTCAGTTCACATTTGTAGGTGGATCATCAGTGTTAGAGCTAAAATTAGCATGTTTAAAGTGATTTTCATGCTTCCAGGGGCTCGTGAAGTTAATTAAATACCCTTTGGAGGCATTTAATGTTCGAGCAAAAACGGCTGATTTTCGACAAAAGAGATAACACCCCCCCATTACGTCATGCTTCAGAAATGTGGAAAATGGTCCGTTTTCAAATGTTTTATTTTTGAACGTCAGTTCACATTTGTAGGTGGATCATCAGTGTTAGAGCTAAAATTAGCATGTTTAAAGTGATTTTCATGCTTCCAGGGGCTCGGGAAGTTAATTAAATACCATTTGGAGGCATTTAATGTTCGAGCAAAAATGGCTGATTTTCGACAAAAGAGATAACACCCCCCCATTACGTCATGCTTCAGAAATGTGGAAAATGGTCCGTTTTCAAATGTTTTATTTTTGAACGTCAGTTCACATTTGTAGGTGGATCATCAGTGTTAGAGCTAAAATTAGCATGTTTAAAGTGATTTTCATGCTTCCAGGGGCTCGGGAAGTGAAATAAATACCATTTGGAGGCATTTAATGTTCGAGCAAAAACGGCTGATTTTCGACAAAAGAGATAACACCCCCCCATTACGTCATGCTTCAGAAATGTGGAAAATGGTCCGTTTTCAAATGTTTTATTTTTGAACGTCAGTTCACATTTGTAGGTGGATCATCAGTGTTAGAGCTAAAATTAGCATGTTTAAAGTGATTTTCATGCTTCCAGGGGCTCGGGAAGTTAATTAAATACCATTTGGAGGCATTTAATGTTCGAGCAAAAACGGCTGATTTTCGACAAAAGAGATAACACCCCCCCATTACGTCATGCTTCAGAAATGTGGAAAATGGTCCGTTTTCAAATGTTTTATTTTTGAACGTCAGTTCACATTTGTAAGTGGATCATCAGTGTTAGAGCTAAAATTAGCATGTTTAAAGTGATTTTCATGCTTCCAGGGGCTCGGGAAATGAAATAAATACCATTTGGAGGCATTTAATGTTCGAGCAAAAACGGCTGATTTTCGACAAAAGAGATAACACCCCCCCATTACGTCATGCTTCAGAAATGTGGAAAATGGTCCGTTTTCAAATGTTTTATTTTTGAACGTCAGTTCACATTTGTAGGTGGATCATCAGTGTTAGAGCTAAAATTAGCATGTTTAAAGTGATTTTCATGCTTCCAGGGGCCCAAAACACAAGATTTATGGAATGGTTAAAAGTGCATGAAAATGGCCAATTTACTCACTCTGAGTTCTCAAAAAGGGTTTCTTCACCCCGGGAAGTTAATTAAATACCATTTGGAGGCATTTAATGTTCGAGGAAAAACGGATGATTTTCGACAAAAGAGATAACACCCCCCCATTACGTCATGCTTCAGAAATGTGGAACATGGTCCGTTTTCAAATGTTTTATTTTTGAACGTCAGTTCACATTTGTAGGTGGATCATCAGTGTTAGAGCTAAAATTAGCATGTTTAAAGTGATTTTCATGCTTCCAGGGGCTCGTGAAGTTAATTAAATACCCTTTGGAGGCATTTAATGTTCGAGCAAAAACGGCTGATTTTCGACAAAAGAGATAACACCCCCCCATTACGTCATGCTTCAGAAATGTGGAAAATGGTCCGTTTTCAAATGTTTTATTTTTGAACGTCAGTTCACATTTGTAGGTGGATCATCAGTGTTAGAGCCAAAATTAGCATGTTTAAAGTGATTTTCATGCTTCCAGGGGCTCGGGAAGTTAATTAAATACCATTTGGAGGCATTTAATGTTCGAGCAAAAATGGCTGATTTTCGACAAAAGAGATAACACCCCCCCATTACGTCATGCTTCAGAAATGTGGAAAATGGTCCGTTTTCAAATGTTTTATTTTTGAACGTCAGTTCACATTTGTAGGTGGATCATCAGTGTTAGAGCTAAGATTAGCATGTTTAAAGTGATTTTCATGCTTCCAGGGGCTCGGGAAGTGAAATAAATACCATTTGACGGCATTTAATGTTCGAGCAAAAACGGCTGATTTTCGACAAAAGAGATAACACCCCCCATTACGTCATGCTTCAGAAATGTGGAAAATGGTCCGTTTTCAAATGTTTTATTTTTGAACGTCAGTTCACATTTGTAGGTGGATCATCAGTGTTAGAGCTAAAATTAGCATGTTTAAAGTGATTTTCATGCTTCCAGGGGCTCGGGAAGTTAATTAAATACCATTTGGAGGCATTTAATGTTCGAGCAAAAACGGCTGATTTTCGACAAAAGAGATAACACCCCCCCATTACGTCATGCTTCAGAAATGTGGAAAATGGTCCGTTTTCAAATGTTTTATTTTTGAACGTCAGTTCACATTTGTAAGTGGATCATCAGTGTTAGAGCTAAAATTAGCATGTTTAAAGTGATTTTCATGCTTCCAGGGGCTCGGGAAATGAAATAAATACCATTTGGAGGCATTTAATGTTCGAGCAAAAACGGCTGATTTTCGACAAAAGAGATAACACCCCCCCATTACGTCATGCTTCAGAAATGTGGAAAATGGTCCGTTTTCAAATGTTTTATTTTTGAACGTCAGTTCACATTTGTAGGTGGATCATCAGTGTTAGAGCTAAAATTAGCATGTTTAAAGTGATTTTCATGCTTCCAGGGGCCCAAAACACAAGATTTATGGAATGGTTAAAAGTGCATGAAAATGGCCAATTTACTCACTCTGAGTTCTCAAAAAGGGTTTCTTCACCCCGGGAAGTTAATTAAATACCATTTGGAGGCATTTAATGTTCGAGGAAAAACGGATGATTTTCGACAAAAGAGATAACACCCCCCCATTACGTCATGCTTCAGAAATGTGGAACATGGTCCGTTTTCAAATGTTTTATTTTTGAACGTCAGTTCACATTTGTAGGTGGATCATCAGTGTTAGAGCTAAAATTAGCATGTTTAAAGTGATTTTCATGCTTCCAGGGGCTCGGGAAGTTAATCAAATACCATTTGGAGGCATTTAATGTTCGAGCAAAAACGGCTGATTTTCGACAAAAGAGATAACACCCCCCCATTACGTCATGCTTCAGAAATGTGGAAAATGGTCCGTTTTCAAATGTTTTATTTTTGAACGTCAGTTCACATTTGTAGGTGGATCATCAGTGTTAGAGCTAAAATTAGCATGTTTAAAGTGATTTTCATGCTTCCAGGGGCCCAAAACACAAGATTTATGGAATGGTTAAAAGTGCATGAAAATGGCCAATTTACTCACTCTGAGTTCTCAAAAAGGGTTTCTTCACCCCGGGAAGTTAATTAAATACCATTTGGAGGCATTTAATGTTCGAGCAAAAACGGCTGATTTTCGACAAAAGAGATAACACCCCCCCATTACGTCATGCTTCAGAAATGTGGAAAATGGTCCGTTTTCAAATGTTTTATTTTTGAACGTCAGTTCACATTTGTAAGTGGATCATCAGTGTTAGAGCTAAAATTAGCATGTTTAAAGTGATTTTCATGCTTCCAGGGGCTCGGGAAATGAAATAAATACCATTTGGAGGCATTTAATGTTCGAGCAAAAACGGCTGATTTTCGACAAAAGAGATAACACCCCCCCATTACGTCATGCTTCAGAAATGTGGAAAATGGTCCGTTTTCAAATGTTTTATTTTTGAACGTCAGTTCACATTTGTAGGTGGATCATCAGTGTTAGAGCTAAAATTAGCATGTTTAAAGTGATTTTCATGCTTCCAGGGGCCCAAAACACAAGATTTATGGAATGGTTAAAAGTGCATGAAAATGGCCAATTTACTCACTCTGAGTTCTCAAAAAGGGTTTCTTCACCCCGGGAAGTTAATTAAATACCATTTGGAGGCATTTAATGTTCGAGCAAAAACGGCTGATTTTCGACAAAAGAGATAACACCCCCCCATTACGTCATGCTTCAGAAATGTGGAACATGGTCCGTTTTCAAATGTTTTATTTTTGAACGTCAGTTCACATTTGTAGGTGGATCATCAGTGTTAGAGCTAAAATTAGCATGTTTAAAGTGATTTTCAAGCTTCCAGGGGCTCGGGAAGTTAATTAAATACCAATTGGAGGCATTTAATGTTCGAGCAAAAACGGCTGATTTTCGACAAAAGAGATAACACCCCCCCATTACGTCATGCTTCAGAAATGTGGAAAATGGTCCGTTTTCAAATGTTTTATTTTTGAACGTCAGTTCACATTTGTAGGTGGATCATCAGTGTTAGAGCTAAAATTAGCATGTTTAAAGTGATTTTCATGCTTCCAGGGGCTCGGGAAGTGAAATAAATACCATTTGGAGGCATTTAATGTTCGAGCAAAAACGGCTGATTTTCGACACAAGAGATAACACCCCCCCATTACGTCATGCTTCAGAAATGTGGAAAATGGTCCTTTTTCAAATGTTTTATTTTTGAACGTCAGTTCACATTTGTAGGTGGATCATCAGTGTTAGAGCTAAAATTAGCATGTTTAAAGTGATTTTCATGCTTCCAGGGGCCCAAAACACAAGATTTATGGAATGGTTAAAAGTGCATGAAAATGGCCAATTTACTCACTCTGAGTTCTCAAAAAGGGTTTTCTTCACCCCGGGAAGTTAATTAAATACCATTTGGAGGCATTTAATGTTCGAGCAAAAACGGCTGATTTTCGACAAAAGAGATAACACCCCCCCATTACGTCATGCTTCAGAAATGTGGAAAATGGTCCGTTTTCAAATGTTTTATTTTTAAACGTCAGTTCACATTTGTAGGTGGATCATCAGTGTTAGAGCTAAAATTAGCATGTTTAAAGTGATTTTCATGCTTCCAGGGGCCCAAAACACAATATTTATGGAATGGTTAAAAGTGCATGAAAATGGCCAATTTACTCACTCTGAGTTCTCAAAAAGGGTTTCTTCACCCCGGGAAGTTAATTAAATACCATTTGGAGGCATTTAATGTTCGAGCAAAAACGGCTGATTTTCGACAAAAGAGATAACACCCCCCCATTACGTCATGCTTCAGAAATGTGGAAAATGGTCCGTTTTCAAATGTTTTATTTTTGAACGTCAGTTCACATTTGTAGGTGGATCATCAGTGTTAGAGCTAAAATTAGCATGTTTAAAGTGATTTTCATGCTTCCAGGGGCTCGGGAAGTTAATTAAATACCATTTGGAGGCATTTAATGTTCGAGCAAAAACGGCTGATTTTGGACAAAAGAGATAACACCCCCCCATTACGTCATGCTTCAGAAATGTGGAAAATGGTCCGTTTTCAAATGTTTTATTTTTGAATGTCAGTTCACATTTGTAGGTGGATCATCAGTGTTAGAGCTAAAATTAGCATGTTTAAAGTGATTTTCATGCTTCCAGGGGCCCAAAACACAAGATTTATGGAATGGTTAAAAGTGCATGAAAATGGCCAATTTACTCACTCTGAGTTCTCAAAAAGGGTTTCTTCACCCCGGGAAGTTAATTAAATACCATTTGGAGGCATTTAATGTTCGAGCAAAAACGGCTGATTTTCGACAAAAGAGATAACACCCCCCCATTACGTCATGCTTCAGAAATGTGGAAAATGGTCCGTTTTCAAATGTTTTATTTTTGAACGTCAGTTCACATTTGTAGTTGGATCATCAGTGTTAGAGCTAAAATTAGCATGTTTAAAGTGATTTTCATGCTTCCAGGGGCTCGGGAAGTGAATTAAATACCATTTGGAGGCATTTAATGTTCGAGCAAAAACGGCTGATTTTCGACAAAAGAGATAACACCCCCCCATTACGTCATGCTTCAGAAATGTGGAAAATGGTCCGTTTTCAAATGTTTTATTTTTGAACGTCAGTTCACATTTGTAGGTGGATCATCAGTGTTAGAGCTAAAATTAGCATGTTTAAAGTGATTTTCATGCTTCCAGGGGCCCAAAACACAAGATTTATGGAATGGTTAAAAGTGCATGAAAATGGCCAATTTACTCACTCCGAGTTCTCAAAAAGGGTTTCTTCACCCCGGGAAGTTAATTAAATACCATTTGGAGGCATTTAATGTTCGAGCAAAAACGGCTGATTTTCGACAAAAGAGATAACACCCCCCCATTACGTCATGCTTCAGAAATGTGGAAAATGGTCCGTTTTCAAATGTTTTATTTTTGAACGTCAGTTCACATTTGTAGGTGGATCATCAGTGTTAGAGCTAAAATTAGCAAGTTTAAAGTGATTTTCATGCTTCCAGGGGCTCGGGAAGTGAAATAAATACCATTTGGAGGCATTTAATGTTCGAGCAAAAACGGCTGATTTTCGACAAAAGAGATAACACCCACCCATTACGTCATGCTTCAGAAATGTGGAAAATGGTCCGTTTTCAAATGTTTTATTTTTGAACGTCAGTTCACATTTGTAGGTGGATCATCAGTGTTAGAGCTAAAATTAGCATGTTTAAAGTGATTTTCATGCTTCCAGGGGCCCAAAACACAAGATTTATGGAATGGTTAAAAGTGCATGAAAATGGCCAATTTACTCACTCTGAGTTCTCAAAAAGGGTTTCTTCACCCCGGGAAGTTAATTAAATACCATTTGGAGGCATTTAATGTTCGAGCAAAAACGGCTGATTTTCGACAAAAGAGATAACACCCCCCCATTACGTCATACTTCAGAAATGTGGAAAATGGTCCGTTTTCAAATGTTTTATTTTTGAACGTCAGTTCACATTTGTAGGTGGATCATCAGTGTTAGAGCTAAAATTAGCATGTTTAAAGTGATTTTCATGCTTCCAGGGGCTCGGGAAGTGAAATAAATACCATTTGGAGGCATTTAATGTTCGAGCAAAAACGGCTGATTTTCGACAAAAGAGATAACACCCCCCCATTACGTCATGCTTCAGAAATGTGGAAAATGGTCCGTTTTCAAATGTTTTATTTTTGAACGTCAGTTCACATTTGTAGGTGGATCATCAGTGTTAGAGCTAAAATTAGCATGTTTAAAGTGATTTTCATGCTTCCAGGGGCCCAAAACACAAGATTTATGGAATGGTTAAAAGTGCATGAAAATGGCCAATTTACTCACTCTGAGTTCTCAAAAAGGGTTTCTTCACCCCGGGAAGTTAATTAAATACCATTTGGAGGCATTTAATGTTCGAGCAAAAACGGCTGATTTTCGACAAAAGAGATAACACCCCCCCATTACGTCATGCTTCAGAAATGTGGAAAATGGTCCGTTTTCAAATGTTTTATTTTTGAACGTCAGTTCACATTTGTAAGTGGATCATCAGTGTTAGAGCTAAAATTAGCATGTTTAAAGTGATTTTCATGCTTCCAGGGGCTCGGGAAATGAAATAAATACCATTTGGAGGCATTTAATGTTCGAGCAAAAACGGCTGATTTTCGACAAAAGAGATAACACCCCCCCATTACGTCATGCTTCAGAAATGTGGAAAATGGTCCGTTTTCAAATGTTTTATTTTTGAACGTCAGTTCACATTTGTAGGTGGATCATCAGTGTTAGAGCTAAAATTAGCATGTTTAAAGTGATTTTCATGCTTCCAGGGGCCCAAAACACAAGATTTATGGAATGGTTAAAAGTGCAAGAAAATGGCCAATTTACTCACTCTGAGTTCTCAAAAAGGGTTTCTTCACCCCGGGAAGTTAATTAAATACCATTTGGAGGCATTTAATGTTCGAGCAAAAACGGCTGATTTTCGACAAAAGAGATAACACCCCCCCATTACGTCATGCTTCAGAAATGTGGAACATGGTCCGTTTTCAAATGTTTTATTTTTGAACGTCAGTTCACATTTGTAGGTGGATCATCAGTGTTAGAGCTAAAATTAGCATGTTTAAAGTGATTTTCATGCTTCCAGGGGCTCGGGAAGTTAATTAAATACCATTTGGAGGCATTTAATGTTCGAGCAAAAACGGCTGATTTTCGACAAAAGAGATAACAGCCACCCATTACGTCATGCTTCAGAAATGTGGAAAATGGTCCGTTTTCAAATGTTTTATTTTTGAACGTCAGTTCACATTTGTAGGTGGATCATCAGTGTTAGAGCTAAAATTAGCATGTTTAAAGTGATTTTCATGCTTCCAGGGGCCCAAAACACAAGATTTATGGAATGGTTAAAAGTGCATGAAAATGGCCAATTTACTCACTCTGAGTTCTCAAAAAGGGTTTCTTCACCCCGGGAAGTTAATTAAATACCATTTGGAGGCATTTAATGTTCGAGCAAAAACGGCTGATTTTCGACAAAAGAGATAACACCCCCCCCATTACGTCATGCTTCAGAAATGTGGAAAATGGTCCGTTTTCAAATGTTTTATTTTTGAACGTCAGTTCACATTTGTAGGTGGATCATCAGTGTTAGAGCTAAAATTAGCATGTTTAAAGTGATTTTCATGCTTCCAGGGGCCCAAAACACAAGATTTATGGAATGGTTAAAAGTGCATGAAAATGGCCAATTTACTCACTCTGAGTTCTCAAAAAGGGTTTCTTCACCCCGGGAAGTTAATTAAATACCATTTGGAGGCATTTAATGTTCGAGCAAAAACGGCTGATTTTCGACAAAAGAGATAACACCCCCCCAATTACGTCATGTTTCAGAAATGTGGAAAATGGTCCGTTTTCAAATGTTTTATTTTTGAACGTCAGTTCACATTTGTAGGTGGATCATCAGTGTTAGAGCTAAAATTAGCATGTTTAAAGTGATTTTCATGCTTCCAGGGGCTCGTGAAGTTAATTAAATACCCTTTGGAGGCATTTAATGTTCGAGCAAAAACGGCTGATTTTCGACAAAAGAGATAACACCCCCCCATTACGTCATGCTTCAGAAATGTGGAAAATGGTCCGTTTTCAAATGTTTTATTTTTGAACGTCAGTTCACATTTGTAGGTGGATCATCAGTGTTAGAGCTAAAATTAGCATGTTTAAAGTGATTTTCATGCTTCCAGGGGCTCGGGATGTTAATTAAATACCATTTGGAGGCATTTAATGTTCGAGCAAAAATGGCTGATTTTCGACAAAAGAGATAACACCCCCCCATTACGTCATGCTTCAGAAATGTGAAAAATGGTCCGTTTTCAAATGTTTTATTTTTGAACGTCAGTTCACATTTGTAGGTGGATCATCAGTGTTAGAGCTAAAATTAGCATGTTTAAAGTGATTTTCATGCTTCCAGGGGCTCGGGAAGTGAAATAAATACCATTTGGAGGCATTTAATGTTCGAGCAAAAACGGCTGATTTTCGACAAAAGAGATAACACCCCCCCATTACGTCATGCTTCAGAAATGTGGAAAATGGTCCGTTTTCAAATGTTTTATTTTTGAACGTCAGTTCACATTTGTAGGTGGATCATCAGTGTTAGAGCTAAAATTAGCATGTTTAAAGTGATTTTCATGCTTCCAGGGGCCCAAAACACAAGATTTATGGAATGGTTAAAAGTGCATGAAAATGGCCAATTTACTCACTCTGAGTTCTCAAAAAGGGTTTCTTCACCCCGGGAAGTTAATTAAATACCATTTGGAGGCATTTAATGTTCGAGCAAAAACGGCTGATTTTCGACAAAAGAGATAACACCCCCCCATTACGTCATGCTTCAGAAATGTGGAAAATGGTCCGTTTTCAAATGTTTTATTTTTGAACGTCAGTTCACATTTGTAGGTGGATCATCAGTGTTAGAGCTAAAATTAGCATGTTTAAAGTGATTTTCATGCTTCCAGGGGCTCAGGAAGTTAATTAAATACCATTTGGAGGCATTTAATGTTCGAGCAAAAACGGCTGATTTTCGACAAAAGAGATAACACCCCCCCATTACGTCATGCTTCAGAAATGTGGAAAATGGTCCGTTTTCAAATGTTTTATTTTTGAACGTCAGTTCACATTTGTAAGTGGATCATCAGTGTTAGAGCTAAAATTAGCATGTTTAAAGTGATTTTCATGCTTCCAGGGGCTCGGGAAATGAAATAAATACCATTTGGAGGCATTTAATGTTCGAGCAAAAACGGCTGATTTTCGACAAAAGAGATAACACCCCCCCATTACGTCATGCTTCAGAAATGTGGAAAATGGTCCGTTTTCAAATGTTTTATTTGTGAATGTCAGTTCACATTTGTAGGTGGATCATCAGTGTTAGAGCTAAAATTAGCATGTTTAAAGTGATTTTCATGCTTCCAGGGGCCCAAAACACAAGATTTATGGAATGGTTAAAAGTGCATGAAAATGGCCAATTTACTCACTCTGAGTTCTCAAAAAGGGTTTCTTCACCCCGGGAAGTTAATTAAATACCATTTGGAGGCATTTAATGTTCGAGCAAAAACGGCTGATTTTCGACAAAAGAGATAACACCCCCCCATTACGTCATGCTTCAGAAATGTGGAACATGGTCCGTTTTCAAATGTTTTATTTTTGAACGTCAGTTCACATTTGTAGGTGGATCATCAGTGTTAGAGCTAAAATTAGCATGTTTAAAGTGATTTTCATGCTTCCAGGGGCTCGGGAAGTTAATTAAATACCATTTGGAGGCATTTAATGTTCGAGCAAAAACGGCTGATTTTCGACAAAAGAGATAACACCCCCCCATTACGTCATGCTTCAGAAATGTGGAAAATGGTCCGTTTTCAAATGTTTTATTTTTGAACGTCAGTTCACATTTGTAGGTGGATCATCAGTGTTAGAGCTAAAATTAGCATGTTTAAAGTGATTTTCATGCTTCCAGGGGCCCAAAACACAAGATTTATGGAATGGTTAAAAGTGCATGAAAATGGCCAATTTACTCACTCTGAGTTCTCAAAAAGGGTTTCTTCACCCCGGGAAGTTAATTAAATACCATTTGGAGGCATTTAATGTTCGAGCAAAAACGGCTGATTTTCGACAAAAGAGATAACACCCCCCCATTACGTCATGCTTCAGAAATGTGGAAAATGGTCCGTTTTCAAATGTTTTATTTTTGAACGTCAGTTCACATTTGTAAGTGGATCATCAGTGTTAGAGCTAAAATTAGCATGTTTAAAGTGATTTTCATGCTTCCAGGGGCTCGGGAAATGAAATAAATACCATTTGGAGGCATTTAATGTTCGAGCAAAAACGGCTGATTTTCGACAAAAGAGATAACACCCCCCCATTACGTCATGCTTCAGAAATGTGGAAAATGGTCCGTTTTCAAATGTTTTATTTTTGAACGTCAGTTCACATTTGTAGGTGGATCATCAGTGTTAGAGCTAAAATTAGCATGTTTAAAGTGATTTTCATGCTTCCAGGGGCCCAAAACACAAGATTTATGGAATGGTTAAAAGTGCATGAAAATGGCCAATTTACTCACTCTGAGTTCTCAAAAAGGGTTTCTTCACCCCGGGAAGTTAATTAAATACCATTTGGAGGCATTTAATGTTCGAGCAAAAACGGCTGATTTTCGACAAAAGAGATAACACCCCCCATTACGTCATGCTTCAGAAATGTGGAACATGGTCCGTTTTCAAATGTTTTATTTTTGAACGTCAGTTCACATTTGTAGGTGGATCATCAGTGTTAGAGCTAAAATTAGCATGTTTAAAGTGATTTTCATGCTTCCAGGGGCTCAGGAAGTTAATTAAATACCATTTGGAGGCATTTAATGTTCGAGCAAAAACGGCTGATTTTCGACAAAAGAGATAACACCCCCCCATTACGTCATGCTTCAGAAATGTGGAAAATGGTCCGTTTTCAAATGTTTTATTTTTGAACGTCAGTTCACATTTGTAAGTGGATCATCAGTGTTAGAGCTAAAATTAGCATGTTTAAAGTGATTTTCATGCTTCCAGGGGCTCGGGAAATGAAATAAATACCATTTGGAGGCATTTAATGTTCGAGCAAAAACGGCTGATTTTCGACAAAAGAGATAACACCCCCCCATTACGTCATGCTTCAGAAATGTGGAAAATGGTCCGTTTTCAAATGTTTTATTTTTGAACGTCAGTTCACATTTGTAGGTGGATCATCAGTGTTAGAGCTAAAATTAGCATGTTTAAAGTGATTTTCATGCTTCCAGGGGCCCAAAACACAAGATTTATGGAATGGTTAAAAGTGCATGAAAATGGCCAATTTACTCACTCTGAGTTCTCAAAAAGGGTTTCTTCACCCCGGGAAGTTAATTAAATACCATTTGGAGGCATTTAATGTTCGAGCAAAAACGGCTGATTTTCGACAAAAGAGATAACACCCCCCCATTACGTCATGCTTCAGAAATGTGGAAAATGGTCCGTTTTCAAATGTTTTATTTTTGAACGTCAGTTCACATTTGTAAGTGGATCATCAGTGTTAGAGCTAAAATTAGCATGTTTAAAGTGATTTTCATGCTTCCAGGGGCTCGGGAAATGAAATAAATACCATTTGGAGGCATTTAATGTTCGAGCAAAAACGGCTGATTTTCGACAAAAGAGATAACACCCCCCCATTACGTCATGCTTCAGAAATGTGGAAAATGGTCCGTTTTCAAATGTTTTATTTTTGAACGTCAGTTCACATTTGTAGGTGGATCATCAGTGTTAGAGCTAAAATTAGCATGTTTAAAGTGATTTTCATGCTTCCAGGGGCCCAAAACACAAGATTTATGGAATGGTTAAAAGTGCATGAAAATGGCCAATTTACTCACTCTGAGTTCTCAAAAAGGGTTTCTTCACCCCGGGAAGTTAATTAAATACCATTTGGAGGCATTTAATGTTCGAGCAAAAACGGCTGATTTTCGACAAAAGAGATAACACCCCCCATTACGTCATGCTTCAGAAATGTGGAACATGGTCCGTTTTCAAATGTTTTATTTTTGAACGTCAGTTCACATTTGTAGGTGGATCATCAGTGTTAGAGCTAAAATTAGCATGTTTAAAGTGATTTTCATGCTTCCAGGGGCTCGGGAAGTTAATTAAATACCATTTGGAGGCATTTAATGTTCGAGCAAAAACGGCTGATTTTCGACAAAAGAGATAACACCCCCCCATTACGTCATGCTTCAGAAATGTGGAAAATGGTCCGTTTTCAAATGTTTTATTTTTGAACGTCAGTTCACATTTGTAGGTGGATCATCAGTGTTAGAGCTAAAATTAGCATGTTTAAAGTGATTTTCATGCTTCCAGGGGCTCGGGAAGTGAAATAAATACCATTTGGAGGCATTTAATGTTCGAGCAAAAACGGCTGATTTTCGACACAAGAGATAACACCCCCCCATTACGTCATGCTTCAGAAATGTGGAAAATGGTCCTTTTTCAAATGTTTTATTTTTGAACGTCAGTTCACATTTGTAGGTGGATCATCAGTGTTAGAGCTAAAATTAGCACGTTTAAAGTGATTTTCATGCTTCCAGGGGCCCAAAACACAAGATTTATGGAATGGTTAAAAGTGCATGAAAATGGCCAATTTACTCACTCTGAGTTCTCAAAAAGGGTTTCTTCACCCCGGGAAGTTAATTAAATACCATTTGGAGGCATTTAATGTTCGAGCAAAAACGGCTGATTTTCGACAAAAGAGATAACACCCCCCCATTACGTCATGCTTCAGAAATGTGGAAAATGGTCCGTTTTCAAATGTTTTATTTTTAAACGTCAGTTCACATTTGTAGGTGGATCATCAGTGTTAGAGCTAAAATTAGCATGTTTAAAGTGATTTTCATGCTTCCAGGGGCCCAAAACACAAGATTTATGGAATGGTTAAAAGTGCAAGAAAATGGCCAATTTACTCACTCTGAGTTCTCAAAAAGGGTTTCTTCACCCCGGGAAGTTAATTAAATACCATTTGGAGGCATTTAATGTTCGAGCAAAAACGGCTGATTTTCGACAAAAGAGATAACACCCCCCCATTACGTCATGCTTCAGAAATGTGGAACATGGTCCGTTTTCAAATGTTTTATTTTTGAACGTCAGTTCACATTTGTAGGTGGATCATCAGTGTTAGAGCTAAAATTAGCATGTTTAAAGTGATTTTCATTCTTCCAGGGGCTCGGGAAGTTAATTAAATACCATTTGGAGGCATTTAATGTTCGAGCAAAAACGGCTGATTTTCGACAAAAGAGATAACACCCACCCATTACGTCATGCTTCAGAAATGTGGAAAATGGTCCGTTTTCAAATGTTTTATTTTTGAACGTCAGTTCACATTTGTAGGTGGATCATCAGTGTTAGAGCTAAAATTAGCATGTTTAAAGTGATTTTCATGCTTCCAGGGGCCCAAAACACAAGATTTATGGAATGGTTAAAAGTGCATGAAAATGGCCAATTTACTCACTCTGAGTTCTCAAAAAGGGTTTCTTCACCCCGGGAAGTTAATTAAATACCATTTGGAGGCATTTAATGTTCGAGCAAAAACGGCTGATTTTCGACAAAAGAGATAACACCCCCCCCCATTACGTCATGCTTCAGAAATGTGGAAAATGGTCCGTTTTCAAATGTTTTATTTTTGAACGTCAGTTCACATTTGTAGGTGGATCATCAGTGTTAGAGCTAAAATTAGCATGTTTAAAGTGATTTTCATGCTTCCAGGGGCCCAAAACACAAGATTTATGGAATGGTTAAAAGTGCATGAAAATGGCCAATTTACTCACTCTGAGTTCTCAAAAAGGGTTTCTTCACCCCGGGAAGTTAATTAAATACCATTTGGAGGCATTTAATGTTCGAGCAAAAACGGCTGATTTTCGACAAAAGAGATAACACCCCCCCATTACGTCATGCTTCAGAAATGTGGAAAATGTTTTATTTTTGAACTTCAGTTCACATTTGTAGGTGGATCATCAGTGTTAGAGCTAAAATTAGCATGTTTAAAGTGATTTTCATGCTTCCAGGGGCTCGTGAAGTTAATTAAATACCCTTTGGAGGCATTTAATGTTCGAGCAAAAACGGCTGATTTTCGACAAAAGAGATAACACCCCCCCATTACGTCATGCTTCAGAAATGTGGAAAATGGTCCGTTTTCAAATGTTTTATTTTTGAACGTCAGTTCACATTTGTAGGTGGATCATCAGTGTTAGAGCTAAAATTAGCATGTTTAAAGTGATTTTCATGCTTCCAGGGGCTCGGGAAGATAATTAAATACCATTTGGAGGCATTTAATGTTCGAGCAAAAATGGCTGATTTTCGACAAAAGAGATAACACCCCCCCATTACGTCATGCTTCAGAAATGTGGAAAATGGTCCGTTTTCAAATGTTTTATTTTTGAACGTCAGTTCACATTTGTAGGTGGATCATCAGTGTTAGAGCTAAAATTAGCATGTTTAAAGTGATTTTCATGCTTCCAGGGGCTCGGGAAGTGAAATAAATACCATTTGGAGGCATTTAATGTTCGAGCAAAAATGGCTGATTTTCGACAAAAGAGATAACACCCCCCCATTACGTCATGCTTCAGAAATGTGGAAAATGGTCCGTTTTCAAATGTTTTATTTTTGAACGTCAGTTCACATTTGTAGGTGGATCATCAGTGTTAGAGCTAAAATTAGCATGTTTAAAGTGATTTTCATGCTTCCAGGGGCTCGGGAAGTTAATTAAATACCATTTGGAGGCATTTAATGTTCGAGCAAAAACGGCTGATTTTCGACAAAAGAGATAACACCCCCCCATTACGTCATGCTTCAGAAATGTGGAAAATGGTCCGTTTTCAAATGTTTTATTTTTGAACGTCAGTTCACATTTGTAAGTGGATCATCAGTGTTAGAGCTAAAATTAGCATGTTTAAAGTGATTTTCATGCTTCCAGGGGCTCGGGAAATGAAATAAATACCATTTGGAGGCATTTAATGTTCGAGCAAAAACGGCTGATTTTCGACAAGAGATAACACCCCCCCATTACGTCATGCTTCAGAAATGTGGAAAATGGTCCGTTTTCAAATGTTTTATTTTTGAACGTCAGTTCACATTTGTAGGTGGATCATCAGTGTTAGAGCTAAAATTAGCATGTTTAAAGTGATTTTCATGCTTCCAGGGGCCCAAAACACAAGATTTATGGAATGGTTAAAAGTGCATGAAAATGGCCAATTTACTCACTCTGAGTTCTCAAAAAGGGTTTCTTCACCCCGGGAAGTTAATTAAATACCATTTGGAGGCATTTAATGTTCGAGGAAAAACGGATGATTTTCGACAAAAGAGATAACACCCCCCCATTACGTCATGCTTCAGAAATGTGGAACATGGTCCGTTTTCAAATGTTTTATTTTTGAACGTCAGTTCACATTTGTAGGTGGATCATCAGTGTTAGAGCTAAAATTAGCATGTTTAAAGTGATTTTCATGCTTCCAGGGGCTCGGGAAGTTAATTAAATACCATTTGGAGGCATTTAATGTTCGAGCAAAAACGGCTGATTTTCGACAAAAGAGATAACACCCCCCCATAACGTCATGCTTCAGAAATGTGGAAAATGGTCCGTTTTCAAATGTTTTATTTTTGAACGTCAGTTCACATTTGTAGGTGGATCATCAGTGTTAGAGCTAAAATTAGCATGTTTAAAGTGATTTTCATGCTTCCAGGGGCCCAAAACACAAGATTTATGGAATGGTTAAAAGTGCATGAAAATGGCCAATTTACTCACTCTGAGTTCTCAAAAAGGGTTTCTTCACCCCGGGAAGTTAATTAAATACCATTTGGAGGCATTTAATGTTCGAGCAAAAACGGCTGATTTTCGACAAAAGAGATAACACCCCCCCATTACGTCATGCTTCAGAAATGTGGAAAATGGTCCGTTTTCAAATGTTTTATTTTTGAACGTCAGTTCACATTTGTAAGTGGATCATCAGTGTTAGAGCTAAAATTAGCATGTTTAAAGTGATTTTCATGCTTCCAGGGGCTCGGGAAATGAAATAAATACCATTTGGAGGCATTTAATGTTCGAGCAAAAACGGCTGATTTTCGACAAAAGAGATAACACCCCCCCATTACGTCATGCTTCAGAAATGTGGAAAATGGTCCGTTTTCAAATGTTTTATTTTTGAACGTCAGTTCACATTTGTAGGTGGATCATCAGTGTTAGAGCTAAAATTAGCATGTTTAAAGTGATTTTCATGCTTCCAGGGGCCCAAAACACAAGATTTATGGAATGGTTAAAAGTGCATGAAAATGGCCAATTTACTCACTCTGAGTTCTCAAAAAGGGTTTCTTCACCCCGGGAAGTTAATTAAATACCATTTGGAGGCATTTAATGTTCGAGCAAAAACGGCTGATTTTCGACAAAAGAGATAACACCCCCCCATTACGTCATGCTTCAGAAATGTGGAACATGGTCCGTTTTCAAATGTTTTATTTTTGAACGTCAGTTCACATTTGTAGGTGGATCATCAGTGTTAGAGCTAAAATTAGCATGTTTAAAGTAATTTTCAAGCTTCCAGGGGCTCGGGAAGTTAATTAAATACCAATTGGAGGCATTTAATGTTCGAGCAAAAACGGCTGATTTTCGACAAAAGAGATAACACCCCCCCATTACGTCATGCTTCAGAAATGTGGAAAATGGTCCGTTTTCAAATGTTTTATTTTTGAACGTCAGTTCACATTTGTAGGTGGATCATCAGTGTTAGAGCTAAAATTAGCATGTTTAAAGTGATTTTCATGCTTCCAGGGGCTCGGGAAGTGAAATAAATACCATTTGGAGGCATTTAATGTTCGAGCAAAAACTGCTGATTTTCGACACAAGAGATAACACCCCCCCATTACGTCATGCTTCAGAAATGTGGAAAATGGTCCTTTTTCAAATGTTTTATTTTTGAACGTCAGTTCACATTTGTAGGTGGATCATCAGTGTTAGAGCTAAAATTAGCATGTTTAAAGTGATTTTCATGCTTCCAGGGGCCCAAAACACAAGATTTATGGAATGGTTAAAAGTGCATGAAAATGGCCAATTTACTCACTCTGAGTTCTCAAAAAGGGTTTCTTCACCCCGGGAAGTTAATTAAATACCATTTGGAGGCATTTAATGTTCGAGCAAAAACGGCTGATTTTCGACAAAAGAGATAACACCCCCCCATTACGTCATGCTTCAGAAATGTGGAAAATGGTCCGTTTTCAAATGTTTTATTTTTAAACGTCAGTTCACATTTGTAGGTGGATCATCAGTGTTAGAGCTAAAATTAGCATGTTTAAAGTGATTTTCATGCTTCCAGGGGCCCAAAACACAATATTTATGGAATGGTTAAAAGTGCATGAAAATGGCCAATTTACTCACTCTGAGTTCTCAAAAAGGGTTTCTTCACCCCGGGAAGTTAATTAAATACCATTTGGAGGCATTTAATGTTCGAGCAAAAATGGCTGATTTTCGACAAAAGAGATAACACCCCCCCATTACGTCATGCTTCAGAAATGTGGAAAATGGTCCGTTTTCAAATGTTTTATTTTTGAACGTCAGTTCACATTTGTAGGTGGATCATCAGTGTTAGAGCTAAAATTAGCATGTTTAAAGTGATTTTCATGCTTCCAGGGGCTCGGGAAGTTAATTAAATACCATTTGGAGGCATTTAATGTTCGAGCAAAAACGGCTGATTTTGGACAAAAGAGATAACACCCCCCCATTACGTCATGCTTCAGAAATGTGGAAAATGGTCCGTTTTCAAATGTTTTATTTTTGAACGTCAGTTCACATTTGTAGGTGGATCATCAGTGTTAGAGCTAAAATTAGCATGTTTAAAGTGATTTTCATGCTTCCAGGGGCCCAAAACACAAGATTTATGGAATGGTTAAAAGTGCATGAAAATGGCCAATTTACTCACTCTGAGTTCTCAAAAAGGGTTTCTTCACCCCGGGAAGTTAATTAAATACCATTTGGAGGCATTTAATGTTCGAGCAAAAACGGCTGATTTTCGACAAAAGAGATAACACCCCCCCATTACGTCATGCTTCAGAAATGTGGAAAATGGTCCGTTTTCAAATGTTTTATTTTTGAACGTCAGTTCACATTTGTAGTTAGATCATCAGTGTTAGAGCTAAAATTAGCATGTTTAAAGTGATTTTCATGCTTCCAGGGGCTCGGGAAGTGAATTAAATACCATTTGGAGGCATTTAATGTTCGAGCAAAAACGGCTGATTTTCGACAAAAGAGATAACACCCCCCCATTACGTCATGCTTCAGAAATGTGGAAAATGGTCCGTTTTCAAATGTTTTATTTTTGAACGTCAGTTCACATTTGTAGGTGGATCATCAGTGTTAGAGCTAAAATTAGCATGTTTAAAGTGATTTTCATGCTTCCAGGGGCCCAAAACACAAGATTTATGGAATGGTTAAAAGTGCATGAAAATGGCCAATTTACTCACTCTGAGTTCTCAAAAAGGGTTTCTTCACCCCGGGAAGTTAATTAAATACCATTTGGAGGCATTTAATGTTCGAGCAAAAACGGCTGATTTTCGACAAAAGAGATAACACCCCCCCATTACGTCATGCTTCAGAAATGTGGAAAATGGTCCGTTTTCAAATGTTTTATTTTTGAACGTCAGTTCACATTTGTAGGTGGATCATCAGTGTTAGAGCTAAAATTAGCAAGTTTAAAGTGATTTTCATGCTTCCAGGGGCTCGGGAAGTGAAATAAATACCATTTGGAGGCATTTAATGTTCGAGCAAAAACGGCTGATTTTCGACAAAAGAGATAACACCCACCCATTACGTCATGCTTCAGAAATGTGGAAAATGGTCCGTTTTCAAATGTTTTATTTTTGAACGTCAGTTCACATTTGTAGGTGGATCATCAGTGTTAGAGCTAAAATTAGCATGTTTAAAGTGGTTTTCATGCTTCCAGGGGCCCAAAACACAAGATTTATGGAATGGTTAAAAATGCATGAAAATGGCCAATTTACTCACTCTGAGTTCTCAAAAAGGGTTTCTTCACCCCGGGAAGTTAATTAAATACCATTTGGAGGCATTTAATGTTCGAGCAAAAACGGCTGATTTTCGACAAAAGAGATAACACCCCCCCATTACGTCATGCTTCAGAAATGTGGAAAATGGTCCGTTTTCAAATGTTTTATTTTTGAACGTCAGTTCACATTTGTAGGTGGATCATCAGTGTTAGAGCTAAAATTAGCATGTTTAAAGTGATTTTCATGCTTCCAGGGGCTCGGGAAGTTAATTAAATACCATTTGGAGGCATTTAATGTTCGAGCAAAAACGGCTGATTTTCGACAAAAGAGATAACACCCCCCCATTACGTCATGCTTCAGAAATGTGGAAAATGGTCCGTTTTCAAATGTTTTATTTTTGAACGTCAGTTCACATTTGTAGGTGGATCATCAGTGTTAGAGCTAAAATTAGCATGTTTAAAGTGATTTTCATGCTTCCAGGGGCCCAAAACACAAGATTTATGGAATGGTTAAAAGTGCATGAAAATGGCCAATTTACTCACTCTGAGTTCTCAAAAAGGGTTTCTTCACCCCGGGAAGTTAATTAAATACCATTTGGAGGCATTTAATGTTCGAGCAAAAACGGCTGATTTTCGACAAAAGAGATAACACCCCCCCATTACGTCATGCTTCAGAAATGTGGAAAATGGTCCGTTTTCAAATGTTTTATTTTTGAACGTCAGTTCACATTTGTAGGTGGATCATCAGTGTTAGAGCTAAAATTAGCATGTTTAAAGTGATTTTCATGCTTCCAGGGGCTCGCGAAGTTAATTAAATACCATTTGGAGGCATTTAATGTTCGAGCAAAAACGGCTGATTTTCGACAAAAGAGATAACACCCCCCATTACGTCATGCTTCAGAAATGTGGAAAATGGTCAGTTTTCAAATGTTTTATTTTTGAACGTCAGTTCACATTTATAAGTGGATCATCAGTGTTAGAGCTAAAATTAGCATGTTTAAAGTGATTTTAATGCTTCCAGGGGCTCGGGAAATGAAATAAATACCATTTGGAGGCATTTAATGTTAGAGCAAAAACGGCTGATTTTCGACAAAAGAGATAACACCCCCCCATTACGTCATGCTTCAGAAATGTGGAAAATGGTCCGTTTTCAAATGTTTTATTTTTGAACGTCAGTTCACATTTGTAGGTGGATCATCAGTGTTAGAGCTAAAATTAGCATGTTTAAAGTGATTTTCATGCTTCCAGGGGCCCAAAACACAAGATTTATGGAATGGTTAAAAGTGCATGAAAATGGCCAATTTACTCACTCTGAGTTCTCAAAAAGGGTTTCTTCACCCCGGGAAGTTAATTAAATACCATTTGGAGGCATTTAATGTTCGAGCAAAAACGGCTGATTTTCGACAAAAGAGATAACACCCCCCCATTACGTCATGCTTCAGAAATGTGGAAAATGGTCCGTTTTCAAATGTTTTATTTTTGAACGTCAGTTCACATTTGTAGGTGGATCATCAGTGTTAGAGCTAAAATTAGCATGTTTAAAGTGATTTTCATGCTTCCAGGGGCCCAAAACACAAGATTTATGGAATGGTTAAAAGTGCATGAAAATGGCCAATTTACTCACTCTGAGTTCTCAAAAAGGGTTTCTTCACCCCGGGAAGTTAATTAAATACCATTTGGAGGCATTTAATGTTCGAGCAAAAACGCCTGATTTTCGACAAAAGAGATAACACCCCCCCATTACGTCATGCTTCAGAAATGTGGAAAATGGGCCGTTTTCAAATGTTTTATTTTTGAACGTCAGTTCACATTTGTAGGTGGATCATCAGTGTTAGAGCTAAAATTAGCATGTTTAAAGTGATTTTCATGCTTCCAGGGGCTCGGGAAGTTAATTAAATACCATTTGGAGGCATTTAATGTTCGAGCAAAAACGGCTGATTTTCGACAAAAGAGATAACACCCCCCCATTACGTCATGCTTCAGAAATGTGGAAAATGGTCCGTTTTCAAATGTTTTATTTTTGAACGTCAGTTCACATTTGTAGGTGGATCATCAGTGTTAGAGCTAAAATTAGCATGTTTAAAGTGATTTTCATGCTTCCAGGGGCCCAAAACACAAGATTTATGGAATGGTTAAAAGTGCATGAAAATGGCCAATTTACTCATTCTGAGTTCTCAAAAAGGGTTTCTTCACCCCGGGAAGTTAATTAAATACCATTTGGAGGCATTTAATGTTCGAGCAAAAACGGCTGATTTTCGACAAAAGAGATAACACCCCCCCATTACGTCATGCTTCAGAAATGTGGAAAATGGTCCGTTTTCAAATGTTTTATTTTTGAACGTCAGTTCACATTTGTAGGTGGATCATCAGTGTTAGAGCTAAAATTAGCATGTTTAAAGTGATTTTCATGCTTCCAGGGGCTCGGGAAGTTAATTAAATACCATTTGGAGGCATTTAATGTTCGAGCAAAAACGGCTGATTTTCGACAAAAGAGATAACACCCCCCCATTACGTCATGCTTCAGAAATGTGGAAAATGGTCCGTTTTCAAATGTTTTATTTTTGAACGTCAGTTCACATTGTAGGTGGATCATCAGTGTTAGAGCTAAAATTAGCATGTTTAAAGTGATTTTCATGCTTCCAGGGGCCCAAAACACAAGATTTATGGAATGGTTAAAAGTGCATGAAAATGGCCAATTTACTCACTCTGAGTTCTCAAAAAGGGTTTCTTCACCCCGGGAAGTTAATTAAATACCATTTGGAGGCATTTAATGTTCGAGCAAAAACGGCTGATTTTCGACAAAAGAGATAACACCCCCCCCATTACGTCATGCTTCAGAAATGTGGAAAATGGTCCGTTTTCAAATGTTTTATTTTTGAACGTCAGTTCACATTTGTAGGTGGATCATTAGTGTTAGAGCTAAATTAGCATGTTTAAAGTGATTTTCATGCTTCGAGGGCCCAAACACAAGATTTATGGAATGGTTAAAAGTGCATGAAAATGGCCAATTTACTCACTCTGAGTTCTCAAAAAGGGTTTCTTCACCCCGGGAAGTTAATTAAATACCATTTGGAGGCATTTAATGTTCGAGCAAAAAACGGCTGATTTTCGACAAAAGAGATAACACCCCCCATTACGTCATGCTTCAGAAATGTGGAAAATGGTCCGTTTTCAAATGTTTTATTTTTGAACGTCAGTTCACATTTGTACGTGGATCATCAGTGTTAGAGCTAAAATTAGCATGTTTAAAGTGATTTTCATGCTTCCAGGGGCTCGGGAAGTGAAATAAATACCATTTGGAGGCATTTAATGTTCGAGCAAAAACGGCTGATTTTCGACAAAAGAGATAACACCCCCCCATTACGTCATGCTTCAGAAATGTGGAACATGGTCCGTTTTCAAATGTTTTATTTTAAACGTCAGTTCACATTTGTAGGTGGATCATCAGTGTTAGAGCTAAAATTAGCATGTTTAAAGTGATTTTCATGCTTCCAGGGGCCCAAAACACAATATTTATGGAATGGTTAAAAGTGCATGAAAATGGCCAATTTACTCACTCTGAGTTCTCAAAAAGGGTTTCTTCACCCCGGGAAGTTAATTAAATACCATTTGGAGGCATTTAATGTTCGAGCAAAAACGGCTGATTTTCGACAAAAGAGATAACACCCCCCCATTACGTCATGCTTCAGAAATGTGGAAAATGGTCCGTTTTCAAATGTTTTATTTTTGAACGTCAGTTCACATTTGTAGGTGGATCATCAGTGTTAGAGCTAAAATTAGCATGTTTAAAGTGATTTTCATGCTTCCAGGGGCCCAAAACACAAGATTTATGGAATGGTTAAAAGTGCATGAAAATGGCCAATTTACTCACTCTGAGTTCTCAAAAAGGGTTTCTTCACCCCGGGAAGTTAATTAAATACCATTTGGAGGCATTTAATGTTCGAGCAAAAACGGCTGATTTTCGACAAAAGAAATAACACCCCCCCATTACGTCATGCTTCAGAAATGTGGAAAATGGTCCGTTTTCAAATGTTTTATTTTTGAACGTCAGTTCACATTTGTAGGTGGATCATCAGTGTTAGAGCTAAAATTAGCATGGTTAAAGTGATTTTCATGCTTCCAGGGGCTCGGGAAGTTAATTAAATACCATTTGGAGGCATTTAATGTTCGAGCAAAAACGGCTGATTTTCGACAAAAGAGATAACACCCCCCCATTACGTCATGCTTCAGAAATGTGGAAAATGGTCCGTTTTCAAATGTTTTATTTTTGAACATCAGTTCACATTTGTAGGTGGATCATCAGTGTTAGAGCTAAAATTAGCATGTTTAAAGTGATTTTCATGCTTCCAGGGGCTCGGGAAGTTAATTAAATACCATTTGGAGGCATTTAATGTTCGAGCAAAAACGGCTGATTTTCGACAAAAGAGATAACACCCCCCCATTACGTCATGCTTCAGAAATGTGGAAAATGGTCCGTTTTCAAATGTTTTATTTTTGAACGTCAGTTCACATTTGTAGGTGGATCATCAGTGTTAGAGCTAAAATTAGCATGTTTAAAGTGATTTTCATGCTTCCAGGGGCCCAAAACACAAGATTTATGGAATGGTTAAAAGTGCATGAAAATGGCCAATTTACTCACTCTGAGTTCTCAAAAAGGGTTTCTTCACCCCGGGAAGTTAATTAAATACCATTTGGAGGCATTTAATGTTCGAGCAAAAACGGCTGATTTTCGACAAAAGAGATAACACCCCCCCATTACGTCATGCTTCAGAAATGTGGAAAATGGTCAGTTTTCAAATGTTTTATTTTGAA
Organism: Lissotriton vulgaris; assembly: GCF_964263255.1. Classification (NCBI taxonomy): domain Eukaryota; kingdom Metazoa; phylum Chordata; class Amphibia; order Caudata; family Salamandridae; genus Lissotriton; species Lissotriton vulgaris. Next base: position 150,850 of record NW_028244669.1, read on the forward strand.
CGTCAGTTCACATTTGTAGGTGGATCATCAGTGTTAGAGCTAAAATTAGCATGTTTAAAGTGATTTTCATGCTTCCAGGGGCTCGGGAAGTTAATTAAATACCATTTGGAGGCATTTAATGTTCGAGCAAAAACGGCTGATTTTCGACAAAAGAGATAACACCCCCCCATTACGTCATGCTTCAGAAATGTGGAAAATGGTCCGTTTTCAAATGTTTTATTTTTGAACTTCAGTTCACATTTGTAGGTGGATCATCAGTGTTAGAGCTAAAATTAGCATGTTTAAAGTGATTTTCATGCTTCCAGGGGCTCGGGAAGTGAAATAAATACCATTTGGAGGCATTTAATGTTCGAGCAAAAACGGCTGATTTTCGACAAAAGAGATAACACCCCCCCATTACGTCATGCTTCAAAAATGTGGAAAATGGTCCGTTTTCAAATGTTTTATTTTTAAACGTCAGTTCACATTTGTAGGTGGATCATCAGTGTTAGAGCTAAAATTAGCATGTTTAAAGTGATTTTCATGCTTCCAGGGGCCCAAAACACAATATTTATGGAATGGTTAAAAGTGCATGAAAATGGCCAATTTACTCACTCTGAGTTCTCAAAAAGGGTTTCTTCACCCCGGGAAGTTAATTAAATACCATTTGGAGGCATTTAATGTTCGAGCAAAAACGGCTGATTTTCGACAAAAGAGATAACACCCCCCCATTACGTCATGCTTCAGAAATGTGGAAAATGGTCCGTTTTCAAATGTTTTATTTTTGAACGTCAGTTCACATTTGTAGGTGGATCATCAGTGTTAGAGCTAAAATTAGCATGTTTAAAGTGATTTTCATGCTTCCAGGGGCTCGGGAAGTGAATTAAATACCATTTGGAGGCATTTAATGTTCAAGCAAAAACGGCTGATTTTCGACAAAAGAGATAACACCCCCCCCATTACGTCATGCTTCAGAAATGTGGAAAATGGTCCGTTTTCAAATGTTTTATTTTTGAACGTCAGTTCACATTTGTAGGTGGATCATCAGTGTTAGAGGTAAAATTAGCATGTTTAAAGTGATTTTCATGCTTCCAGGGGCCCAAAACACAAGATTTATGGAATGGTTAAAAGTGCATGAAAATGGCCAATTTACTCACTCTGAGTTCTCAAAAAGGGTTTCTTCACTCTGGGAAGTTAATTAAATACCATTTGGAGGCATTTAATGTTCGAGCAAAAACGGCTGATTTTCGACAAAAGAGATAACACCCCCCCATTACGTCATGCTTCAGAAATGTGGAAAATGGTCCGTTTTCAAATGTTTTATTTTTGAACGTCAGTTCACATTTGTAGGTGGATCATCAGTGTTAGAGCTAAAATTAGCATGTTTAAAGTGATTTTCATGCTTCCAGGGGCTCGGGAAGTGAAATAAATACCATTTGGAGGCATTTAATGTTCGAGCAAAAACGGCTGATTTTCGACAAAAGAGATAACACCCACCCATTACGTCATGCTTCAGAAATGTGGAAAATGGTCCGTTTTCAAATGTTTTATTTTTGAACGTCAGTTCACATTTGTAGGTGGATCATCAGTGTTAGAGCTAAAATTAGCATGTTTAAAGTGATTTTCATGCTTCCAGGGGCTCGGGAAGTGAAATAAATACCATTTGAGGCATTTAATGTTCGAGCAAAAACGGCTGATTTTGGACAAAAGAGATAACACCCCCCCCATTACGTCATGCTTCAGAAATGTGGAAAATGGTCCGTTTTCAAATGTTTTATTTTTGAACGTCAGTTCACATTTGTAGGTGGATCATCAGTGTTAGAGCTAAAATTAGCATGTTTAAAGTGATTTTCATGCTTCCAGGGGCTCGGGAAGTGAAATAAATACCATTTGGAGGCATTTAATGTTCGAGCAAAAACGGCTGATTTTCGACCAAAGAGATAACACCCCCCCATTACGTCATGCTTCAGAAATGTGGAAAATGGTCCGTTTTCAAATGTTTTATTTTTGAACGTCAGTTCACATTTGTAGGTGGATCATCAGTGTTAGAGCTAAAATTAGCATGTTTAAAGTGATTTTCATGCTTCCAGGGGCCCAAAACACAAGATTTATGGAATGGTTAAAAGTGCATGAAAATGGCCAATTTACTCACTCTGAGTTCTCAAAAAGGGTTTCTTCACCCGGGAAGTTAATTAAATACCATTTGGAGGCATTTAATGTTCGAGCAAAAACGGCTGATTTTCGACAAAAGAGATAACACCCCCCCATTACGTCATGCTTCAGAAATGTGGAAAATGGTCCGTTTTCAAATGTTTTATTTTTGAACGTCAGTTCACATTTGTAGGTGGATCATCAGTGTTAGAGCTAAAATTAGCATGTTTAAAGTGATTTTCATGCTTCCAGGGGCTCGGGAAGTTAATTAAATACCATTTGGAGGCATTTAATGTTCGAGCAAAACGGCTGATTTTCGACAAAAGAGATAACACCCCCCATTACGTCATGCTTCAGAAATGTGGAAAATGGTCCGTTTTCAAATGTTTTATTTTTGAACGTCAGTTCACATTTGTAAGTGGATCATCAGTGTTAGAGCTAAAATTAGCATGTTTAAAGTGATTTTCATGCTTCCAGGGGCTCGGGAAATGAAATAAATACCATTTGGAGGCATTTAATGTTCGAGCAAAAACGGCTGATTTTCGACAAAAGAGATAACACCCCCCCATTACGTCATGCTTCAGAAATGTGGAAAATGGTCCGTTTTCAAATGTTTTATTTTTGAACGTCAGTTCACATTTGTAGGTGGATCATCAGTGTTAGAGCTAAAATTAGCATGTTTAAAGTGATTTTCATGCTTCCAGGGGCCCAAAACACAAGATTTATGGAATGGTTAAAAGTGCATGAAAATGGCCAATTTACTCACTCTGAGTTCTCAAAAAGGGTTTCTTCACCCCCGGGAAGTTAATTAAATACCATTTGGAGGCATTTAATGTTCGAGCAAAAACGGCTGATTTTCGACAAAAGAGATAACACCCCCCCATTAAGTCATGCTTCAGAAATGTGGAAAATGGTCCGTTTTCAAATGTTTTATTTTTGAACGTCAGTTCACATTTGTAGGTGGATCATCAGTGTTAGAGCTAAAATTAGCATGTTTAAAGTGATTTTCATGCCTCCAGGGGCTCGGGAAGTTAATTAAATACCATTTGGAGGCATTTAATGTTTCGAGCAAAAACGGCTGATTTTCGACAAAAGAGATAACACCCCCCCATTACGTCATGCTTCAGAAATGTGGAAAATGGTCCGTTTTCAAATGTTTTATTTTTGAACGTCAGTTCACATTTGTAGGTGGATCATCAGTGTTAGAGCTAAAATTAGCATGTTTAAAGTGATTTTCATGCTTCCAGGGGCCCAAAACACAAGATTTATGGAATGGTTAAAAGTGCATGAAAATGGCCAATTTACTCACTCTGAGTTCTCAAAAAGGGTTTCTTCACTCTGGGAAGTTAATTAAATACCATTTGGAGGCATTTAATGTTCGAGCAAAAACGGCTGATTTTCGACAAAAGAGATAACACCCCCCCCATTACGTCATGCTTCAGAAATGTGGAAAATGGTCCGTTTTCAAATGTTTTATTTTTGAACGTCAGTTCACATTTGTAGGTGGATCATCAGTGTTAGAGCTAAAATTAGCATGTTTAAAGTGATTTTCATGCTTCCAGGGGCTCGGGAAGTGAAATAAATACCATTTGGAGGCATTTAATGTTCGAGCAAAACGGCTGATTTTCGACAAAAGAGATAACACCCACCCATTACGTCATGCTTCAGAAATGTGGAAAATGGTCCGTTTTCAAATGTTTTATTTTTGAACGTCAGTTCACATTTGTAGGTGGATCATCAGTGTTAGAGCTAAAATTAGCATGTTTAAAGTGATTTTCATGCTTCCAGGGGCTCGGGAAGTGAAATAAATACCATTTGGAGGCATTTAATGTTCGAGCAAAAAACGGCTGATTTTCGACAAAAGAGATAAACACCCCCCCATTACGTCATGCTTCAGAAATGTGGAAAATGGTCCGTTTTCAAATGTTTTATTTTTGAACGTCAGTTCACATTTGTAGGTGGATCATCAGTGTTAGAGCTAAAATTAGCATGTTTAAAGTGATTTTCATGCTTCCAGGGGCTCGGGAAGTGAAATAAATACCATTTGGAGGCATTTAATGTTCGAGCAAAAACGGCTGATTTTCGACCAAAGAGATAACACCCCCCCCATTACGTCATGCTTCAGAAATGTGGAAAATGGTCCGTTTTCAAATGTTTTATTTTTGAACGTCAGTTCACATTTGTAGGTGGATCATCAGTGTTAGAGCTAAAATTAGCATGTTTAAAGTGATTTTCATGCTTCCAGGGGCCCAAAACACAAGATTTATGGAATGGTTAAAAGTGCATGAAAAGGCCAATTTACTCACTCTGAGTTCTCAAAAAGGGTTTCTTCACCCCGGGAAGTTAATTAAATACCATTTGGAGGCATTTAATGTTCGAGCAAAAACGGCTGATTTTCGACAAAAGAGATAACACCCCCCCATTACGTCATGCTTCAGAAATGTGGAAAATGGTCCGTTTTCAAATGTTTTATTTTTGAACGTCAGTTCACATTTGTAGGTGGATCATCAGTGTTAGAGCTAAAATTAGCATGTTTAAAGTGATTTTCATGCTTCCAGGGGCTCGGAAGTTAATTAAATACCATTTGGAGGCATTTAATGTTCGAGCAAAAACGGCTGATTTTCGACAAAAGAGATAACACCCCCCATTACGTCATGCTTCAGAAATGTGGAAAATGGTCCGTTTTCAAATGTTTTATTTTTGAACGTCAGTTCACATTTGTAAGTGGATCATCAGTGTTAGAGCTAAAATTAGCATGTTTAAAGTGATTTTCATGCTTCCAGGGGCTCGGGAAATGAATAAATACCATTTGGAGGCATTTAATGTTCGAAGCAAAAACGGCTGATTTTCGACAAAAAGAGATAACACCCCCCCATTACGTCATGCTTCAGAAATGTGGAAAATGGTCCGTTTTCAAATGTTTTATTTTTGAACGTCAGTTCACATTTGTAGGTGGATCATCAGTGTTAGAGCTAAAATTAGCATGTTTAAAGTGATTTTCATGCTTCCAGGGGCCCAAAACACAAGATTTATGGAATGGTTAAAAGTGCATGAAAATGGCCAATTTACTCACTCTGAGTTCTCAAAAAGGGTTTCTTCACCCCGGGAAGTTAATTAAATACCATTTGGAGGCATTTAATGTTCGAGCAAAAACGGCTGATTTTCGACAAAAGAGATAACACCCCCCCATTAAGTCATGCTTCAGAAATGTGGAAAATGGTCCGTTTTCAAACGTTTTATTTTTGAACGTCAGTTCACATTTGTAGGTGGATCATCAGTGTTAGAGCTAAAATTAGCATGTTTAAAGTGATTTTCATGCCTCCAGGGGCTCGGGAAGTTAATTAAATACCATTTGGAGGCATTTAATGTTCGAGCAAAAACGGCTGATTTTCGACAAAAGAGATAACACCCCCCCATTACGTCATGCTTCAGAAATGTGGAAAATGGTCCGTTTTCAAATGTTTTATTTTTGAACGTCAGTTCACATTTGTAGGTGGATCATCAGTGTTAGAGCTAAAATTAGCATGTTTAAAGTGATTTTCATGCTTCCAGGGGCCCAAAACACAAGATTTATGGAATGGTTAAAAGTGCATGAAAATGGCCAATTTACTCACTCTGAGTTCTCAAAAAGGGTTTCTTCACCCCGGGAAGTTAATTAAATACCATTTGGAGGCATTTAATGTTCGAGCAAAAACGGCTGATTTTCGACAAAAGAGATAACACCCCCCCATTACGTCATGCTTCAGAAATGTGGAAAATGGTCTGTTTTCAAATGTTTTATTTTTGAACGTCAGTTCACATTTGTAGGTGGATCATCAGTGTTAGAGCTAAAATTAGCATGTTAAAAGTGATTTTCATGCTTCCAGGGGCTCGGGAAGGTAATTAAATACCATTTGGAGGCATTTAATGTTCGAGCAAAAACGGCTGATTTTCGACAAAAGAGATAACACCCCCCCATTACGTCATGCTTCAGAAATGTGGAAAATGGTCCGTTTTCAAATGTTTTATTTTTGCACGTCAGTTCACATTTGTAGGTGGATCATCAGTGTTAGAGCTAAAATTAGCATGTTTAAAGTGATTTTCATGCTTCCAGGGGCTCGGGAAGTTAATTAAATACCATTTGGAGGCATTTAATGTTCGAGCAAAAACGGCTGATTTTCGACAAAAGAGATAACACCCCCCCATTACGTCATGCTTCAGAAATGTGGAAAATGGTCCGTTTTCAAATGTTTTATTTTTGAACGTCAGTTCACATTTGTAGGTGGATCATCAGTGTTAGAGCTAAAATTAGCATGTTTAAAGTGATTTTCATGCTTCCAGGGGCTCGGGAAGTGAAATAAATACCATTTGGAGGCATTTAATGTTCGAACAAAAACGGCTGATTTTCGACAAAAGAGATAACACCCCCCATTACGTCATGCTTCAGAAATGTGGAAAATGGTCCGTTTTCAAATGTTTTATTTTTGAACGTCAGTTCACATTTGTAGGTGGATCATCAGTGTTAGAGCTAAAATTAGCATGTTTAAATTGATTTTCATGCTTCCAGGGGCCCAAAACACAAGATTTATGGAATGGTTAAAAGTGCATGAAAATGGCCAATTTACTCACTCTGAGTTCTCAAAAAGGGTTTCTTCACCCCGGGAAGTTGATTAAATACCATTTGGAGGCATTTAATGTTCGAGCAAAAACGGCTGATTTTCGACAAAAGAGATAACACCCCCCCATTACGTCATGCTTCAGAAATGTGGAAAATGGTCAGTTTTCAAATGTTTTATTTTTGAACGTCAGTTCACATTTGTAGGTGGATCATCAGTGTTAGAGCTAAAATTAGCATGTTTAAAGTGATTTTCATGCTTCCAGGGGCTCGGGAAGTTAATTAAATACCATTTGGAGGCATTTAATGTTCGAGCAAAAACGGCTGATTTTCGACAAAAGAGATAACACCCCACCATTACGTCATGCTTCAGAAATGTGGAAAATGGTCCGTTTTCAAATGTTTTATTTTTGAACGTCAGTTCACATTTGTAGGTGGATCATCAGTGTTAGAGCTAAAATTAGCATGTTTAAAGTGGTTTTCATGCTTCCAGGGGCTCGGGAAGTGAAATAAATACCATTTGGAGGCATTTAATGTTCGAGCAAAAACGGCTGATTTTCGACAAAAGAGATAACACCCCCCCATTACGTCATGCTTCAGAAATGTGGAAAATGGTCCGTTTTCAAATGTTTTATTTTTGAACGTCAGTTCACATTTGTAGGTGGATCATCAGTGTTAGAGCTAAAATTAGCATGTTTAAAGTGATTTTCATGCTTCCAGGGGCCCAAAACACAAGATTTATGGAATGGTTAAAAGTGCATGAAAATGGCCAATTTACTCACTCTGAGTTCTCAAAAAGGGTTTCTTCACCCCGGGAAGTTAATTAAATACCATTTGGAGGCATTTAATGTTCGAGCAAAAACGGCTGATTTTCGACAAAAGAGATAACACCCCCCCATTACGTCATGCTTCAGAAATGTGGAAAATGGTCCATTTTCAAATGTTTTATTTTTGAACGTCAGTTCACATTTGTAGGTGGATCATCAGTGTTAGAGCTAAAATTAGCATGTTTAAAGTGATTTTCATGCTTCCAGGGGCTCGGGAAGTTAATTAAATACCATTTGGAGGCATTTAATGTTCGAGCAAAAACGGCTGATTTTCGACAAAAGAGATAACACCCCCCCATTACGTCATGCTTCAGAAATGTGGAAAATGGTCCGTTTTCAAATGTTTTATTTTTGAACGTCAGTTCACATTTGTAGGTGGATCATCAGTGTTAGAGCTAAAATTAGCATGTTTAAAGTGATTTTCATGCTTCCAGGGGCTCGGGAAGTTAATTAAATACCATTTGGAGGCATTTAATGTTCGAGCAAAAACGGCTGATTTTCGACAAAAGAGATAACACCCCCCCATTACGTCATGCTTCAGAAATGTGGAAAATGGTCCGTTTTCAAATGTTTTATTTTTGAACGTCAGTTCACATTTGTAGGTGGATCATCAGTGTTAGAGCTAAAATTAGCATGTTTAAAGTGATTTTCATGCTTCCAGGGGCCCAAAACACAAGATTTATGGAATGGTTAAAAGTGCATGAAAATGGCCAATTTACTCACTCTGAGTTCTCAAAAAGGGTTTCTTCACCCCGGGAAGTTAATTAAATACCATTTGGAGGCATTTAATGTTCGAGCAAAAACGGCTGATTTTCGACAAAAGAGATAACACCCCCCCATTACGTCATGCTTCAGAAATGTGGAAAATGGTCCGTTTTCAAATGTTTTATTTTTGCACGTCAGTTCACATTTGTAGGTGGATCATCAGTGTTAGAGCTAAAATTAGCATGTTTAAAGTGATTTTCATGCTTCCAGGGGCTCGGGAAGTTAATTAAATACCATTTGGAGGCATTTAATGTTCGAGCAAAAACGGCTGATTTTCGACAAAAGAGATAACACCCCCCCATTACGTCATGCTTCAGAAATGTGGAAAATGGTCCGTTTTCAAATGTTTTATTTTTGAACGTCAGTTCACATTTGTAGGTGGATCATCAGTGTTAGAGCTAAAATTAGCATGTTTAAAGTGATTTTCATGCTTCCAGGGGCTCGGGAAGTTAATTAAATACCATTTGGAGGCATTTAATGTTCGAACAAAAACGGCTGATTTTCGACAAAAGAGATAACACCCCCCATTACGTCATGCTTCAGAAATGTGGAAAATGGTCCGTTTTCAAATGTTTTATTTTTGAACGTCAGTTTACATTTGTAGGTGGATCATCAGTGTTAGAGCTAAAATTAGCATGTTTAAATTGATTTTCATGCTTCCAGGGGCCCAAAACACAAGATTTATGGAATGGTTAAAAGTGCATGAAAATGGCCAATTTACTCACTCTGAGTTCTCAAAAAGGGTTTCTTCACCCCGGGAAGTTGAATAAATACCATTTGGAGGCATTTAATGTTCGAGCAAAAACGGCTGATTTTCGACAAAAGAGATAACACCCCCCCATTACGTCATGCTTCAGAAATGTGGAAAATGGTCAGTTTTCAAATGTTTTATTTTTGAACGTCAGTTCACATTTGTAGGTGGATCATCAGTGTTAGAGCTAAAATTAGCATGTTTAAAGTGATTTTCATGCTTCCAGGGGCTCGGGAAGTTAATTAAATACCATTTGGAGGCATTTAATGTTCGAGCAAAAACGGCTGATTTTCGACAAAAGAGATAACACCCCACCATTACGTCATGCTTCAGAAATGTGGAAAATGGTCCGTTTTCAAATGTTTTATTTTTGAACGTCAGTTCACATTTGTAGGTGGATCATCAGTGTTAGAGCTAAAATTAGCATGTTTAAAGTGGTTTTCATGCTTCCAGGGGCTCGGGAAGTGAAATAAATACCATTTGGAGGCATTTAATGTTCGAGCAAAAACGGCTGATTTTCGACAAAAGAGATAACACCCCCCCATTACGTCATGCTTCAGAAATGTGGAAAATGGTCCGTTTTCAAATGTTTTATTTTTGAACGTCAGTTCACATTTGTAGGTGGATCATCAGTGTTAGAGCTAAAATTAGCATGTTTAAAGTGATTTTCATGCTTCCAGGGGCCCAAAACACAAGATTTATGGAATGGTTAAAAGTGCATGAAAATGGCCAATTTACTCACTCTGAGTTCTCAAAAAGGGTTTCTTTACCCCGGGAAGTTAATTAAATACCATTTGGAGGCATTTAATGTTCGAGCAAAAACGGCTGATTTTCGACAAAAGAGATAACACCCCCCCATTACGTCATGCTTCAGAAATGTGGAAAATGGTCCGTTTTCAAATGTTTTATTTTTGAACGTCAGTTCACATTTGTAGGTGGATCATCAGTGTTAGAGCTAAAATTAGCATGTTTAAAGTGATTTTCATGCTTCCAGGGGCTCGGGAAGTTAATTAAATACCATTTGGAGGCATTTAATGTTCGAGCAAAAACGGCTGATTTTCGACAAAAGAGATAACACCCCCCCATTACGTCATGCTTCAGAAATGTGGAAAATGGTCCGTTTTCAAATGTTTTATTTTTGAACGTCAGTTCACATTTGTAGGTGGATCATCAGTGTTAGAGCTAAAATTAGCATGTTTAAAGTGATTTTCATGCTTCCAGGGGCCCAAAACACAAGATTTATGGAATGGTTAAAAGTGCATGAAAATGGCCAATTTACTCACTCTGAGTTCTCAAAAAGGGTTTCTTCACCCCGGGAAGTTAATTAAATACCATTTGGAGGCATTTAATGTTCGAGCAAAAACGGCTGATTTTCGACAAAAGAGATAACACCCCCCCATTACGTCATGCTTCAGAAATGTGGAAAATGGTCCGTTTTCAAATGTTTTATTTTTGAACGTCAGTTCACATTTGTAGGTGGATCATCAGTGTTAGAGCTAAAATTAGCATGTTTAAAGTGATTTTCATGCTTCCAGGGGCTCGGGAAGTGAAATAAATACCATTTGGAGGCATTTAATGTTCGAGCAAAAACGGCTGATTTTCGACAAAAGAGATAACACCCCCCCATTACGTCATGCTTCAGAAATGTGGAAAATGGTCCGTTTTCAAATGTTTTATTTTTAAACGTCAGTTCACATTTGTAGGTGGATCATCAGTGTTAGAGCTAAAATTAGCATGTTTAAAGTGATTTTCATGCTTCCAGGGGCCCAAAACACAATATTTATGGAATGGTTAAAAGTGCATGAAAATGGCCAATTTACTCACTCTGAGTTCTCAAAAAGGGTTTCTTCACCCCGGGAAGTTAATTAAATACCATTTGGAGGCATTTAATGTTCGAGCAAAAACGGCTGATTTTCGACAAAAGAGATAACACCCCCCCATTACGTCATGCTTCAGAAATGTGGAAAATGGTCCGTTTTCAAATGTTTTATTTTTGAACGTCAGTTCACATTTGTAGGTGGATCATCAGTGTTAGAGCTAAAATTAGCATGTTTAAAGTGATTTTCATGCTTCCAGGGGCCCAAAACACAAGATTTATGGAATGGTTAAAAGTGCATGAAAATGGCCAATTTACTCACTCTGAGTTCTCAAAAAGGGTTTCTTCACCCCGGGAAGTTAATTAAATACCATTTGGAGGCATTTAATGTTCGAGCAAAAATGGCTGATTTTCGACAAAAGAGATAACACCCCCCCATTACGTCATGCTTCAGAAATGTGGAAAATGGTCCGTTTTCAAATGTTTTATTTTTGAACGTCAGTTCACATTTGTAGGTGGATCATCAGTGTTAGAGCTAAAATTAGCATGTTTAAAGTGATTTTCATGCTTCCAGGGGCTCGGGAAGTGAATTAAATACCATTTGGAGGCATTTAATGTTTGAGCAAAAACGGCTGATTTTCGACAAAAGAGATAACACCCCCCCCATTACGTCATGCTTCAGAAATGTGGAAAATGGTCCGTTTTCAAACGTTTTATTTTTGAACGTCAGTTCACATTTGTAGGTGGATCATCAGTGTTAGAGCTAAAATTAGCATGTTTAAAGTGATTTTCATGCTTCCAGGGGCCCAAAACACAAGATTTATGGAATGGTTAAAAGTGCATGAAAATGGCCAATTTACTCACTCTGAGTTCTCAAAAAGGGTTTCTTCACCCCGGGAAGTTAATTAAATACCATTTGGAGGCATTTAATGTTCGAGCAAAAACGGCTGATTTTCGACAAAAGAGATAACACCCCCCCATTACGTCATGCTTCAGAAATGTGGAAAATGGTCCGTTTTCAAATGTTTTATTTTTGAACGTCAGTTCACATTTGTAGGTGGATCATCAGTGTTAGAGCTAAAATTAGCATGTTTAAAGTGATTTTCATGCTTCCAGGGGCTCGGGAAGTTAATTAAATACCATTTGGAGGCATTTAATGTTCGAGCAAAAACGGCTGATTTTCGACAAAAGAGATAACACCCCACCATTACGTCATGCTTCAGAAATGTGGAAAATGGTCCGTTTTCAAATGTTTTATTTTTGAACGTCAGTTCACATTTGTAGGTGGATCATCAGTGTTAGAGCTAAAATTAGCATGTTTAAAGTGGTTTTCATGCTTCCAGGGGCTCGGGAAGTGAAATAAATACCATTTGGAGGCATTTAATGTTCGAGCAAAAACGGCTGATTTTCGACAAAAGAGATAACACCCCCCCATTACGTCATGCTTCAGAAATGTGGAAAATGGTCCGTTTTCAAATGTTTTATTTTTGAACGTCAGTTCACATTTGTAGGTGGATCATCAGTGTTAGAGCTAAAATTAGCATGTTTAAATTGATTTTCATGCTTCCAGGGGCCCAAAACACAAGATTTATGGAATGGTTAAAAGTGCATGAAAATGGCCAATTTACTCACTCTGAGTTCTCAAAAAGGGTTTCTTCACCCCGGGAAGTTGATTAAATACCATTTGGAGGCATTTAATGTTCGAGCAAAAACGGCTGATTTTCGACAAAAGAGATAACACCCCCCCATTACGTCATGCTTCAGAAATGTGGAAAATGGTCAGTTTTCAAATGTTTTATTTTTGAACGTCAGTTCACATTTGTAGGTGGATCATCAGTGTTAGAGCTAAAATTAGCATGTTTAAAGTGATTTTCATGCTTCCAGGGGCTCGGGAAGTTAATTAAATACCATTTGGAGGCATTTAATGTTCGAGCAAAAACGGCTGATTTTCGACAAAAGAGATAACACCCCACCATTACGTCATGCTTCAGAAATGTGGAAAATGGTCCGTTTTCAAATGTTTTATTTTTGAACGTCAGTTCACATTTGTAGGTGGATCATCAGTGTTAGAGCTAAAATTAGCATGTTTAAAGTGGTTTTCATGCATCCAGGGGCTCGGGAAGTGAAATAAATACCATTTGGAGGCATTTAATGTTCGAGCAAAAACGGCTGATTTTCGACAAAAGAGATAACACCCCCCCATTACGTCATGCTTCAGAAATGTGGAAAATGGTCCGTTTTCAAATGTTTTATTTTTGAACGTCAGTTCACATTTGTAGGTGGATCATCAGTGTTAGAGCTAAAATTAGCATGTTTAAAGTGATTTTCATGCTTCCAGGGGCCCAAAACACAAGATTTATGGAATGGTTAAAAGTGCATGAAAATGGCCAATTTACTCACTCTGAGTTCTCAAAAAGGGTTTCTTCACCCCGGGAAGTTAATTAAATACCATTTGGAGGCATTTAATGTTCGAGCAAAAACGGCTGATTTTCGACAAAAGAGATAACACCCCCCCATTACGTCATGCTTCAGAAATGTGGAAAATGGTCCGTTTTCAAATGTTTTATTTTTGAACGTCAGTTCACATTTGTAGGTGGATCATCAGTGTTAGAGCTAAAATTAGCATGTTTAAAGTGATTTTCATGCTTCCAGGGGCTCGGGAAGTTAATTAAATACCATTTGGAGGCATTTAATGTTCGAGCAAAAACGGCTGATTTTCGACAAAAGAGATAACACCCCCCCATTACGTCATGCTTCAGAAATGTGGAAAATGGTCCGTTTTCAAATGTTTTATTTTTGAACGTCAGTTCACATTTGTAGGTGGATCATCAGTGTTAGAGCTAAAATTAGCATGTTTAAAGTGATTTTCATGCTTCCAGGGGCCCAAAACACAAGATTTATGGAATGGTTAAAAGTGCATGAAAATGGCCAATTTACTCACTCTGAGTTCTCAAAAAGGGTTTCTTCACCCCGGGAAGTTAATTAAATACCATTTGGAGGCATTTAATGTTCGAGCAAAAACGGCTGATTTTCGACAAAAGAGATAACACCCCCCCATTACGTCATGCTTCAGAAATGTGGAAAATGGTCCGTTTTCAAATGTTTTATTTTTGAACGTCAGTTCACATTTGTAGGTGGATCATCAGTGTTAGAGCTAAAATTAGCATGTTTAAAGTGATTTTCATGCTTCCAGGGGCCCAAAACACAAGATTTATGGAATGGTTAAAAGTGCATGAAAATGGCCAATTTACTCACTCTGAGTTCTCAAAAAGGGTTTCTTCACCCCGGGAAGTTAATTAAATACCATTTGGAGGCATTTAATGTTCGAGCAAAAACGGCTGATTTTCGACAAAAGAGATAACACCCCCCCATTACGTCATGCTTCAGAAATGTGGAAAATGGTCTGTTTTCAAATGTTTTATTTTTGAACGTCAGTTCACATTTGTAGGTGGATCATCAGTGTTAGAGCTAAAATTAGCATGTTTAAAGTGATTTTCATGCTTCCAGGGGCTCGGGAAGTTAATTAAATACCATTTGGAGGCATTTAATGTTCGAGCAAAAACGGCAGATTTTCGACAAAAGAGATAACACCCCCCCATTACGTCATGCTTCAGAAATGTGGAAAATGGTCCGTTTTCAAATGTTTTATTTTTGAACGTCAGTTCACATTTGTACGTGGATCATCAGTGTTAGAGCTAAAATTAGCATGTTTAAAGTGATTTTCATGCTTCCAGGGGCTCGGGAAGTGAAATAAATACCATTTGGAGGCATTTAATGTTCGAGCAAAAACGGCTGATTTTCGACAAAAGAGATAACACCCCCCCATTACGTCATGCTTCAGAAATGTGGAAAATGGTCCGTTTTCAAATGTTTTATTTTTAAACGTCAGTTCACATTTGTAGGTGGATCATCAGTGTTAGAGCTAAAATTAGCATGTTTAAAGTGATTTTCATGCTTCCAGGGGCCCAAAACACAATATTTATGGAATGGTTAAAAGTGCATGAAAATGGCCAATTTACTCACTCTGAGTTCTCAAAAAGGGTTTCTTCACCCCGGGAAGTTAATTAAATACCATTTGGAGGCATTTAATGTTCGAGCAAAAACGGCTGATTTTCGACAAAAGAGATAACACCCCCCCATTACGTCATGCTTCAGAAATGTGGAAAATGGTCCGTTTTCAAATGTTTTATTTTTGAACGTCAGTTCACATTTGTAGGTGGATCATCAGTGTTAGAGCTAAAATTAGCATGTTTAAAGTGATTTTCATGCTTCCAGGGGCCCAAAACACAAGATTTATGGAATGGTTAAAAGTGCATGAAAATGGCCAATTTACTCACTCTGAGTTCTCAAAAAGGGTTTCTTCACCCCGGGAAGTTAATTAAATACCATTTGGAGGCATTTAATGTTCGAGCAAAAATGGCTGATTTTCGACAAAAGAGATAACACCCCCCCATTACGTCATGCTTCAGAAATGTGGAAAATGGTCCGTTTTCAAATGTTTTATTTTTGAACGTCAGTTCACATTTGTAGGTGGATCATCAGTGTTAGAGCTAAAATTAGCATGTTTAAAGTGATTTTCATGCTTCCAGGGGCTCGGGAAGTGAATTAAATACCATTTGGAGGCATTTAATGTTTGAGCAAAAACGGCTGATTTTCGACAAAAGAGATAACACCCCCCCATTACGTCATGCTTCAGAAATGTGGAAAATGGTCCGTTTTCAAACGTTTTATTTTTGAACGTCAGTTCACATTTGTAGGTGGATCATCAGTGTTAGAGCTAAAATTAGCATGTTTAAAGTGATTTTCATGCTTCCAGGGGCCCAAAACACAAGATTTATGGAATGGTTAAAAGTGCATGAAAATGGCCAATTTACTCACTCTGAGTTCTCAAAAAGGGTTTCTTCACCCCGGGAAGTTAATTAAATACCATTTGGAGGCATTTAATGTTCGAGCAAAAACGGCTGATTTTCGACAAAAGAGATAACACCCCCCCATTAAGTCATGCTTCAGAAATGTGGAAAATGGTCCGTTTTCAAATGTTTTATTTTTGAACGTCAGTTCACATTTGTAGGTGGATCATCAGTGTTAGAGCTAAAATTAGCATGTTTAAAGTGATTTTCATGCCTCCAGGGGCTCGGGAAGTTAATTAAATACCATTTGGAGGCATTTAATGTTCGAGCAAAAACGGCTGATTTTCGACAAAAGAGATAACACCCCCCCATTACGTCATGCTTCAGAAATGTGGAAAATGGTCCGTTTTCAAATGTTTTATTTTTGAACGTCAGTTCACATTTGTAGGTGGATCATCAGTGTTAGAGCTAAAATTAGCATGTTTAAAGTGATTTTCATGCTTCCAGGGGCCCAAAACACAAGATTTATGGAATGGTTAAAAGTGCATGAAAATGGCCAATTTACTCACTCTGAGTTCTCAAAAAGGGTTTCTTCACCCCGGGAAGTTAATTAAATACCATTTGGAGGCATTTAATGTTCGAGCAAAAACGGCTGATTTTCGACAAAAGAGATAACACCCCCCCATTACGTCATGCTTCAGAAATGTGGAAAATGGTCTGTTTTCAAATGTTTTATTTTTGAACGTCAGTTCACATTTGTAGGTGGATCATCAGTGTTAGAGCTAAAATTAGCATGTTAAAAGTGATTTTCATGCTTCCAGGGGCTCGGGAAGGTAATTAAATACCATTTGGAGGCATTTAATGTTCGAGCAAAAACGGCTGATTTTCGACAAAAGAGATAACACCCCCCCATTACGTCATGCTTCAGAAATGTGGAAAATGGTCCGTTTTCAAATGTTTTATTTTTGCACGTCAGTTCACATTTGTAGGTGGATCATCAGTGTTAGAGCTAAAATTAGCATGTTTAAAGTGATTTTCATGCTTCCAGGGGCTCGGGAAGTTAATTAAATACCATTTGGAGGCATTTAATGTTCGAGCAAAAACGGCTGATTTTCGACAAAAGAGATAACACCCCCCCATTACGTCATGCTTCAGAAATGTGGAAAATGGTCCGTTTTCAAATGTTTTATTTTTGAACGTCAGTTCACATTTGTAGGTGGATCATCAGTGTTAGAGCTAAAATTATCATGTTTAAAGTGATTTTCATGCTTCCAGGGGCTCGGGAAGTGAAATAAATACCATTTGGAGGCATTTAATGTTCGAACAAAAACGGCTGATTTTCGACAAAAGAGATAACACCCCCCATTACGTCATGCTTCAGAAATGTGGAAAATGGTCCGTTTTCAAATGTTTTATTTTTGAACGTCAGTTCACATTTGTAGGTGGATCATCAGTGTTAGAGCTAAAATTAGCATGTTTAAATTGATTTTCATGCTTCCAGGGGCCCAAAACACAAGATTTATGGAATGGTTAAAAGTGCATGAAAATGGCCAATTTACTCACTCTGAGTTCTCAAAAAGGGTTTCTTCACCCCGGGAAGTTGATTAAATACCATTTGGAGGCATTTAATGTTCGAGCAAAAACGGCTGATTTTCGACAAAAGAGATAACACCCCCCCATTACGTCATGCTTCAGAAATGTGGAAAATGGTCAGTTTTCAAATGTTTTATTTTTGAACGTCAGTTCACATTTGTAGGTGGATCATCAGTGTTAGAGCTAAAATTAGCATGTTTAAAGTGATTTTCATGCTTCCAGGGGCTCGGGAAGTTAATTAAATACCATTTGGAGGCATTTAATGTTCGAGCAAAAACGGCTGATTTTCGACAAAAGAGATAACACCCCACCATTACGTCATGCTTCAGAAATGTGGAAAATGGTCCGTTTTCAAATGTTTTATTTTTGAACGTCAGTTCACATTTGTAGGTGGATCATCAGTGTTAGAGCTAAAATTAGCATGTTTAAAGTGGTTTTCATGCTTCCAGGGGCTCGGGAAGTGAAATAAATACCATTTGGAGGCATTTAATGTTCGAGCAAAAACGGCTGATTTTCGACAAAAGAGATAACACCCCCCCCATTACGTCATGCTTCAGAAATGTGGAAAATGGTCCGTTTTCAAATGTTTTATTTTTGAACGTCAGTTCACATTTGTAGGTGGATCATCAGTGTTAGAGCTAAAATTAGCATGTTTAAAGTGATTTTCATGCTTCCAGGGGCCCAAAACACAAGATTTATGGAATGGTTAAAAGTGCATGAAAATGGCCAATTTACTCACTCTGAGTTCTCAAAAAGGGTTTCTTCACCCCGGGAAGTTAATTAAATACCATTTGGAGGCATTTAATGTTCGAGCAAAAACGGCTGATTTTCGACAAAAGAGATAACACCCCCCCATTACGTCATGCTTCAGAAATGTGGAAAATGGTCCATTTTCAAATGTTTTATTTTTGAACGTCAGTTCACATTTGTAGGTGGATCATCAGTGTTAGAGCTAAAATTAGCATGTTTAAAGTGATTTTCATGCTTCCAGGGGCTCGGGAAGTTAATTAAATACCATTTGGAGGCATTTAATGTTCGAGCAAAAACGGCTGATTTTCGACAAAAGAGATAACACCCCCCTATTACGTCATGCTTCAGAAATGTGGAAAATGGTCCGTTTTCAAATGTTTTATTTTTGAACGTCAGTTCACATTTGTAGGTGGATCATCAGTGTTAGAGCTAAAATTAGCATGTTTAAAGTGATTTTCATGCTTCCAGGGGCTCGGGAAGTTAATTAAATACCATTTGGAGGCATTTAATGTTCGAGCAAAAACGGCTGATTTTCGACAAAAGAGATAACACCCCCCCATTACGTCATGCTTCAGAAATGTGGAAAATGGTCCGTTTTCAAATGTTTTATTTTTGAACGTCAGTTCACATTTGTAGGTGGATCATCAGTGTTAGAGCTAAAATTAGCATGTTTAAAGTGATTTTCATGCTTCCAGGGGCTCGGGAAGTTAATTAAATACCATTTGGAGGCATTTAATGTTCGAGCAAAAACGGCTGATTTTCGACAAAAGAGATAACACCCCCCCATTACGTCATGCTTCAGAAATGTGGAAAATGGTCCGTTTTCAAATGTTTTATTTTTGAACGTCAGTTCACATTTGTAGGTGGATCATCAGTGTTAGAGCTAAAATTAGCATGTTTAAAGTGATTTTCATGCTTCCAGGGGCCCAAAACACAAGATTTATGGAATGGTTAAAAGTGCATGAAAATGGCCAATTTACTCACTCTGAGTTCTCAAAAAGGGTTTCTTCACCCCGGGAAGTTAATTAAATACCATTTGGAGGCATTTAATGTTCGAGCAAAAACGGCTGATTTTCGACAAAAGAGATAACACCCCCCCATTACGTCATGCTTCAGAAATGTGGAAAATGGTCAGTTTTCAAATGTTTTATTTTTGAACGTCAGTTCACATTTGTAGGTGGATCATCAGTGTTAGAGCTAAAATTAGCATGTTTAAAGTGATTTTCATGCTTCCAGGGGCCCAAAACACAAGATTTATGGAATGGTTAAAAGTGCATGAAAATGGCCAATTTACTCACTCTGAGTTCTCAAAAAGGGTTTCTTCACCCCGGGAAGTTAATTAAATACCATTTGGAGGCATTTAATGTTCGAGCAAAAACGGCTGATTTTCGACAAAAGAGATAACACCCCCCCATTACGTCATGCTTCAGAAATGTGGAAAATGGTCTGTTTTCAAATGTTTTATTTTTGAACGTCAGTTCACATTTGTAGGTGGATCATCAGTGTTAGAGCTAAAATTAGCATGTTTAAAGTGATTTTCATGCTTCCAGGGGCTCGGGAAGTTAATTAAATACCATTTGGAGGCATTTAATGTTCGAGCAAAAACGGCAGATTTTCGACAAAAGAGATAACACCCCCCCATTACGTCATGCTTCAGAAATGTGGAAAATGGTCCGTTTTCAAATGTTTTATTTTTGAACGTCAGTTCACATTTGTACGTGGATCATCAGTGTTAGAGCTAAAATTAGCATGTTTAAAGTGATTTTCATGCTTCCAGGGGCTCGGGAAGTGAAATAAATACCATTTGGAGGCATTTAATGTTCGAGCAAAAACGGCTGATTTTCGACAAAAGAGATAACACCCCCCCATTACGTCATGCTTCAGAAATGTGGAAAATGGTCCGTTTTCAAATGTTTTATTTTTAAACGTCAGTTCACATTTGTAGGTGGATCATCAGTGTTAGAGCTAAAATTAGCATGTTTAAAGTGATTTTCATGCTTCCAGGGGCCCAAAACACAATATTTATGGAATGGTTAAAAGTGCATGAAAATGGCCAATTTACTCACTCTGAGTTCTCAAAAAGGGTTTCTTCACCCCGGGAAGTTAATTAAATACCATTTGGAGGCATTTAATGTTCGAGCAAAAACGGCTGATTTTCGACAAAAGAGATAACACCCCCCCATTACGTCATGCTTCAGAAATGTGGAAAATGGTCCGTTTTCAAATGTTTTATTTTTGAACGTCAGTTCACATTTGTAGGTGGATCATCAGTGTTAGAGCTAAAATTAGCATGTTTAAAGTGATTTTCATGCTTCCAGGGGCCCAAAACACAAGATTTATGGAATGGTTAAAAGTGCATGAAAATGGCCAATTTACTCACTCTGAGTTCTCAAAAAGGGTTTCTTCACCCCGGGAAGTTAATTAAATACCATTTGGAGGCATTTAATGTTCGAGCAAAAATGGCTGATTTTCGACAAAAGAGATAACACCCCCCCATTACGTCATGCTTCAGAAATGTGGAAAATGGTCCGTTTTCAAATGTTTTATTTTTGAACGTCAGTTCACATTTGTAGGTGGATCATCAGTGTTAGAGCTAAAATTAGCATGTTTAAAGTGATTTTCATGCTTCCAGGGGCTCGGGAAGTGAATTAAATACCATTTGGAGGCATTTAATGTTTGAGCAAAAACGGCTGATTTTCGACAAAAGAGATAACACCCCCCCATTACGTCATGCTTCAGAAATGTGGAAAATGGTCCGTTTTCAAACGTTTTATTTTTGAACGTCAGTTCACATTTGTAGGTGGATCATCAGTGTTAGAGCTAAAATTAGCATGTTTAAAGTGATTTTCATGCTTCCAGGGGCCCAAAACACAAGATTTATGGAATGGTTAAAAGTGCATGAAAATGGCCAATTTACTCACTCTGAGTTCTCAAAAAGGGTTTCTTCACCCCGGGAAGTTAATTAAATACCATTTGGAGGCATTTAATGTTCGAGCAAAAACGGCTGATTTTCGACAAAAGAGATAACACCCCCCCATTAAGTCATGCTTCAGAAATGTGGAAAATGGTCCGTTTTCAAATGTTTTATTTTTGAACGTCAGTTCACATTTGTAGGTGGATCATCAGTGTTAGAGCTAAAATTAGCATGTTTAAAGTGATTTTCATGCCTCCAGGGGCTCGGGAAGTTAATTAAATACCATTTGGAGGCATTTAATGTTCGAGCAAAAACGGCTGATTTTCGACAAAAGAGATAACACCCCCCCATTACGTCATGCTTCAGAAATGTGGAAAATGGTCCGTTTTCAAATGTTTTATTTTTGAACGTCAGTTCACATTTGTAGGTGGATCATCAGTGTTAGAGCTAAAATTAGCATGTTTAAAGTGATTTTCATGCTTCCAGGGGCCCAAAACACAAGATTTATGGAATGGTTAAAAGTGCATGAAAATGGCCAATTTACTCACTCTGAGTTCTCAAAAAGGGTTTCTTCACCCCGGGAAGTTAATTAAATACCATTTGGAGGCATTTAATGTTCGAGCAAAAACGGCTGATTTTCGACAAAAGAGATAACACCCCCCCATTACGTCATGCTTCAGAAATGTGGAAAATGGTCTGTTTTCAAATGTTTTATTTTTGAACGTCAGTTCACATTTGTAGGTGGATCATCAGTGTTAGAGCTAAAATTAGCATGTTAAAAGTGATTTTCATGCTTCCAGGGGCTCGGGAAGGTAATTAAATACCATTTGGAGGCATTTAATGTTCGAGCAAAAACGGCTGATTTTCGACAAAAGAGATAACACCCCCCCATTACGTCATGCTTCAGAAATGTGGAAAATGGTCCGTTTTCAAATGTTTTATTTTTGCACGTCAGTTCACATTTGTAGGTGGATCATCAGTGTTAGAGCTAAAATTAGCATGTTTAAAGTGATTTTCATGCTTCCAGGGGCTCGGGAAGTTAATTAAATACCATTTGGAGGCATTTAATGTTCGAGCAAAAACGGCTGATTTTCGACAAAAGAGATAACACCCCCCCATTACGTCATGCTTCAGAAATGTGGAAAATGGTCCGTTTTCAAATGTTTTATTTTTGAACGTCAGTTCACATTTGTAGGTGGATCATCAGTGTTAGAGCTAAAATTATCATGTTTAAAGTGATTTTCATGCTTCCAGGGGCTCGGGAAGTGAAATAAATACCATTTGGAGGCATTTAATGTTCGAACAAAAACGGCTGATTTTCGACAAAAGAGATAACACCCCCCATTACGTCATGCTTCAGAAATGTGGAAAATGGTCCGTTTTCAAATGTTTTATTTTTGAACGTCAGTTCACATTTGTAGGTGGATCATCAGTGTTAGAGCTAAAATTAGCATGTTTAAATTGATTTTCATGCTTCCAGGGGCCCAAAACACAAGATTTATGGAATGGTTAAAAGTGCATGAAAATGGCCAATTTACTCACTCTGAGTTCTCAAAAAGGGTTTCTTCACCCCGGGAAGTTGATTAAATACCATTTGGAGGCATTTAATGTTCGAGCAAAAACGGCTGATTTTCGACAAAAGAGATAACACCCCCCCATTACGTCATGCTTCAGAAATGTGGAAAATGGTCAGTTTTCAAATGTTTTATTTTTGAACGTCAGTTCACATTTGTAGGTGGATCATCAGTGTTAGAGCTAAAATTAGCATGTTTAAAGTGATTTTCATGCTTCCAGGGGCTCGGGAAGTTAATTAAATACCATTTGGAGGCATTTAATGTTCGAGCAAAAACGGCTGATTTTCGACAAAAGAGATAACACCCCACCATTACGTCATGCTTCAGAAATGTGGAAAATGGTCCGTTTTCAAATGTTTTATTTTTGAACGTCAGTTCACATTTGTAGGTGGATCATCAGTGTTAGAGCTAAAATTAGCATGTTTAAAGTGGTTTTCATGCTTCCAGGGGCTCGGGAAGTGAAATAAATACCATTTGGAGGCATTTAATGTTCGAGCAAAAACGGCTGATTTTCGACAAAAGAGATAACACCCCCCCCATTACGTCATGCTTCAGAAATGTGGAAAATGGTCCGTTTTCAAATGTTTTATTTTTGAACGTCAGTTCACATTTGTAGGTGGATCATCAGTGTTAGAGCTAAAATTAGCATGTTTAAAGTGATTTTCATGCTTCCAGGGGCCCAAAACACAAGATTTATGGAATGGTTAAAAGTGCATGAAAATGGCCAATTTACTCACTCTGAGTTCTCAAAAAGGGTTTCTTCACCCCGGGAAGTTAATTAAATACCATTTGGAGGCATTTAATGTTCGAGCAAAAACGGCTGATTTTCGACAAAAGAGATAACACCCCCCCATTACGTCATGCTTCAGAAATGTGGAAAATGGTCCATTTTCAAATGTTTTATTTTTGAACGTCAGTTCACATTTGTAGGTGGATCATCAGTGTTAGAGCTAAAATTAGCATGTTTAAAGTGATTTTCATGCTTCCAGGGGCTCGGGAAGTTAATTAAATACCATTTGGAGGCATTTAATGTTCGAGCAAAAACGGCTGATTTTCGACAAAAGAGATAACACCCCCCCATTACGTCATGCTTCAGAAATGTGGAAAAAGGTCCGTTTTCAAATGTTTTATTTTTGAACGTCAGTTCACATTTGTAGGTGGATCATCAGTGTTAGAGCTAAAATTAGCATGTTTAAAGTGATTTTCATGCTTCCAGGGGCTCGGGAAGTTAATTAAATACCATTTGGAGGCATTTAATGTTCGAGCAAAAACGGCTGATTTTCGACAAAAGAGATAACACCCCCCCATTACGTCATGCTTCAGAAATGTGGAAAATGGTCCGTTTTCAAATGTTTTATTTTTGAACGTCAGTTCACATTTGTAGGTGGATCATCAGTGTTAGAGCTAAAATTAGCATGTTTAAAGTGATTTTCATGCTTCCAGGGGCCCAAAACACAAGATTTATGGAATGGTTAAAAGTGCATGAAAATGGCCAATTTACTCACTCTGAGTTCTCAAAAAGGGTTTCTTCACCCCGGGAAGTTAATTAAATACCATTTGGAGGCATTTAATGTTCGAGCAAAAACGGCTGATTTTCGACAAAAGAGATAACACCCCCCCATTACGTCATGCTTCAGAAATGTGGAAAATGGTCCGTTTTCAAATGTTTTATTTTTGCACGTCAGTTCACATTTGTAGGTGGATCATCAGTGTTAGAGCTAAAATTAGCATGTTTAAAGTGATTTTCATGCTTCCAGGGGCTCGGGAAGTTAATTAAATACCATTTGGAGGCATTTAATGTTCGAGCAAAAACGGCTGATTTTCGACAAAAGAGATAACACCCCCCCATTACGTCATGCTTCAGAAATGTGGAAAATGGTCCGTTTTCAAATGTTTTATTTTTGAACGTCAGTTCACATTTGTAGGTGGATCATCAGTGTTAGAGCTAAAATTAGCATGTTTAAAGTGATTTTCATGCTTCCAGGGGCTCGGGAAGTTAATTAAATACCATTTGGAGGCATTTAATGTTCGAACAAAAACGGCTGATTTTCGACAAAAGAGATAACACCCCCCATTACGTCATGCTTCAGAAATGTGGAAAATGGTCCGTTTTCAAATGTTTTATTTTTGAACGTCAGTTTACATTTGTAGGTGGATCATCAGTGTTAGAGCTAAAATTAGCATGTTTAAATTGATTTTCATGCTTCCAGGGGCCCAAAACACAAGATTTATGGAATGGTTAAAAGTGCATGAAAATGGCCAATTTACTCACTCTGAGTTCTCAAAAAGGGTTTCTTCACCCCGGGAAGTTGAATAAATACCATTTGGAGGCATTTAATGTTCGAGCAAAAACGGCTGATTTTCGACAAAAGAGATAACACCCCCCCATTACGTCATGCTTCAGAAATGTGGAAAATGGTCAGTTTTCAAATGTTTTATTTTTGAACGTCAGTTCACATTTGTAGGTGGATCATCAGTGTTAGAGCTAAAATTAGCATGTTTAAAGTGATTTTCATGCTTCCAGGGGCTCGGGAAGTTAATTAAATACCATTTGGAGGCATTTAATGTTCGAGCAAAAACGGCTGATTTTCGACAAAAGAGATAACACCCCACCATTACTTCATGCTTCAGAAATGTGGAAAATGGTCCGTTTTCAAATGTTTTATTTTTGAACGTCAGTTCACATTTGTAGGTGGATCATCAGTGTTAGAGCTAAAATTAGCATGTTTAAAGTGGTTTTCATGCTTCCAGGGGCTCGGGAAGTGAAATAAATACCATTTGGAGGCATTTAATGTTCGAGCAAAAACGGCTGATTTTCGACAAAAGAGATAACACCCCCCCATTACGTCATGCTTCAGAAATGTGGAAAATGGTCCGTTTTCAAATGTTTTATTTTTGAACGTCAGTTCACATTTGTAGGTGGATCATCAGTGTTAGAGCTAAAATTAGCATGTTTAAAGTGATTTTCATGCTTCCAGGGGCCCAAAACACAAGATTTATGGAATGGTTAAAAGTGCATGAAAATGGCCAATTTACTCACTCTGAGTTCTCAAAAAGGGTTTCTTTACCCCGGGAAGTTAATTAAATACCATTTGGAGGCATTTAATGTTCGAGCAAAAACGGCTGATTTTCGACAAAAGAGATAACACTCCCCCATTACGTCATGCTTCAGAAATGTGGAAAATGGTCCGTTTTCAAATGTTTTATTTTTGAACGTCAGTTCACATTTGTAGGTGGATCATCAGTGTTAGAGCTAAAATTAGCATGTTTAAAGTGATTTTCATGCTTCCAGGGGCTCGGGAAGTTAATTAAATACCATTTGGAGGCATTTAATGTTCGAGCAAAAATGGCTGATTTTCGACAAAAGAGATAACACCCCCCCATTACGTCATGCTTCAGAAATGTGGAAAATGGTCCGTTTTCAAATGTTTTATTTTTGAACGTCAGTTCACATTTGTAGGTGGATCATCAGTGTTAGAGCTAAAATTAGCATGTTTAAAGTGATTTTCATGCTTCCAGGGGCCCAAAACACAAGATTTATGGAATGGTTAAAAGTGCATGAAAATGGCCAATTTACTCACTCTGAGTTCTCAAAAAGGGTTTCTTCACCCCGGGAAGTTAATTAAATACCATTTGGAGGCATTTAATGTTCGAGCAAAAACGGCTGATTTTCGACAAAAGAGATAACACCCCCCCATTACGTCATGCTTCAGAAATGTGGAAAATGGTCCGTTTTCAAATGTTTTATTTTTGAACGTCAGTTCACATTTGTAGGTGGATCATCAGTGTTAGAGCTAAAATTAGCATGTTTAAAGTGATTTTCATGCTTCCAGGGGCTCGGGAAGTGAAATAAATACCATTTGGAGGCATTTAATGTTCGAGCAAAAACGGCTGATTTTCGACAAAAGAGATAACACCCCCCCATTACGTCATGCTTCAGAAATGTGGAAAATGGTCCGTTTTCAAATGTTTTATTTTTAAACGTCAGTTCACATTTGTAGGTGGATCATCAGTGTTAGAGCTAAAATTAGCATGTTTAAAGTGATTTTCATGCTTCCAGGGGCCCAAAACACAATATTTATGGAATGGTTAAAAGTGCATGAAAATGGCCAATTTACTCACTCTGAGTTCTCAAAAAGGGTTTCTTCACCCCGGGAAGTTAATTAAATACCATTTGGAGGCATTTAATGTTCGAGCAAAAACGGCTGATTTTCGACAAAAGAGATAACACCCCCCCATTACGTCATGCTTCAGAAATGTGGAAAATGGTCCGTTTTCAAATGTTTTATTTTTGAACGTCAGTTCACATTTGTAGGTGGATCATCAGTGTTAGAGCTAAAATTAGCATGTTTAAAGTGATTTTCATGCTTCCAGGGGCCCAAAACACAAGATTTATGGAATGGTTAAAAGTGCATGAAAATGGCCAATTTACTCACTCTGAGTTCTCAAAAAGGGTTTCTTCACCCCGGGAAGTTAATTAAATACCATTTGGAGGCATTTAATGTTCGAGCAAAAATGGCTGATTTTCGACAAAAGAGATAACACCCCCCCATTACGTCATGCTTCAGAAATGTGGAAAATGGTCCGTTTTCAAATGTTTTATTTTTGAACGTCAGTTCACATTTGTAGGTGGATCATCAGTGTTAGAGCTAAAATTAGCATGTTTAAAGTGATTTTCATGCTTCCAGGGGCTCGGGAAGTGAATTAAATACCATTTGGAGGCATTTAATGTTTGAGCAAAAACGGCTGATTTTCGACAAAAGAGATAACACCCCCCCCATTACGTCATGCTTCAGAAATGTGGAAAATGGTCCGTTTTCAAACGTTTTATTTTTGAACGTCAGTTCACATTTGTAGGTGGATCATCAGTGTTAGAGCTAAAATTAGCATGTTTAAAGTGATTTTCATGCTTCCAGGGGCCCAAAACACAAGATTTATGGAATGGTTAAAAGTGCATGAAAATGGCCAATTTACTCACTCTGAGTTCTCAAAAAGGGTTTCTTCACCCCGGGAAGTTAATTAAATACCATTTGGAGGCATTTAATGTTCGAGCAAAAACGGCTGATTTTCGACAAAAGAGATAACACCCCCCCATTACGTCATGCTTCAGAAATGTGGAAAATGGTCCGTTTTCAAATGTTTTATTTTTGAACGTCAGTTCACATTTGTAGGTGGATCATCAGTGTTAGAGCTAAAATTAGCATGTTTAAAGTGATTTTCATGCTTCCAGGGGCTCGGGAAGTTAATTAAATACCATTTGGAGGCATTTAATGTTCGAGCAAAAACTGCTGATTTTCGACAAAAGAGATAACACCCCCCCATTACGTCATGCTTCAGAAATGTGGAAAATGGTCCGTTTTCAAATGTTTTATTTTTGAACATCAGTTCACATTTGTAGGTGGATCATCAGTGTTAGAGCTAAAATTAGCATGTTTAAAGTGATTTTCATGCTTCCAGGGGCTCGGGAAGTTAATTAAATACCATTTGGAGGCATTTAATGTTCGAGCAAAAACGGCTGATTTTCGACAAAAGAGATAACACCCCCCCCATTACGTCATGCTTCAGAAATGTGGAAAATGGTCCGTTTTCAAATGTTTTATTTTTGAACGTCAGTTCACATTTGTAGGTGGATCATCAGTGTTAGAGCTAAAATTAGCATGTTTAAAGTGATTTTCATGCTTCCAGGGGCTCGGGAAGTTAATTAAATACCATTTGGAGGCATTTAATGTTCGAGCAAAAACGGCTGATTTTCGACAAAAGAGATAACACCCCACCATTACGTCATGCTTCAGAAATGTGGAAAATGGTCCGTTTTCAAATGTTTTATTTTTGAACGTCAGTTCACATTTGTAGGTGGATCATCAGTGTTAGAGCTAAAATTAGCATGTTTAAAGTGGTTTTCATGCTTCCAGGGGCTCGGGAAGTGAAATAAATACCATTTGGAGGCATTTAATGTTCGAGCAAAAACGGCTGATTTTCGACAAAAGAGATAACACCCCCCCATTACGTCATGCTTCAGAAATGTGGAAAATGGTCCGTTTTCAAATGTTTTATTTTTGAACGTCAGTTCACATTTGTAGGTGGATCATCAGTGTTAGAGCTAAAATTAGCATGTTTAAATTGATTTTCATGCTTCCAGGGGCCCAAAACACAAGATTTATGGAA
The DNA here is from genome assembly GCF_964263255.1 of Lissotriton vulgaris. Lineage (NCBI taxonomy): Eukaryota > Metazoa > Chordata > Amphibia > Caudata > Salamandridae > Lissotriton > Lissotriton vulgaris. The sequence continues at coordinate 179,579 of NW_028244669.1, forward strand.
TGGTTAAAAGTGCATGAAAATGGCCAATTTACTCACTCTGAGTTCTCAAAAAGGGTTTCTTCACCCCGGGAAGTTGATTAAATACCATTTGGAGGCATTTAATGTTCGAGCAAAAACGGCTGATTTTCGACAAAAGAGATAACACCCCCCCATTACGTCATGCTTCAGAAATGTGGAAAATGGTCAGTTTTCAAATGTTTTATTTTTGAACGTCAGTTCACATTTGTAGGTGGATCATCAGTGTTAGAGCTAAAATTAGCATGTTTAAAGTGATTTTCATGCTTCCAGGGGCTCGGGAACTTAATTAAATACCATTTGGAGGCATTTAATGTTCGAGCAAAAACGGCTGATTTTCGACAAAAGAGATAACACCCCACCATTACGTCATGCTTCAGAAATGTGGAAAATGGTCCGTTTTCAAATGTTTTATTTTTGAACGTCAGTTCACATTTGTAGGTGGATCATCAGTGTTAGAGCTAAAATTAGCATGTTTAAAGTGGTTTTCATGCTTCCAGGGGCTCGGGAAGTGAAATAAATACCATTTGGAGGCATTTAATGTTCGAGCAAAAACGGCTGATTTTCGACAAAAGAGATAACACCCCCCCATTACGTCATGCTTCAGAAATGTGGAAAATGGTCCGTTTTCAAATGTTTTATTTTTGAACGTCAGTTCACATTTGTAGGTGGATCATCAGTGTTAGAGCTAAAATTAGCATGTTTAAAGTGATTTTCATGCTTCCAGGGGCTCGGGAAGTGAATTAAATACCATTTGGAGGCATTTAATGTTTGAGCAAAAACGGCTGATTTTCGACAAAAGAGATAACACCCCCCCATTACGTCATGCTTCAGAAATGTGGAAAATGGTCCGTTTTCAAACGTTTTATTTTTGAACGTCAGTTCACATTTGTAGGTGGATCATCAGTGTTAGAGCTAAAATTAGCATGTTTAAAGTGATTTTCATGCTTCCAGGGGCCCAAAACACAAGATTTATGGAATGGTTAAAAGTGCATGAAAATGGCCAATTTACTCACTCTGAGTTCTCAAAAAGGGTTTCTTCACCCCGGGAAGTTAATTAAATACCATTTGGAGGCATTTAATGTTCGAGCAAAAACGGCTGATTTTCGACAAAAGAGATAACACCCCCCCATTAAGTCATGCTTCAGAAATGTGGAAAATGGTCCGTTTTCAAATGTTTTATTTTTGAACGTCAGTTCACATTTGTAGGTGGATCATCAGTGTTAGAGCTAAAATTAGCATGTTTAAAGTGATTTTCATGCCTCCAGGGGCTCGGGAAGTTAATTAAATACCATTTGGAGGCATTTAATGTTCGAGCAAAAACGGCTGATTTTCGACAAAAGAGATAACACCCCCCCATTACGTCATGCTTCAGAAATGTGGAAAATGGTCCGTTTTCAAATGTTTTATTTTTGAACGTCAGTTCACATTTGTAGGTGGATCATCAGTGTTAGAGCTAAAATTAGCATGTTTAAAGTGATTTTCATGCTTCCAGGGGCCCAAAACACAAGATTTATGGAATGGTTAAAAGTGCATGAAAATGGCCAATTTACTCACTCTGAGTTCTCAAAAAGGGTTTCTTCACCCCGGGAAGTTAATTAAATACCATTTGGAGGCATTTAATGTTCGAGCAAAAACGGCTGATTTTCGACAAAAGAGATAACACCCCCCCATTACGTCATGCTTCAGAAATGTGGAAAATGGTCTGTTTTCAAATGTTTTATTTTTGAACGTCAGTTCACATTTGTAGGTGGATCATCAGTGTTAGAGCTAAAATTAGCATGTTAAAAGTGATTTTCATGCTTCCAGGGGCTCGGGAAGGTAATTAAATACCATTTGGAGGCATTTAATGTTCGAGCAAAAACGGCTGATTTTCGACAAAAGAGATAACACCCCCCCATTACGTCATGCTTCAGAAATGTGGAAAATGGTCCGTTTTCAAATGTTTTATTTTTGCACGTCAGTTCACATTTGTAGGTGGATCATCAGTGTTAGAGCTAAAATTAGCATGTTTAAAGTGATTTTCATGCTTCCAGGGGCTCGGGAAGTTAATTAAATACCATTTGGAGGCATTTAATGTTCGAGCAAAAACGGCTGATTTTCGACAAAAGAGATAACACCCCCCCATTACGTCATGCTTCAGAAATGTGGAAAATGGTCCGTTTTCAAATGTTTTATTTTTGAACGTCAGTTCACATTTGTAGGTGGATCATCAGTGTTAGAGCTAAAATTATCATGTTTAAAGTGATTTTCATGCTTCCAGGGGCTCGGGAAGTGAAATAAATACCATTTGGAGGCATTTAATGTTCGAACAAAAACGGCTGATTTTCGACAAAAGAGATAACACCCCCCATTACGTCATGCTTCAGAAATGTGGAAAATGGTCCGTTTTCAAATGTTTTATTTTTGAACGTCAGTTCACATTTGTAGGTGGATCATCAGTGTTAGAGCTAAAATTAGCATGTTTAAATTGATTTTCATGCTTCCAGGGGCCCAAAACACAAGATTTATGGAATGGTTAAAAGTGCATGAAAATGGCCAATTTACTCACTCTGAGTTCTCAAAAAGGGTTTCTTCACCCCGGGAAGTTGATTAAATACCATTTGGAGGCATTTAATGTTCGAGCAAAAACGGCTGATTTTCGACAAAAGAGATAACACCCCCCCATTACGTCATGCTTCAGAAATGTGGAAAATGGTCAGTTTTCAAATGTTTTATTTTTGAACGTCAGTTCACATTTGTAGGTGGATCATCAGTGTTAGAGCTAAAATTAGCATGTTTAAAGTGATTTTCATGCTTCCAGGGGCTCGGGAAGTTAATTAAATACCATTTGGAGGCATTTAATGTTCGAGCAAAAACGGCTGATTTTCGACAAAAGAGATAACACCCCACCATTACGTCATGCTTCAGAAATGTGGAAAATGGTCCGTTTTCAAATGTTTTATTTTTGAACGTCAGTTCACATTTGTAGGTGGATCATCAGTGTTAGAGCTAAAATTAGCATGTTTAAAGTGGTTTTCATGCTTCCAGGGGCTCGGGAAGTGAAATAAATACCATTTGGAGGCATTTAATGTTCGAGCAAAAACGGCTGATTTTCGACAAAAGAGATAACACCCCCCCCATTACGTCATGCTTCAGAAATGTGGAAAATGGTCCGTTTTCAAATGTTTTATTTTTGAACGTCAGTTCACATTTGTAGGTGGATCATCAGTGTTAGAGCTAAAATTAGCATGTTTAAAGTGATTTTCATGCTTCCAGGGGCCCAAAACACAAGATTTATGGAATGGTTAAAAGTGCATGAAAATGGCCAATTTACTCACTCTGAGTTCTCAAAAAGGGTTTCTTCACCCCGGGAAGTTAATTAAATACCATTTGGAGGCATTTAATGTTCGAGCAAAAACGGCTGATTTTCGACAAAAGAGATAACACCCCCCCATTACGTCATGCTTCAGAAATGTGGAAAATGGTCCATTTTCAAATGTTTTATTTTTGAACGTCAGTTCACATTTGTAGGTGGATCATCAGTGTTAGAGCTAAAATTAGCATGTTTAAAGTGATTTTCATGCTTCCAGGGGCTCGGGAAGTTAATTAAATACCATTTGGAGGCATTTAATGTTCGAGCAAAAACGGCTGATTTTCGACAAAAGAGATAACACCCCCCCATTACGTCATGCTTCAGAAATGTGGAAAAAGGTCCGTTTTCAAATGTTTTATTTTTGAACGTCAGTTCACATTTGTAGGTGGATCATCAGTGTTAGAGCTAAAATTAGCATGTTTAAAGTGATTTTCATGCTTCCAGGGGCTCGGGAAGTTAATTAAATACCATTTGGAGGCATTTAATGTTCGAGCAAAAACGGCTGATTTTCGACAAAAGAGATAACACCCCCCCATTACGTCATGCTTCAGAAATGTGGAAAATGGTCCGTTTTCAAATGTTTTATTTTTGAACGTCAGTTCACATTTGTAGGTGGATCATCAGTGTTAGAGCTAAAATTAGCATGTTTAAAGTGATTTTCATGCTTCCAGGGGCCCAAAACACAAGATTTATGGAATGGTTAAAAGTGCATGAAAATGGCCAATTTACTCACTCTGAGTTCTCAAAAAGGGTTTCTTCACCCCGGGAAGTTAATTAAATACCATTTGGAGGCATTTAATGTTCGAGCAAAAACGGCTGATTTTCGACAAAAGAGATAACACCCCCCCATTACGTCATGCTTCAGAAATGTGGAAAATGGTCCGTTTTCAAATGTTTTATTTTTGCACGTCAGTTCACATTTGTAGGTGGATCATCAGTGTTAGAGCTAAAATTAGCATGTTTAAAGTGATTTTCATGCTTCCAGGGGCTCGGGAAGTTAATTAAATACCATTTGGAGGCATTTAATGTTCGAGCAAAAACGGCTGATTTTCGACAAAAGAGATAACACCCCCCCATTACGTCATGCTTCAGAAATGTGGAAAATGGTCCGTTTTCAAATGTTTTATTTTTGAACGTCAGTTCACATTTGTAGGTGGATCATCAGTGTTAGAGCTAAAATTAGCATGTTTAAAGTGATTTTCATGCTTCCAGGGGCTCGGGAAGTTAATTAAATACCATTTGGAGGCATTTAATGTTCGAACAAAAACGGCTGATTTTCGACAAAAGAGATAACACCCCCCATTACGTCATGCTTCAGAAATGTGGAAAATGGTCCGTTTTCAAATGTTTTATTTTTGAACGTCAGTTTACATTTGTAGGTGGATCATCAGTGTTAGAGCTAAAATTAGCATGTTTAAATTGATTTTCATGCTTCCAGGGGCCCAAAACACAAGATTTATGGAATGGTTAAAAGTGCATGAAAATGGCCAATTTACTCACTCTGAGTTCTCAAAAAGGGTTTCTTCACCCCGGGAAGTTGAATAAATACCATTTGGAGGCATTTAATGTTCGAGCAAAAACGGCTGATTTTCGACAAAAGAGATAACACCCCCCCATTACGTCATGCTTCAGAAATGTGGAAAATGGTCAGTTTTCAAATGTTTTATTTTTGAACGTCAGTTCACATTTGTAGGTGGATCATCAGTGTTAGAGCTAAAATTAGCATGTTTAAAGTGATTTTCATGCTTCCAGGGGCTCGGGAAGTTAATTAAATACCATTTGGAGGCATTTAATGTTCGAGCAAAAACGGCTGATTTTCGACAAAAGAGATAACACCCCACCATTACTTCATGCTTCAGAAATGTGGAAAATGGTCCGTTTTCAAATGTTTTATTTTTGAACGTCAGTTCACATTTGTAGGTGGATCATCAGTGTTAGAGCTAAAATTAGCATGTTTAAAGTGGTTTTCATGCTTCCAGGGGCTCGGGAAGTGAAATAAATACCATTTGGAGGCATTTAATGTTCGAGCAAAAACGGCTGATTTTCGACAAAAGAGATAACACCCCCCCATTACGTCATGCTTCAGAAATGTGGAAAATGGTCCGTTTTCAAATGTTTTATTTTTGAACGTCAGTTCACATTTGTAGGTGGATCATCAGTGTTAGAGCTAAAATTAGCATGTTTAAAGTGATTTTCATGCTTCCAGGGGCCCAAAACACAAGATTTATGGAATGGTTAAAAGTGCATGAAAATGGCCAATTTACTCACTCTGAGTTCTCAAAAAGGGTTTCTTTACCCCGGGAAGTTAATTAAATACCATTTGGAGGCATTTAATGTTCGAGCAAAAACGGCTGATTTTCGACAAAAGAGATAACACTCCCCCATTACGTCATGCTTCAGAAATGTGGAAAATGGTCCGTTTTCAAATGTTTTATTTTTGAACGTCAGTTCACATTTGTAGGTGGATCATCAGTGTTAGAGCTAAAATTAGCATGTTTAAAGTGATTTTCATGCTTCCAGGGGCTCGGGAAGTTAATTAAATACCATTTGGAGGCATTTAATGTTCGAGCAAAAATGGCTGATTTTCGACAAAAGAGATAACACCCCCCCATTACGTCATGCTTCAGAAATGTGGAAAATGGTCCGTTTTCAAATGTTTTATTTTTGAACGTCAGTTCACATTTGTAGGTGGATCATCAGTGTTAGAGCTAAAATTAGCATGTTTAAAGTGATTTTCATGCTTCCAGGGGCCCAAAACACAAGATTTATGGAATGGTTAAAAGTGCATGAAAATGGCCAATTTACTCACTCTGAGTTCTCAAAAAGGGTTTCTTCACCCCGGGAAGTTAATTAAATACCATTTGGAGGCATTTAATGTTCGAGCAAAAACGGCTGATTTTCGACAAAAGAGATAACACCCCCCCATTACGTCATGCTTCAGAAATGTGGAAAATGGTCCGTTTTCAAATGTTTTATTTTTGAACGTCAGTTCACATTTGTAGGTGGATCATCAGTGTTAGAGCTAAAATTAGCATGTTTAAAGTGATTTTCATGCTTCCAGGGGCTCGGGAAGTGAAATAAATACCATTTGGAGGCATTTAATGTTCGAGCAAAAACGGCTGATTTTCGACAAAAGAGATAACACCCCCCCATTACGTCATGCTTCAGAAATGTGGAAAATGGTCCGTTTTCAAATGTTTTATTTTTAAACGTCAGTTCACATTTGTAGGTGGATCATCAGTGTTAGAGCTAAAATTAGCATGTTTAAAGTGATTTTCATGCTTCCAGGGGCCCAAAACACAATATTTATGGAATGGTTAAAAGTGCATGAAAATGGCCAATTTACTCACTCTGAGTTCTCAAAAAGGGTTTCTTCACCCCGGGAAGTTAATTAAATACCATTTGGAGGCATTTAATGTTCGAGCAAAAACGGCTGATTTTCGACAAAAGAGATAACACCCCCCCATTACGTCATGCTTCAGAAATGTGGAAAATGGTCCGTTTTCAAATGTTTTATTTTTGAACGTCAGTTCACATTTGTAGGTGGATCATCAGTGTTAGAGCTAAAATTAGCATGTTTAAAGTGATTTTCATGCTTCCAGGGGCCCAAAACACAAGATTTATGGAATGGTTAAAAGTGCATGAAAATGGCCAATTTACTCACTCTGAGTTCTCAAAAAGGGTTTCTTCACCCCGGGAAGTTAATTAAATACCATTTGGAGGCATTTAATGTTCGAGCAAAAATGGCTGATTTTCGACAAAAGAGATAACACCCCCCCATTACGTCATGCTTCAGAAATGTGGAAAATGGTCCGTTTTCAAATGTTTTATTTTTGAACGTCAGTTCACATTTGTAGGTGGATCATCAGTGTTAGAGCTAAAATTAGCATGTTTAAAGTGATTTTCATGCTTCCAGGGGCTCGGGAAGTGAATTAAATACCATTTGGAGGCATTTAATGTTTGAGCAAAAACGGCTGATTTTCGACAAAAGAGATAACACCCCCCCCATTACGTCATGCTTCAGAAATGTGGAAAATGGTCCGTTTTCAAACGTTTTATTTTTGAACGTCAGTTCACATTTGTAGGTGGATCATCAGTGTTAGAGCTAAAATTAGCATGTTTAAAGTGATTTTCATGCTTCCAGGGGCCCAAAACACAAGATTTATGGAATGGTTAAAAGTGCATGAAAATGGCCAATTTACTCACTCTGAGTTCTCAAAAAGGGTTTCTTCACCCCGGGAAGTTAATTAAATACCATTTGGAGGCATTTAATGTTCGAGCAAAAACGGCTGATTTTCGACAAAAGAGATAACACCCCCCCATTACGTCATGCTTCAGAAATGTGGAAAATGGTCCGTTTTCAAATGTTTTATTTTTGAACGTCAGTTCACATTTGTAGGTGGATCATCAGTGTTAGAGCTAAAATTAGCATGTTTAAAGTGATTTTCATGCTTCCAGGGGCTCGGGAAGTTAATTAAATACCATTTGGAGGCATTTAATGTTCGAGCAAAAACTGCTGATTTTCGACAAAAGAGATAACACCCCCCCATTACGTCATGCTTCAGAAATGTGGAAAATGGTCCGTTTTCAAATGTTTTATTTTTGAACATCAGTTCACATTTGTAGGTGGATCATCAGTGTTAGAGCTAAAATTAGCATGTTTAAAGTGATTTTCATGCTTCCAGGGGCTCGGGAAGTTAATTAAATACCATTTGGAGGCATTTAATGTTCGAGCAAAAACGGCTGATTTTCGACAAAAGAGATAACACCCCCCCCATTACGTCATGCTTCAGAAATGTGGAAAATGGTCCGTTTTCAAATGTTTTATTTTTGAACGTCAGTTCACATTTGTAGGTGGATCATCAGTGTTAGAGCTAAAATTAGCATGTTTAAAGTGATTTTCATGCTTCCAGGGGCCCAAAACACAAGATTTATGGAATGGTTAAAAGTGCATGAAAATGGCCAATTTACTCACTCTGAGTTCTCAAAAAGGGTTTCTTCACCCCGGGAAGTTAATTAAATACCATTTGGAGGCATTTAATGTTCGAGCAAAAACGGCTGATTTTCGACAAAAGAGATAACACCCCCCCATTACGTCATGCTTCAGAAATGTGGAAAATGGTCCGTTTTCAAATGTTTTATTTTTGAACGTCAGTTCACATTTGTAGGTGGATCATCAGTGTTAGAGCTAAAATTAGCATGTTTAAAGTGATTTTCATGCTTCCAGGGGCTCGGGAAGTTAATTAAATACCATTTGGAGGCATTTAATGTTCGAGCAAAAACGGCTGATTTTCGACAAAAGAGATAACACCCCACCATTACGTCATGCTTCAGAAATGTGGAAAATGGTCCGTTTTCAAATGTTTTATTTTTGAACGTCAGTTCACATTTGTAGGTGGATCATCAGTGTTAGAGCTAAAATTAGCATGTTTAAAGTGGTTTTCATGCTTCCAGGGGCTCGGGAAGTGAAATAAATACCATTTGGAGGCATTTAATGTTCGAGCAAAAACGGCTGATTTTCGACAAAAGAGATAACACCCTCCCATTACGTCATGCTTCAGAAATGTGGAAAATGGTCCGTTTTCAAATGTTTTATTTTTGAACGTCAGTTCACATTTGTAGGTGGATCATCAGTGTTAGAGCTAAAATTAGCATGTTTAAATTGATTTTCATGCTTCCAGGGGCCCAAAACACAAGATTTATGGAATGGTTAAAAGTGCATGAAAATGGCCAATTTACTCACTCTGAGTTCTCAAAAAGGGTTTCTTCACCCCGGGAAGTTGATTAAATACCATTTGGAGGCATTTAATGTTCGAGCAAAAACGGCTGATTTTCGACAAAAGAGATAACACCCCCCCATTACGTCATGCTTCAGAAATGTGGAAAATGGTCAGTTTTCAAATGTTTTATTTTTGAACGTCAGTTCACATTTGTAGGTGGATCATCAGTGTTAGAGCTAAAATTAGCATGTTTAAAGTGATTTTCATGCTTCCAGGGGCTCGGGAACTTAATTAAATACCATTTGGAGGCATTTAATGTTCGAGCAAAAACGGCTGATTTTCGACAAAAGAGATAACACCCCACCATTACGTCATGCTTCAGAAATGTGGAAAATGGTCCGTTTTCAAATGTTTTATTTTTGAACGTCAGTTCACATTTGTAGGTGGATCATCAGTGTTAGAGCTAAAATTAGCATGTTTAAAGTGGTTTTCATGCTTCCAGGGGCTCGGGAAGTGAAATAAATACCATTTGGAGGCATTTAATGTTCGAGCAAAAACGGCTGATTTTCGACAAAAGAGATAACACCCCCCCCATTACGTCATGCTTCAGAAATGTGGAAAATGGTCCGTTTTCAAATGTTTTATTTTTGAACGTCAGTTCACATTTGTAGGTGGATCATCAGTGTTAGAGCTAAAATTAGCATGTTTAAAGTGATTTTCATGCTTCCAGGGGCTCGGGAAGTTAATTAAATACCATTTGGAGGCATTTAATGTTCGAGCAAAAACGGCTGATTTTCGACAAAAGAGATAACACCCCCCCATTACGTCATGCTTCAGAAATGTGGAAAATGGTCCGTTTTCAAATGTTTTATTTTTGAACGTCAGTTCACATTTGTAGGTGGATCATCAGTGTTAGAGCTAAAATTAGCATGTTTAAAGTGATTTTCATGCTTCCAGGGGCCCAAAACACAAGATTTATGGAATGGTTAAAAGTGCATGAAAATGGCCAATTTACTCACTCTGAGTTCTCAAAAAGGGTTTCTTCACCCCGGGAAGTTAATTAAATACCATTTGGAGGCATTTAATGTTCGAGCAAAAACGGCTGATTTTCGACAAAAGAGATAACACCCCCCCATTACGTCATGCTTCAGAAATGTGGAAAATGGTCCGTTTTCAAATGTTTTATTTTTGAACGTCAGTTCACATTTGTAGGTGGATCATCAGTGTTAGAGCTAAAATTAGCATGTTTAAAGTGATTTTCATGCTTCCAGGGGCCCAAAACACAAGATTTATGGAATGGTTAAAAGTGCATGAAAATGGCCAATTTACTCACTCTGAGTTCTCAAAAAGGGTTTCTTCACCCCGGGAAGTTAATTAAATACCATTTGGAGGCATTTAATGTTCGAGCAAAAACGGCTGATTTTCGACAAAAGAGATAACACCCCCCCATTACGTCATGCTTCAGAAATGTGGAAAATGGTCTGTTTTCAAATGTTTTATTTTTGAACGTCAGTTCACATTTGTAGGTGGATCATCAGTGTTAGAGCTAAAATTAGCATGTTTAAAGTGATTTTCATGCTTCCAGGGGCTCGGGAAGTTAATTAAATACCATTTGGAGGCATTTAATGTTCGAGCAAAAACGGCAGATTTTCGACAAAAGAGATAACACCCCCCCATTACGTCATGCTTCAGAAATGTGGAAAATGGTCCGTTTTCAAATGTTTTATTTTTGAACGTCAGTTCACATTTGTACGTGGATCATCAGTGTTAGAGCTAAAATTAGCATGTTTAAAGTGATTTTCATGCTTCCAGGGGCTCGGGAAGTGAAATAAATACCATTTGGAGGCATTTAATGTTCGAGCAAAAACGGCTGATTTTCGACAAAAGAGATAACACCCCCCCATTACGTCATGCTTCAGAAATGTGGAAAATGGTCCGTTTTCAAATGTTTTATTTTTAAACGTCAGTTCACATTTGTAGGTGGATCATCAGTGTTAGAGCTAAAATTAGCATGTTTAAAGTGATTTTCATGCTTCCAGGGGCCCAAAACACAATATTTATGGAATGGTTAAAAGTGCATGAAAATGGCCAATTTACTCACTCTGAGTTCTCAAAAAGGGTTTCTTCACCCCGGGAAGTTAATTAAATACCATTTGGAGGCATTTAATGTTCGAGCAAAAACGGCTGATTTTCGACAAAAGAGATAACACCCCCCCATTACGTCATGCTTCAGAAATGTGGAAAATGGTCCGTTTTCAAATGTTTTATTTTTGAACGTCAGTTCACATTTGTAGGTGGATCATCAGTGTTAGAGCTAAAATTAGCATGTTTAAAGTGATTTTCATGCTTCCAGGGGCCCAAAACACAAGATTTATGGAATGGTTAAAAGTGCATGAAAATGGCCAATTTACTCACTCTGAGTTCTCAAAAAGGGTTTCTTCACCCCGGGAAGTTAATTAAATACCATTTGGAGGCATTTAATGTTCGAGCAAAAATGGCTGATTTTCGACAAAAGAGATAACACCCCCCCATTACGTCATGCTTCAGAAATGTGGAAAATGGTCCGTTTTCAAATGTTTTATTTTTGAACGTCAGTTCACATTTGTAGGTGGATCATCAGTGTTAGAGCTAAAATTAGCATGTTTAAAGTGATTTTCATGCTTCCAGGGGCTCGGGAAGTGAATTAAATACCATTTGGAGGCATTTAATGTTTGAGCAAAAACGGCTGATTTTCGACAAAAGAGATAACACCCCCCCATTACGTCATGCTTCAGAAATGTGGAAAATGGTCCGTTTTCAAACGTTTTATTTTTGAACGTCAGTTCACATTTGTAGGTGGATCATCAGTGTTAGAGCTAAAATTAGCATGTTTAAAGTGATTTTCATGCTTCCAGGGGCCCAAAACACAAGATTTATGGAATGGTTAAAAGTGCATGAAAATGGCCAATTTACTCACTCTGAGTTCTCAAAAAGGGTTTCTTCACCCCGGGAAGTTAATTAAATACCATTTGGAGGCATTTAATGTTCGAGCAAAAACGGCTGATTTTCGACAAAAGAGATAACACCCCCCCATTACGTCATGCTTCAGAAATGTGGAAAATGGTCCGTTTTCAAATGTTTTATTTTTGAACGTCAGTTCACATTTGTAGGTGGATCATCAGTGTTAGAGCTAAAATTTGCATGTTTAAAGTGATTTTCATGCTTCCAGGGGCTCGGGAAGTTAATTAAATACCATTTGGAGGCATTTAATGTTCGAGCAAAAACTGCTGATTTTCGACAAAAGAGATAACACCCCCCCATTACGTCATGCTTCAGAAATGTGGAAAATGGTCCGTTTTCAAATGTTTTATTTTTGAACATCAGTTCACATTTGTAGGTGGATCATCAGTGTTAGAGCTAAAATTAGCATGTTTAAAGTGATTTTCATGCTTCCAGGGGCTCGGGAAGTTAATTAAATACCATTTGGAGGCATTTAATGTTCGAGCAAAAACGGCTGATTTTCGACAAAAGAGATAACACCCCCCCCCATTACGTCATGCTTCAGAAATGTGGAAAATGGTCCGTTTTCAAATGTTTTATTTTTGAACGTCAGTTCACATTTGTAGGTGGATCATCAGTGTTAGAGCTAAAATTAGCATGTTTAAAGTGATTTTCATGCTTCCAGGGGCCCAAAACACAAGATTTATGGAATGGTTAAAAGTGCATGAAAATGGCCAATTTACTCACTCTGAGTTCTCAAAAAGGGTTTCTTCACCCCGGGAAGTTAATTAAATACCATTTGGAGGCATTTAATGTTCGAGCAAAAACGGCTGATTTTCGACAAAAGAGATAACACCCCCCCATTACGTCATGCTTCAGAAATGTGGAAAATGGTCCGTTTTCAAATGTTTTATTTTTGAACGTCAGTTCACATTTGTAGGTGGATCATCAGTGTTAGAGCTAAAATTAGCATGTTTAAAGTGATTTTCATGCTTCCAGGGGCTCGGGAAGTTAATTAAATACCATTTGGAGGCATTTAATGTTCGAGCAAAAACGGCTGATTTTCGACAAAAGAGATAACACCCCCCCATTACGTCAAGCTTCAGAAATGTGGAAAATGGTCCGTTTTCAAATGTTTTATTTTTGAACGTCAGTTCACATTTGTAGGTGGATCATCAGTGTTAGAGCTAAAATTAGCATGTTTAAAGTGATTTTCATGCTTCCAGGGGCTCGGGAAGTGAAATAAATACCATTTGGAGGCATTTAATGTTCGAGCAAAAACGGCTGATTTTCGACAAAAGAGATAACACCCCCCCATTACGTCATGCTTCAAAAATGTGGAAAATGGTCCGTTTTCAAATGTTTTATTTTTAAACGTCAGTTCACATTTGTAGGTGGATCATCAGTGTTAGAGCTAAAATTAGTATGTTTAAAGTGATTTTCATGCTTCCAGGGGCCCAAAACACAATATTTATGGAATGGTTAAAAGTGCATGAAAATGGCCAATTTACTCACTCTGAGTTCTCAAAAAGGGTTTCTTCACCCCGGGAAGTTAATTAAATACCATTTGGAGGCATTTAATGTTCGAGCAAAAACGGCTGATTTTCGACAAAAGAGATAACACCCCCCCATTACGTCATGCTTCAGAAATGTGGAAAATGGTCCGTTTTCAAATGTTTAATTTTTGAACATCAGTTCACATTTGTAGGTGGATCATCAGTGTTAGAGCTAAAATTAGCATGTTTAAAGTGATTTTCATGCTTCCAGGGGCCCAAAACACAAGATTTATGGAATGGTTAAAAGTGCATGAAAATGGCCAATTTACTAACTCTGAGTTCTCAAAAAGGGTTTCTTCACCCCGGGAAGTTAATTAAATACCATTTGGAGGCATTTAATGTTCGAGCAAAAACGGCTGATTTTCGACAAAAGAGATAACACCCCCCCATTACGTCATGCTTCAGAAATGTGGAAAATGGTCCGTTTTCAAATGTTTTATTTTTGAACGTCAGTTCACATTTGTAGGTGGATCATCAGTGTTAGAGCTAAAATTAGCATGTTTAAAGTGATTTTCATTCTTCCAGGGGCTCGGGAAGTGAATTAAATACCATTTGGAGGCATTTAATCTTCAAGCAAAAACGGCTGATTTTCGACAAAAGAGATAACACCCCCCCATTACGTCATGCTTCAGAAATGTGGAAAATGGTCCGTTTTCAAATGTTTTATTTTTGAACGTCAGTTCACATTTGTAGGTGGATCATCAGTGTTAGAGCTAAAATTAGCATGTTTAAAGTGATTTTCATGCTTCCAGGGGCCCAAAACACAAGATTTATGGAATGGTTAAAAGTGCATGAAAATGGCCAATTTACTCACTCTGAGTTCTCAAAAAGGGTTTCTTCACTCTGGGAAGTTAATTAAATACCATTTGGAGGCATTTAATGTTCGAGCAAAAACGGCTGATTTTCGACAAAAGAGATAACACCCCCCCCATTACGTCATGCTTCAGAAATGTGGAAAATGGTCCGTTTTCAAATGTTTTATTTTTGAACGTCAGTTCACATTTGTAGGTGGATCATCAGTGTTAGAGCTAAAATTAGCATGTTTAAAGTGATTTTCATGCTTCCAGGGGCTCGGGAAGTGAAATAAATACCATTTGGAGGCATTTAATGTTCGAGCAAAAACGGCTGATTTTCGACAAAAGAGATAACACCCACCCATTACGTCATGCTTCAGAAATGTGGAAAATGGTCCGTTTTCAAATGTTTTATTTTTGAACGTCAGTTCACATTTGTAGGTGGATCATCAGTGTTAGAGCTAAAATTAGCATGTTTAAAGTGATTTTCATGCTTCCAGGGGCTCGGGAAGTGAAATAAATACCATTTGGAGGCATTTAATGTTCGAGCAAAAACGGCTGATTTTCGACAAAAGAGATAACACCCCCCCATTACGTCATGCTTCAGAAATGTGGAAAATGGTCCGTTTTCAAATGTTTTATTTTTGAACGTCAGTTCACATTTGTAGGTGGATCATCAGTGTTAGAGCTAAAATTAGCATGTTTAAAGTGATTTTCATGCTTCCAGGGGCTCGGGAAGTGAAATAAATACCATTTGGAGGCATTTAATGTTCGAGCAAAAACGGCTGATTTTCGACCAAAGAGATAACACCCCCCATTACGTCATGCTTCAGAAATGTGGAAAATGGTCCGTTTTCAAATGTTTTATTTTTGAACGTCAGTTCACATTTGTAGGTGGATCATCAGTGTTAGAGCTAAAATTAGCATGTTTAAAGTGATTTTCATGCTTCCAGGGGCCCAAAACACAAGATTTATGGAATGGTTAAAAGTGCATGAAAATGGCCAATTTACTCACTCTGAGTTCTCAAAAAGGGTTTCTTCACCCCGGGAAGTTAATTAAATACCATTTGGAGGCATTTAATGTTCGAGGAAAAACGGATGATTTTCGACAAAAGAGATAACACCCCCCCATTACGTCATGCTTCAGAAATGTGGAACATGGTCCGTTTTCAAATGTTTTATTTTTGAACGTCAGTTCACATTTGTAGGTGGATCATCAGTGTTAGAGCTAAAATTAGCATGTTTAAAGTGATTTTCATGCTTCCAGGGGCTCGGGAAGTTAATTAAATACCATTTGGAGGCATTTAATGTTCGAGCAAAAACGGCTGATTTTCGACAAAAGAGATAACACCCCCCCATAACGTCATGCTTCAGAAATGTGGAAAATGGTCCGTTTTCAAATGTTTTATTTTTGAACGTCAGTTCACATTTGTAGGTGGATCATCAGTGTTAGAGCTAAAATTAGCATGTTTAAAGTGATTTTCATGCTTCCAGGGGCCCAAAACACAAGATTTATGGAATGGTTAAAAGTGCATGAAAATGGCCAATTTACTCACTCTGAGTTCTCAAAAAGGGTTTCTTCACCCCGGGAAGTTAATTAAATACCATTTGGAGGCATTTAATGTTCGAGCAAAAACGGCTGATTTTCGACAAAAGAGATAACACCCCCCCATTACGTCATGCTTCAGAAATGTGGAAAATGGTCCGTTTTCAAATGTTTTATTTTTGAACGTCAGTTCACATTTGTAAGTGGATCATCAGTGTTAGAGCTAAAATTAGCATGTTTAAAGTGATTTTCATGCTTCCAGGGGCTCGGGAAATGAAATAAATACCATTTGGAGGCATTTAATGTTCGAGCAAAAACGGCTGATTTTCGACAAAAGAGATAACACCCCCCCATTACGTCATGCTTCAGAAATGTGGAAAATGGTCCGTTTTCAAATGTTTTATTTTTGAACGTCAGTTCACATTTGTAGGTGGATCATCAGTGTTAGAGCTAAAATTAGCATGTTTAAAGTGATTTTCATGCTTCCAGGGGCCCAAAACACAAGATTTATGGAATGGTTAAAAGTGCATGAAAATGGCCAATTTACTCACTCTGAGTTCTCAAAAAGGGTTTCTTCACCCCGGGAAGTTAATTAAATACCATTTGGAGGCATTTAATGTTCGAGCAAAAACGGCTGATTTTCGACAAAAGAGATAACACCCCCCCATTACGTCATGCTTCAGAAATGTGGAAAATGGTCCGTTTTCAAATGTTTTATTTTTGAACGTCAGTTCACATTTGTAGGTGGATCATCAGTGTTAGAGCTAAAATTAGCATGTTTAAAGTGATTTTCATGCTTCCAGGGGCTCGGGAAGTTAATTAAATACCATTTGGAGGCATTTAATGTTCGAGCAAAAACGGCTGATTTTCGACAAAAGAGATAACACCCCCCCATTACGTCATGCTTCAGAAATGTGGAAAATGGTCCGTTTTCAAATGTTTTATTTTTGAACGTCAGTTCACATTTGTAGGTGGATCATCAGTGTTAGAGCTAAAATTAGCATGTTTAAAGTGATTTTCATGCTTCCAGGGGCCCAAAACACAAGATTTATGGAATGGTTAAAAGTGCATGAAAATGGCCAATTTACTCACTCTGAGTTCTCAAAAAGGGTTTCTTCACCCCGGGAAGTTAATTAAATACCATTTGGAGGCATTTAATGTTCGAGCAAAAACGGCTGATTTTCGACAAAAGAGATAACACCCCCCCATTACGTTCATGCTTCAGAAATGTGGAAAATGGTCCGTTTTCAAATGTTTTATTTTTGAACGTCAGTTCACATTTGTAGGTGGATCATCAGTGTTAGAGCTAAAATTAGCATGTTTAAAGTGATTTTCATGCTTCCAGGGGCCCAAAACACAAGATTTATGGAATGGTTAAAAGTGCATGAAAATGGCCAATTTACTCACTCTGAGTTCTCAAAAAGGGTTTCTTCACCCCGGGAAGTTAATTAAATACCATTTGGAGGCATTTAATGTTCGAGCAAAAACGGCTGATTTTCGACAAAAGAGATAACACCCCCCCATTACGTCATGCTTCAGAAATGTGGAAAATGGTCTGTTTTCAAATGTTTTATTTTTGAACGTCAGTTCACATTTGTAGGTGGATCATCAGTGTTAGAGCTAAAATTAGCATGTTTAAAGTGATTTTCATGCTTCCAGGGGCTCGGGAAGTTAATTAAATACCATTTGGAGGCATTTAATGTTCGAGCAAAAACGGCAGATTTTCGACAAAAGAGATAACACCCCCCCATTACGTCATGCTTCAGAAATGTGGAAAATGGTCCGTTTTCAAATGTTTTATTTTTGAACGTCAGTTCACATTTGTACGTGGATCATCAGTGTTAGAGCTAAAATTAGCATGTTTAAAGTGATTTTCATGCTTCCAGGGGCTCGGGAAGTGAAATAAATACCATTTGGAGGCATTTAATGTTCGAGCAAAAACGGCTGATTTTCGACAAAAGAGATAACACCCCCCCATTACGTCATGCTTCAGAAATGTGGAAAATGGTCCGTTTTCAAATGTTTTATTTTTAAACGTCAGTTCACATTTGTAGGTGGATCATCAGTGTTAGAGCTAAAATTAGCATGTTTAAAGTGATTTTCATGCTTCCAGGGGCCCAAAACACAATATTTATGGAATGGTTAAAAGTGCATGAAAATGGCCAATTTACTCACTCTGAGTTCTCAAAAAGGGTTTCTTCACCCCGGGAAGTTAATTAAATACCATTTGGAGGCATTTAATGTTCGAGCAAAAACGGCTGATTTTCGACAAAAGAGATAACACCCCCCCATTACGTCATGCTTCAGAAATGTGGAAAATGGTCCGTTTTCAAATGTTTTATTTTTGAACGTCAGTTCACATTTGTAGGTGGATCATCAGTGTTAGAGCTAAAATTAGCATGTTTAAAGTGATTTTCATGCTTCCAGGGGCCCAAACACAAGATTTATGGAATGGTTAAAAGTGCATGAAAATGGCCAATTTACTCACTCTGAGTTCTCAAAAAGGGTTTCTTCACCCCGGGAAGTTAATTAAATACCATTTGGAGGCATTTAATGTTCGAGCAAAAATGGCTGATTTTCGACAAAAGAGATAACACCCCCCCATTACGTCATGCTTCAGAAATGTGGAAAATGGTCCGTTTTCAAATGTTTTATTTTTGAACGTCAGTTCACATTTGTAGGTGGATCATCAGTGTTAGAGCTAAAATTAGCATGTTTAAAGTGATTTTCATGCTTCCAGGGGCTCGGGAAGTGAATTAAATACCATTTGGAGGCATTTAATGTTTGAGCAAAAACGGCTGATTTTCGACAAAAGAGATAACACCCCCCCATTACGTCATGCTTCAGAAATGTGGAAAATGGTCCGTTTTCAAACGTTTTATTTTTGAACGTCAGTTCACATTTGTAGGTGGATCATCAGTGTTAGAGCTAAAATTAGCATGTTTAAAGTGATTTTCATGCTTCCAGGGGCCCAAAACACAAGATTTATGGAATGGTTAAAAGTGCATGAAAATGGCCAATTTACTCACTCTGAGTTCTCAAAAAGGGTTTCTTCACCCCGGGAAGTTAATTAAATACCATTTGGAGGCATTTAATGTTCGAGCAAAAACGGCTGATTTTCGACAAAAGAGATAACACCCCCCCATTACGTCATGCTTCAGAAATGTGGAAAATGGTCCGTTTTCAAATGTTTTATTTTTGAACGTCAGTTCACATTTGTAGGTGGATCATCAGTGTTAGAGCTAAAATTAGCATGTTTAAAGTGATTTTCATGCTTCCAGGGGCTCGGGAAGTGAATTAAATACCATTTGGAGGCATTTAATGTTTGAGCAAAAACGGCTGATTTTCGACAAAAGAGATAACACCCCCCCATTACGTCATGCTTCAGAAATGTGGAAAATGGTCCGTTTTCAAACGTTTTATTTTTGAACGTCAGTTCACATTTGTAGGTGGATCATCAGTGTTAGAGCTAAAATTAGCATGTTTAAAGTGATTTTCATGCTTCCAGGGGCCCAAAACACAAGATTTATGGAATGGTTAAAAGTGCATGAAAATGGCCAATTTACTCACTCTGAGTTCTCAAAAAGGGTTTCTTCACCCCGGGAAGTTAATTAAATACCATTTGGAGGCATTTAATGTTCGAGCAAAAACTGCTGATTTTCGACAAAAGAGATAACACCCCCCCATTACGTCATGCTTCAGAAATGTGGAAAATGGTCCGTTTTCAAATGTTTTATTTTTGAACATCAGTTCACATTTGTAGGTGGATCATCAGTGTTAGAGCTAAAATTAGCATGTTTAAAGTGATTTTCATGCTTCCAGGGGCCCAAAACACAAGATTTATGGAATGGTTAAAAGTGCATGAAAATGGCCAATTTACTCACTCTGAGTTCTCAAAAAGGGTTTCTTCACCCCGGGAAGTTAATTAAATACCATTTGGAGGCATTTAATGTTCGAGCAAAAACTGCTGATTTTCGACAAAAGAGATAACACCCCCCCATTACGTCATGCTTCAGAAATGTGGAAAATGGTCCGTTTTCAAATGTTTTATTTTTGAACATCAGTTCACATTTGTAGGTGGATCATCAGTGTTAGAGCTAAAATTAGCATGTTTAAAGTGATTTTCATGCTTCCAGGGGCCCAAAACACAAGATTTATGGAATGGTTAAAAGTGCATGAAAATGGCCAATTTACTCACTCTGAGTTCTCAAAAAGGGTTTCTTCACCCCGGGAAGTTAATTAAATACCATTTGGAGGCATTTAATGTTCGAGCAAAAACGGCTGATTTTCGACAAAAGAGATAACACCCCCCCATTACGTCATGCTTCAGAAATGTGGAAAATGGTCCGTTTTCAAATGTTTTATTTTTGAACGTCAGTTCACATTTGTAGGTGGATCATCAGTGTTAGAGCTAAAATTAGCATGTTTAAAGTGATTTTCATGCTTCCAGGGGCTCGGGAAGTGAATTAAATACCATTTGGAGGCATTTAATGTTTGAGCAAAAACGGCTGATTTTCGACAAAAGAGATAACACCCCCCCATTACGTCATGCTTCAGAAATGTGGAAAATGGTCCGTTTTCAAACGTTTTATTTTTGAACGTCAGTTCACATTTGTAGGTGGATCATCAGTGTTAGAGCTAAAATTAGCATGTTTAAAGTGATTTTCATGCTTCCAGGGGCCCAAAACACAAGATTTATGGAATGGTTAAAAGTGCATGAAAATGGCCAATTTACTCACTCTGAGTTCTCAAAAAGGGTTTCTTCACCCCGGGAAGTTAATTAAATACCATTTGGAGGCATTTAATGTTCGAGCAAAAACTGCTGATTTTCGACAAAAGAGATAACACCCCCCCATTACGTCATGCTTCAGAAATGTGGAAAATGGTCCGTTTTCAAATGTTTTATTTTTGAACATCAGTTCACATTTGTAGGTGGATCATCAGTGTTAGAGCTAAAATTAGCATGTTTAAAGTGATTTTCATGCTTCCAGGGGCCCAAAACACAAGATTTATGGAATGGTTAAAAGTGCATGAAAATGGCCAATTTACTCACTCTGAGTTCTCAAAAAGGGTTTCTTCACCCCGGGAAGTTAATTAAATACCATTTGGAGGCATTTAATGTTCGAGCAAAAACGGCTGATTTTCGACAAAAGAGATAACACCCCCCCATTACGTCATGCTTCAGAAATGTGGAAAATGGTCCGTTTTCAAATGTTTTATTTTTGAACGTCAGTTCACATTTGTAGGTGGATCATCAGTGTTAGAGCTAAAATTAGCATGTTTAAAGTGATTTTCATGCTTCCAGGGGCTCGGGAAGTGAATTAAATACCATTTGGAGGCATTTAATGTTTGAGCAAAAACGGCTGATTTTCGACAAAAGAGATAACACCCCCCCATTACGTCATGCTTCAGAAATGTGGAAAATGGTCCGTTTTCAAACGTTTTATTTTTGAACGTCAGTTCACATTTGTAGGTGGATCATCAGTGTTAGAGCTAAAATTAGCATGTTTAAAGTGATTTTCATGCTTCCAGGGGCCCAAAACACAAGATTTATGGAATGGTTAAAAGTGCATGAAAATGGCCAATTTACTCACTCTGAGTTCTCAAAAAGGGTTTCTTCACCCCGGGAAGTTAATTAAATACCATTTGGAGGCATTTAATGTTCGAGCAAAAACGGCTGATTTTCGACAAAAGAGATAACACCCCCCCATTACGTCATGCTTCAGAAATGTGGAAAATGGTCCGTTTTCAAATGTTTTATTTTTGAACGTCAGTTCACATTTGTAGGTGGATCATCAGTGTTAGAGCTAAAATTAGCATGTTTAAAGTGATTTTCATGCTTCCAGGGGCTCGGGAAGTTAATTAAATACCATTTGGAGGCATTTAATGTTCGAGCAAAAACTGCTGATTTTCGACAAAAGAGATAACACCCCCCCATTACGTCATGCTTCAGAAATGTGGAAAATGGTCCGTTTTCAAATGTTTTATTTTTGAACATCAGTTCACATTTGTAGGTGGATCATCAGTGTTAGAGCTAAAATTAGCATGTTTAAAGTGATTTTCATGCTTCCAGGGGCCCAAAACACAAGATTTATGGAATGGTTAAAAGTGCATGAAAATGGCCAATTTACTCACTCTGAGTTCTCAAAAAGGGTTTCTTCACCCCGGGAAGTTAATTAAATACCATTTGGAGGCATTTAATGTTCGAGCAAAAACGGCTGATTTTCGACAAAAGAGATAACACCCCCCCATTACGTCATGCTTCAGAAATGTGGAAAATGGTCCGTTTTCAAACGTTTTATTTTTGAACGTCAGTTCACATTTGTAGGTGGATCATCAGTGTTAGAGCTAAAATTAGCATGTTTAAAGTGATTTTCATGCTTCCAGGGGCCCAAAACACAAGATTTATGGAATGGTTAAAAGTGCATGAAAATGGCCAATTTACTCACTCTGAGTTCTCAAAAAGGGTTTCTTCACCCCGGGAAGTTAATTAAATACCATTTGGAGGCATTTAATGTTCGAGCAAAAACGGCTGATTTTCGACAAAAGAGATAACACCCCCCCATTACGTCATGCTTCAGAAATGTGGAAAATGGTCCGTTTTCAAATGTTTTATTTTTGAACGTCAGTTCACATTTGTAGGTGGATCATCAGTGTTAGAGCTAAAATTAGCATGTTTAAAGTGATTTTCATGCTTCCAGGGGCTCGGGAAGTTAATTAAATACCATTTGGAGGCATTTAATGTTCGAGCAAAAACTGCTGATTTTCGACAAAAGAGATAACACCCCCCCATTACGTCATGCTTCAGAAATGTGGAAAATGGTCCGTTTTCAAATGTTTTATTTTTGAACATCAGTTCACATTTGTAGGTGGATCATCAGTGTTAGAGCTAAAATTAGCATGTTTAAAGTGATTTTCATGCTTCCAGGGGCCCAAAACACAAGATTTATGGAATGGTTAAAAGTGCATGAAAATGGCCAATTTACTCACTCTGAGTTCTCAAAAAGGGTTTCTTCACCCCGGGAAGTTAATTAAATACCATTTGGAGGCATTTAATGTTCGAGCAAAAACGGCTGATTTTCGACAAAAGAGATAACACCCCCCCATTACGTCATGCTTCAGAAATGTGGAAAATGGTCCGTTTTCAAATGTTTTATTTTTGAACGTCAGTTCACATTTGTAGGTGGATCATCAGTGTTAGAGCTAAAATTAGCATGTTTAAAGTGATTTTCATGCTTCCAGGGGCTCGGGAAGTGAATTAAATACCATTTGGAGGCATTTAATGTTTGAGCAAAAACGGCTGATTTTCGACAAAAGAGATAACACCCCCCCATTACGTCATGCTTCAGAAATGTGGAAAATGGTCCGTTTTCAAACGTTTTATTTTTGAACGTCAGTTCACATTTGTAGGTGGATCATCAGTGTTAGAGCTAAAATTAGCATGTTTAAAGTGATTTTCATGCTTCCAGGGGCCCAAAACACAAGATTTATGGAATGGTTAAAAGTGCATGAAAATGGCCAATTTACTCACTCTGAGTTCTCAAAAAGGGTTTCTTCACCCC
Organism: Lissotriton vulgaris; assembly: GCF_964263255.1. NCBI lineage: Eukaryota > Metazoa > Chordata > Amphibia > Caudata > Salamandridae > Lissotriton > Lissotriton vulgaris. The sequence continues at coordinate 203,106 of NW_028244669.1, forward strand.
GGGAAGTTAATTAAATACCATTTGGAGGCATTTAATGTTCGAGCAAAAACGGCTGATTTTCGACAAAAGAGATAACACCCCCCCATTACGTCATGCTTCAGAAATGTGGAAAATGGTCCGTTTTCAAATGTTTTATTTTTGAACGTCAGTTCACATTTGTAGGTGGATCATCAGTGTTAGAGCTAAAATTAGCATGTTTAAAGTGATTTTCATGCTTCCAGGGGCTCGGGAAGTTAATTAAATACCATTTGGAGGCATTTAATGTTCGAGCAAAAACTGCTGATTTTCGACAAAAGAGATAACACCCCCCCATTACGTCATGCTTCAGAAATGTGGAAAATGGTCCGTTTTCAAATGTTTTATTTTTGAACATCAGTTCACATTTGTAGGTGGATCATCAGTGTTAGAGCTAAAATTAGCATGTTTAAAGTGATTTTCATGCTTCCAGGGGCCCAAAACACAAGATTTATGGAATGGTTAAAAGTGCATGAAAATGGCCAATTTACTCACTCTGAGTTCTCAAAAAGGGTTTCTTCACCCCGGGAAGTTAATTAAATACCATTTGGAGGCATTTAATGTTCGAGCAAAAACGGCTGATTTTCGACAAAAGAGATAACACCCCCCCATTACGTCATGCTTCAGAAATGTGGAAAATGGTCCGTTTTCAAATGTTTTATTTTTGAACGTCAGTTCACATTTGTAGGTGGATCATCAGTGTTAGAGCTAAAATTAGCATGTTTAAAGTGATTTTCATGCTTCCAGGGGCTCGGGAAGTTAATTAAATACCATTTGGAGGCATTTAATGTTCGAGCAAAAACGGCTGATTTTCGACAAAAGAGATAACACCCCCCCCATTACGTCATGCTTCAGAAATGTGGAAAATGGTCCGTTTTCAAATGTTTTATTTTTGAACGTCAGTTCACATTTGTAGGTGGATCATCAGTGTTAGAGCTAAAATTAGCATGTTTAAAGTGATTTTCATGCTTCCAGGGGCCCAAAACACAAGATTTATGGAATGGTTAAAAGTGCATGAAAATGGCCAATTTACTCACTCTGAGTTCTCAAAAAGGGTTTCTTCACCCCGGGAAGTTAATTAAATACCATTTGGAGGCATTTAATGTTCGAGCAAAAACGGCTGATTTTCGACAAAAGAGATAACACCCCCCCATTACGTCATGCTTCAGAAATGTGGAAAATGGTCCGTTTTCAAATGTTTTATTTTTGAACGTCAGTTCACATTTGTAGGTGGGTCATCAGTGTTAGAGCTAAAATTAGCATGTTTAAAGTGATTTTCATGCTTCCAGGGGCTCGGGAAGTTAATTAAATACCATTTGGAGGCATTTAATGTTCGAGCAAAAACGGCTGATTTTCGACAAAAGAGATAACACCCCCCCATTACGTCATGCTTCAGAAATGTGGAAAATGGTCCGTTTTCAAATGTTTTATTTTTGAACGTCAGTTCACATTTGTAGGTGGATCATCAGTGTTAGAGCTAAAATTAGCATGTTTAAAGTGATTTTCATGCTTCCAGGGGCTCGGGAAGTGAAATAAATACCATTTGGAGGCATTTAATGTTCGAGCAAAAACGGCTGATTTTCGACAAAAGAGATAACACCCCCCCATTACGTCATGCTTCAAAAATGTGGAAAATGGTCCGTTTTCAAATGTTTTATTTTTAAACGTCAGTTCACATTTGTAGGTGGATCATCAGTGTTAGAGCTAAAATTAGTATGTTTAAAGTGATTTTCATGCTTCCAGGGGCCCAAAACACAATATTTATGGAATGGTTAAAAGTGCATGAAAATGGCCAATTTACTCACTCTGAGTTCTCAAAAAGGGTTTCTTCACCCCGGGAAGTTAATTAAATACCATTTGGAGGCATTTAATGTTCGAGCAAAAACGGCTGATTTTCGACAAAAGAGATAACACCCCCCCATTACGTCATGCTTCAGAAATGTGGAAAATGGTCCGTTTTCAAATGTTTAATTTTTGAACATCAGTTCACATTTGTAGGTGGATCATCAGTGTTAGAGCTAAAATTAGCATGTTTAAAGTGATTTTCATGCTTCCAGGGGCCCAAAACACAAGATTTATGGAATGGTTAAAAGTGCATGAAAATGGCCAATTTACTAACTCTGAGTTCTCAAAAAGGGTTTCTTCACCCCGGGAAGTTAATTAAATACCATTTGGAGGCATTTAATGTTCGAGCAAAAACGGCTGATTTTCGACAAAAGAGATAACACCCCCCCATTACGTCATGCTTCAGAAATGTGGAAAATGGTCCGTTTTCAAATGTTTTATTTTTGAACGTCAGTTCACATTTGTAGGTGGATCATCAGTGTTAGAGCTAAAATTAGCATGTTTAAAGTGATTTTCATTCTTCCAGGGGCTCGGGAAGTGAATTAAATACCATTTGGAGGCATTTAATCTTCAAGCAAAAACGGCTGATTTTCGACAAAAGAGATAACACCCCCCCATTACGTCATGCTTCAGAAATGTGGAAAATGGTCCGTTTTCAAATGTTTTATTTTTGAACGTCAGTTCACATTTGTAGGTGGATCATCAGTGTTAGAGCTAAAATTAGCATGTTTAAAGTGATTTTCATGCTTCCAGGGGCCCAAAACACAAGATTTATGGAATGGTTAAAAGTGCATGAAAATGGCCAATTTACTCACTCTGAGTTCTCAAAAAGGGTTTCTTCACTCTGGGAAGTTAATTAAATACCATTTGGAGGCATTTAATGTTCGAGCAAAAACGGCTGATTTTCGACAAAAGAGATAACACCCCCCCCATTACGTCATGCTTCAGAAATGTGGAAAATGGTCCGTTTTCAAATGTTTTATTTTTGAACGTCAGTTCACATTTGTAGGTGGATCATCAGTGTTAGAGCTAAAATTAGCATGTTTAAAGTGATTTTCATGCTTCCAGGGGCTCGGGAAGTGAAATAAATACCATTTGGAGGCATTTAATGTTCGAGCAAAAACGGCTGATTTTCGACAAAAGAGATAACACCCACCCATTACGTCATGCTTCAGAAATGTGGAAAATGGTCCGTTTTCAAATGTTTTATTTTTGAACGTCAGTTCACATTTGTAGGTGGATCATCAGTGTTAGAGCTAAAATTAGCATGTTTAAAGTGATTTTCATGCTTCCAGGGGCTCGGGAAGTGAAATAAATACCATTTGGAGGCATTTAATGTTCGAGCAAAAACGGCTGATTTTCGACAAAAGAGATAACACCCCCCCATTACGTCATGCTTCAGAAATGTGGAAAATGGTCCGTTTTCAAATGTTTTATTTTTGAACGTCAGTTCACATTTGTAGGTGGATCATCAGTGTTAGAGCTAAAATTAGCATGTCTAAAGTGATTTTCATGCTTCCAGGGGCTCGGGAAGTGAAATAAATACCATTTGGAGGCATTTAATGTTCGAGCAAAAACGGCTGATTTTCGACCAAAGAGATAACACCCCCCCATTACGTCATGCTTCAGAAATGTGGAAAATGGTCCGTTTTCAAATGTTTTATTTTTGAACGTCAGTTCACATTTGTAGGTGGATCATCAGTGTTAGAGCTAAAATTAGCATGTTTAAAGTGATTTTCATGCTTCCAGGGGCCCAAAACACAAGATTTATGGAATGGTTAAAAGTGCATGAAAATGGCCAATTTACTCACTCTGAGTTCTCAAAAAGGGTTTCTTCACCCCGGGAAGTTAATTAAATACCATTTGGAGGCATTTAATGTTCGAGGAAAAACGGATGATTTTCGACAAAAGAGATAACACCCCCCCATTACGTCATGCTTCAGAAATGTGGAACATGGTCCGTTTTCAAATGTTTTATTTTTGAACGTCAGTTCACATTTGTAGGTGGATCATCAGTGTTAGAGCTAAAATTAGCATGTTTAAAGTGATTTTCATGCTTCCAGGGGCTCGGGAAGTTAATTAAATACCATTTGGAGGCATTTAATGTTCGAGCAAAAACGGCTGATTTTCGACAAAAGAGATAACACCCCCCCATAACGTCATGCTTCAGAAATGTGGAAAATGGTCCGTTTTCAAATGTTTTATTTTTGAACGTCAGTTCACATTTGTAGGTGGATCATCAGTGTTAGAGCTAAAATTAGCATGTTTAAAGTGATTTTCATGCTTCCAGGGGCCCAAAACACAAGATTTATGGAATGGTTAAAAGTGCATGAAAATGGCCAATTTACTCACTCTGAGTTCTCAAAAAGGGTTTCTTCACCCCGGGAAGTTAATTAAATACCATTTGGAGGCATTTAATGTTCGAGCAAAAACGGCTGATTTTCGACAAAAGAGATAACACCCCCCCATTACGTCATGCTTCAGAAATGTGGAAAATGGTCCGTTTTCAAATGTTTTATTTTTGAACGTCAGTTCACATTTGTAAGTGGATCATCAGTGTTAGAGCTAAAATTAGCATGTTTAAAGTGATTTTCATGCTTCCAGGGGCTCGGGAAATGAAATAAATACCATTTGGAGGCATTTAATGTTCGAGCAAAAACGGCTGATTTTCGACAAAAGAGATAACACCCCCCCATTACGTCATGCTTCAGAAATAAATGTGGAAAATGGTCCGTTTTCAAATGTTTTATTTTGAACGTCAGTTCACATTTGTAGGTGGATCATCAGTGTTAGAGCTAAATTAGCATGTTTAAAGTGATTTTCATGCTTCCAGGGGCCCAAAACACAAGATTTATGGAATGGTTAAAAGTGCATGAAAATGGCCAATTTACTCACTCTGAGTTCTCAAAAAGGGTTTCTTCACCCCGGGAAGTTAATTAAATACCATTTGGAGGCATTTAATGTTCGAGCAAAAACGGCTGATTTTCGACAAAAGAGATAACACCCCCCCATTACGTCATGCTTCAGAAATGTGGAACATGGTCCGTTTTCAAATGTTTTATTTTTGAACGTCAGTTCACATTTGTAGGTGGATCATCAGTGTTAGAGCTAAAATTAGCATGTTTAAAGTGATTTTCAAGCTTCCAGGGGCTCGGGAAGTTAATTAAATACCAATTGGAGGCATTTAATGTTCGAGCAAAAACGGCTGATTTTCGACAAAAGAGATAACACCCCCCCATTACGTCATGCTTCAGAAATGTGGAAAATGGTCCGTTTTCAAATGTTTTATTTTTGAACGTCAGTTCACATTTTTAGGTGGATCATCAGTGTTAGAGCTAAAATTAGCATGTTTAAAGTGATTTTCATGCTTCCAGGGGCTCGGGAAGTGAAATAAATACCATTTGGAGGCATTTAATGTTCGAGCAAAAACGGCTGATTTTCGACAAAAGAGATAACACACCCCCATTACGTCATGCTTCAGAAATGTGGAAAATGGTCCGTTTTCAAATGTTTTATTTTTGAACGTCAGTTCACATTTGTAGGTGGATCATCAGTGTTAGAGCTAAAATTAGCATGTTTAAAGTGATTTTCATGCTTCCAGGGGCTCGGGAAGTGAAATAAATACCATTTGGAGGCATTTAATGTTCGAGCAAAAACGGCTGATTTTCGACAAAAGAGATAACACCCCCCCATTACGTCATGCTTCAGAAATGTGGAAAATGGTCCGTTTTCAAATGTTTTATTTTTGAACGTCAGTTCACATTTGTAGGTGGATCATCAGTGTTAGAGCTAAAATTAGCATGTTTAAAGTGATTTTCATGCTTCCAGGGGCTCGGGAAGTGAAATAAATACCATTTGGAGGCATTTAATGTTCGAGCAAAAACGGCTGATTTTCGACAAAAGAGATAACACCCCCCCATTACGTCATGCTTCAGAAATGTGGAAAATGGTCCGTTTTCAAATGTTTTATTTTTAAACGTCAGTTCACATTTGTAGGTGGATCATCAGTGTTAGAGCTAAAATTAGCATGTTTAAAGTGATTTTCATGCTTCCAGGGGCCCAAAACACAATATTTATGGAATGGTTAAAAGTGCATGAAAATGGCCAATTTACTCACTCTGAGTTCTCAAAAAGGGTTTCTTCACCCCGGGAAGTTAATTAAATACCATTTGGAGGCATTTAATGTTCGAGCAAAAACGGCTGATTTTCGACAAAAGAGATAACACCCCCCCCATTACGTCATGCTTCAGAAATGTGGAAAATGGTCCGTTTTCAAATGTTTTATTTTTGAACGTCAGTTCACATTTGTAGGTGGATCATCAGTGTTAGAGCTAAAATTAGCATGTTTAAAGTGATTTTCATGCTTCCAGGGGCTCGGGAAGTTAATTAAATACCATTTGGAGGCATTTAATGTTCGAGCAAAAACGGCTGATTTTGGACAAAAGAGATAACACCCCCCCATTACGTCATGCTTCAGAAATGTGGAAAATGGTCCGTTTTCAAATGTTTTATTTTGAACGTCAGTTCACATTTGTAGGTGGATCATCAGTGTTAGAGCTAAAATTAGCATGTTTAAAGTGATTTTCATGCTTCCAGGGGCCCAAAACACAAGATTTATGGAATGGTTAAAAGTGCATGAAAATGGCCAATTTACTCACTCTGAGTTCTCAAAAAGGGTTTCTTCACCCCGGGAAGTTAATTAAATACCATTTGGAGGCATTTAATGTTCGAGCAAAAACGGCTGATTTTCGACAAAAGAGATAACACCCCCCCATTACGTCATGCTTCAGAAATGTGGAAAATGGTCCGTTTTCAAATGTTTTATTTTTGAACGTCAGTTCACATTTGTAGTTAGATCATCAGTGTTAGAGCTAAAATTAGCATGTTTAAAGTGATTTTCATGCTTCCAGGGGCTCGGGAAGTGAATTAAATACCATTTGGAGGCATTTAATGTTCGAGCAAAAACGGCTGATTTTCGACAAAAGAGATAACACCCCCCCCATTACGTCATGCTTCAGAAATGTGGAAAATGGTCCGTTTTCAAATGTTTTATTTTTGAACGTCAGTTCACATTTGTAGGTGGATCATCAGTGTTAGAGCTAAAATTAGCATGTTTAAAGTGATTTTCATGCTTCCAGGGGCCCAAAACACAAGATTTATGGAATGGTTAAAAGTGCATGAAAATGGCCAATTTACTCACTCTGAGTTCTCAAAAAGGGTTTCTTCACCCCGGGAAGTTAATTAAATACCATTTGGAGGCATTTAATGTTCGAGCAAAAACGGCTGATTTTCGACAAAAGAGATAACACCCCCCCATTACGTCATGCTTCAGAAATGTGGAAAATGGTCCGTTTTCAAATGTTTTATTTTTGAACGTCAGTTCACATTTGTAGGTGGATCATCAGTGTTAGAGCTAAAATTAGCAAGTTTAAAGTGATTTTCATGCTTCCAGGGGCTCGGGAAGTGAAATAAATACCATTTGGAGGCATTTAATGTTCGAGCAAAAACGGCTGATTTTCGACAAAAGAGATAACACCCACCCATTACGTCATGCTTCAGAAATGTGGAAAATGGTCCGTTTTCAAATGTTTTATTTTTGAACGTCAGTTCACATTTGTAGGTGGATCATCAGTGTTAGAGCTAAAATTAGCATGTTTAAAGTGATTTTCATGCTTCCAGGGGCCCAAAACACAAGATTTATGGAATGGTTAAAAGTGCATGAAAATGGCCAATTTACTCACTCTGAGTTCTCAAAAAGGGTTTCTTCACCCCGGGAAGTTAATTAAATACCATTTGGAGGCATTTAATGTTCGAGCAAAAACGGCTGATTTTCGACAAAAGAGATAACACCCCCCCATTACGTCATGCTTCAGAAATGTGGAAAATGGTCCGTTTTCAAATGTTTTATTTTTGAACGTCAGTTCACATTTGTAGGTGGATCATCAGTGTTAGAGCTAAAATTAGCATGTTTAAAGTGATTTTCATGCTTCCAGGGGCTCGGGAAGTTAATTAAATACCATTTGGAGGCATTTAATGTTCGAGCAAAAACGGCTGATTTTCGACAAAAGAGATAACACCCCCCCATTACGTCATGCTTCAGAAATGTGGAAAATGGTCCGTTTTCAAATGTTTTATTTTTGAACGTCAGTTCACATTTGTAGGTGGATCATCAGTGTTAGAGCTAAAATTAGCATGTTTAAAGTGATTTTCATGCTTCCAGGGGCCCAAAACACAAGATTTATGGAATGGTTAAAAGTGCATGAAAATGGCCAATTTACTCACTCTGAGTTCTCAAAAAGGGTTTCTTCACCCCGGGAAGTTAATTAAATACCATTTGGAGGCATTTAATGTTCGAGCAAAAACGGCTGATTTTCGACAAAAGAGATAACACCCCCCCATTACGTCATGCTTCAGAAATGTGGAAAATGGTCCGTTTTCAAATGTTTTATTTTTGAACGTCAGTTCACATTTGTAGGTGGATCATCAGTGTTAGAGCTAAAATTAGCATGTTTAAAGTGATTTTCATGCTTCCAGGGGCTCAGGAAGTTAATTAAATACCATTTGGAGGCATTTAATGTTCGAGCAAAAACGGCTGATTTTCGACAAAAGAGATAACACCCCCCATTACGTCATGCTTCAGAAATGTGGAAAATGGTCCGTTTTCAAATGTTTTATTTTTGAACGTCAGTTCACATTTGTAAGTGGATCATCAGTGTTAGAGCTAAAATTAGCATGTTTAAAGTGATTTTCATGCTTCCAGGGGCTCGGGAAATGAAATAAATACCATTTGGAGGCATTTAATGTTAGAGCAAAAACGGCTGATTTTCGACAAAAGAGATAACACCCCCCCATTACGTCATGCTTCAGAAATGTGGAAAATGGTCCGTTTTCAAATGTTTTATTTTTGAACGTCAGTTCACATTTGTAGGTGGATCATCAGTGTTAGAGCTAAAATTAGCATGTTTAAAGTGATTTTCATGCTTCCAGGGGCCCAAAACACAAGATTTATGGAATGGTTAAAAGTGCATGAAAATGGCCAATTTACTCACTCTGAGTTCTCAAAAAGGGTTTCTTCACCCCGGGAAGTTAATTAAATACCATTTGGAGGCATTTAATGTTCGAGCAAAAATGGCTGATTTTCGACAAAAGAGATAACACCCCCCCATTACGTCATGCTTCAGAAATGTGGAAAATGGTCCGTTTTCAAATGTTTTATTTTTGAACGTCAGTTCACATTTGTAGGTGGATCATCAGTGTTAGAGCTAAAATTAGCATGTTTAAAGTGATTTTCATGCTTCCAGGGGCTCGGGAAGTTAATTAAATACCATTTGGAGGCATTTAATGTTCGAGCAAAAACGGCTGATTTTCGACAAAAGAGATAACACCCCCCCATTACGTCATGCTTCAGAAATGTGGAAAATGGTCCGTTTTCAAATGTTTTATTTTTGAATGTCAGTTCACATTTGTAGGTGGATCATCAGTGTTAGAGCTAAAATTAGCATGTTTAAAGTGATTTTCATGCTTCCAGGGGCCCAAAACACAAGATTTATGGAATGGTTAAAAGTGCATGAAAATGGCCAATTTACTCACTCTGAGTTCTCAAAAAGGGTTTCTTCACCCCGGGAAGTTAATTAAATACCATTTGGAGGCATTTAATGTTCGAGCAAAAACGGCTGATTTTCGACAAAAGAGATAACACCCCCCCATTACGTCATGCTTCAGAAATGTGGAAAATGGTCCGTTTTCAAATGTTTTATTTTTGAACGTCAGTTCACATTTGTAGGTGGATCATCAGTGTTAGAGCTAAAATTAGCATGTTTAAAGTGATTTTCATGCTTCCAGGGGCTCGGGAAGTTAATTAAATACCATTTGGAGGCATTTAATGTTCGAGCAAAAACGGCTGATTTTCGACAAAAGAGATAACACCCCCCCATAACGTCATGCTTCAGAAATGTGGAAAATGGTCCGTTTTCAAATGTTTTATTTTTGAACGTCAGTTCACATTTGTAGGTGGATCATCAGTGTTAGAGCTAAAATTAGCATGTTTTATAGTGATTTTCATGCTTCCAGGGGCTCGGGAAGTGAAATAAATACCATTTGGAGGCATTTAATGTTCGAGCAAAAACGGCTGATTTTCGACAAAAGAGATAACACCCCCCCATTACGCCATGCTTCAGAAATGTGGAAAATGGTCCTTTTTCAAATGTTTTATTTTTGAACGTCAGTTCACATTTGTAGGTGGATCATCAGTGTTAGAGCTAAAATTAGCATGTTTAAAGTGATTTTCATGCTTCCAGGGGCCCAAAACACAAGATTTATTGAATGGTTAAAAGTGCATGAAAATGGCCAATTTACTCACTCTGAGTTCTCAAAAAGGGTTTCTTCACCCCGGGAAGTTAATTAAATACCATTTGGAGGCATTTAATGTTCGAGCAAAAACGGCTGATTTTCGACAAAAGAGATAACACCCCCCCATTACGTCATGCTTCAGAAATGTGGAAAATGGTCCGTTTTCAAATGTTTTATTTTTGAACGTCAGTTCACATTTGTAGGTGGATCATCAGTGTTAGAGCTAAAATTAGCATGTTTAAAGTGATTTTCATGCTTCCAGGGGCTCGGGAAGTTAATTAAATACCATTTGGAGGCATTTAATGTTCGAGCAAAAACGGCTGATTTTCGACAAAAGAGATAACACCCCCCCCTAAACGTCATGCTTCAGAAATGTGGAAAATGGTCCGTTTTCAAATGTTTTATTTTTGAACGTCAGTTCACATTTGTAGGTGGATCATCAGTGTTAGAGCTAAAATTAGCATGTTTAAAGTGATTTTCATGCTTCCAGGGGCCCAAAACACAAGATTTATGGAATGGTTAAAAGTGCATGAAAATGGCCAATTTACTCACTCTGAGTTCTCAAAAAGGGTTTCTTCACCCCGGGAAGTTAATTAAATACCATTTGGAGGCATTTAATGTTCGAGCAAAAACGGCTGATTTTCGACAAAAGAGATAACACCCCCCCATTACGTCATGCTTCAGAAATGTGGAAAATGGTCCGTTTTCAAATGTTTTATTTTTGAACGTCAGTTCACATTTGTAGGTGGATCATCAGTGTTAGAGCTAAAATTAGCATGTTTAAAGTGATTTTCATGCTTCCAGGGGCCCAAAACACAAGATTTATGGAATGGTTAAAAGTGCATGAAAATGGCCAATTTACTCACTCTGAGTTCTCAAAAAGGGTTTCTTCACCCCGGGAAGTTAATTAAATACCATTTGGAGGCATTTAATGTTCGAGCAAAAACGCCTGATTTTCGACAAAAGAGATAACACCCCCCCATTACGTCATGCTTCAGAAATGTGGAAAATGGGCCGTTTTCAAATGTTTTATTTTTGAACGTCAGTTCACATTTGTAGGTGGATCATCAGTGTTAGAGCTAAAATTAGCATGTTTAAAGTGATTTTCATGCTTCCAGGGGCTCGGGAAGTTAATTAAATACCATTTGGAGGCATTTAATGTTCGAGCAAAAACGGCTGATTTTCGACAAAAGAGATAACACCCCCCCATTACGTCATGCTTCAGAAATGTGGAAAATGGCCCGTTTTCAAATGTTTTATTTTTGAACGTCAGTTCACATTTGTAGGTGGATCATCAGTGTTAGAGCTAAAATTAGCATGTTTAAAGTGATTTTCATGCTTCCAGGGGCCCAAAACACAAGATTTATGGAATGGTTAAAAGTGCATGAAAATGGCCAATTTACTCACTCTGAGTTCTCAAAAAGGGTTTCTTCACTCTGGGAAGTTAATTAAATACCATTTGGAGGCATTTAATGTTCGAGCAAAAACGGCTGATTTTCGACAAAAGAGATAACACCCCCCCCATTACGTCATGCTTCAGAAATGTGGAAAATGGTCCGTTTTCAAATGTTTTATTTTTGAACGTCAGTTCACATTTGTAGGTGGATCATCAGTGTTAGAGCTAAAATTAGCATGTTTAAAGTGATTTTCATGCTTCCAGGGGCTCGGGAAGTGAAATAAATACCATTTGGAGGCATTTAATGTTCGAGCAAAAACGGCTGATTTTCGACAAAAGAGATAACACCCACCCATTACGTCATGCTTCAGAAATGTGGAAAATGGTCCGTTTTCAAATGTTTTATTTTTGAACGTCAGTTCACATTTGTAGGTGGATCATCAGTGTTAGAGCTAAAATTAGCATGTTTAAAGTGATTTTCATGCTTCCAGGGGCTCGGGAAGTGAAATAAATACCATTTGGAGGCATTTAATGTTCGAGCAAAAACGGCTGATTTTCGACAAAAGAGATAACACCCCCCATTACGTCATGCTTCAGAAATGTGGAAAATGGTCCGTTTTCAAATGTTTTATTTTTGAACGTCAGTTCACATTTGTAGGTGGATCATCAGTGTTAGAGCTAAAATTAGCATGTTTAAAGTGATTTTCATGCTTCCAGGGGCTCGGGAAGTGAAATAAATACCATTTGGAGGCATTTAATGTTCGAGCAAAAACGGCTGATTTTCGACCAAAGAGATAACACCCCCCCATTACGTCATGCTTCAGAAATGTGGAAAATGGTCCGTTTTCAAATGTTTTATTTTTGAACGTCAGTTCACATTTGTAGGTGGATCATCAGTGTTAGAGCTAAAATTAGCATGTTTAAAGTGATTTTCATGCTTCCAGGGGCCCAAAACACAAGATTTATGGAATGGTTAAAAGTGCATGAAAATGGCCAATTTACTCACTCTGAGTTCTCAAAAAGGGTTTCTTCACCCCGGGAAGTTAATTAAATACCATTTGGAGGCATTTAATGTTCGAGGAAAAACGGATGATTTTCGACAAAAGAGATAACACCCCCCCATTACGTCATGCTTCAGAAATGTGGAACATGGTCCGTTTTCAAATGTTTTATTTTTGAACGTCAGTTCACATTTGTAGGTGGATCATCAGTGTTAGAGCTAAAATTAGCATGTTTAAAGTGATTTTCATGCTTCCAGGGGCTCGGGAAGTTAATTAAATACCATTTGGAGGCATTTAATGTTCGAGCAAAAACGGCTGATTTTCGACAAAAGAGATAACACCCCCCCATAACGTCATGCTTCAGAAATGTGGAAAATGGTCCGTTTTCAAATGTTTTATTTTTGAACGTCAGTTCACATTTGTAGGTGGATCATCAGTGTTAGAGCTAAAATTAGCATGTTTAAAGTGATTTTCATGCTTCCAGGGGCCCAAAACACAAGATTTATGGAATGGTTAAAAGTGCATGAAAATGGCCAATTTACTCACTCTGAGTTCTCAAAAAGGGTTTCTTCACCCCGGGAAGTTAATTAAATACCATTTGGAGGCATTTAATGTTCGAGCAAAAACGGCTGATTTTCGACAAAAGAGATAACACCCCCCCATTACGTCATGCTTCAGAAATGTGGAAAATGGTCCGTTTTCAAATGTTTTATTTTTGAACGTCAGTTCACATTTGTAAGTGGATCATCAGTGTTAGAGCTAAAATTAGCATGTTTAAAGTGATTTTCATGCTTCCAGGGGCTCGGGAAATGAAATAAATACCATTTGGAGGCATTTAATGTTCGAGCAAAAACGGCTGATTTTCGACAAAAGAGATAACACCCCCCCATTACGTCATGCTTCAGAAATGTGGAAAATGGTCCGTTTTCAAATGTTTTATTTTTGAACGTCAGTTCACATTTGTAGGTGGATCATCAGTGTTAGAGCTAAAATTAGCATGTTTAAAGTGATTTTCATGCTTCCAGGGGCCCAAAACACAAGATTTATGGAATGGTTAAAAGTGCATGAAAATGGCCAATTTACTCACTCTGAGTTCTCAAAAAGGGTTTCTTCACCCCGGGAAGTTAATTAAATACCATTTGGAGGCATTTAATGTTCGAGCAAAAACGGCTGATTTTCGACAAAAGAGATAACACCCCCCCATTACGTCATGCTTCAGAAATGTGGAACATGGTCCGTTTTCAAATGTTTTATTTTTGAACGTCAGTTCACATTTGTAGGTGGATCATCAGTGTTAGAGCTAAAATTAGCATGTTTAAAGTGATTTTCAAGCTTCCAGGGGCTCGGGAAGTTAATTAAATACCAATTGGAGGCATTTAATGTTCGAGCAAAAACGGCTGATTTTCGACAAAAGAGATAACACCCCCCCATTACGTCATGCTTCAGAAATGTGGAAAATGGTCCGTTTTCAAATGTTTTATTTTTGAACGTCAGTTCACATTTTTAGGTGGATCATCAGTGTTAGAGCTAAAATTAGCATGTTTAAAGTGATTTTCATGCTTCCAGGGGCTCGGGAAGTGAAATAAATACCATTTGGAGGCATTTAATGTTCGAGCAAAAACGGCTGATTTTCGACAAAAGAGATAACACACCCCCATTACGTCATGCTTCAGAAATGTGGAAAATGGTCCGTTTTCAAATGTTTTATTTTTGAACGTCAGTTCACATTTGTAGGTGGATCATCAGTGTTAGAGCTAAAATTAGCATGTTTAAAGTGATTTTCATGCTTCCAGGGGCTCGGGAAGTGAAATAAATACCATTTGGAGGCATTTAATGTTCGAGCAAAAACGGCTGATTTTCGACAAAAGAGATAACACCCCCCCATTACGTCATGCTTCAGAAATGTGGAAAATGGTCCGTTTTCAAATGTTTTATTTTTGAACGTCAGTTCACATTTGTAGGTGGATCATCAGTGTTAGAGCTAAAATTAGCATGTTTAAAGTGATTTTCATGCTTCCAGGGGCTCGGGAAGTGAAATAAATACCATTTGGAGGCATTTAATGTTCGAGCAAAAACGGCTGATTTTCGACAAAAGAGATAACACCCCCCCATTACGTCATGCTTCAGAAATGTGGAAAATGGTCCGTTTTCAAATGTTTTATTTTTAAACGTCAGTTCACATTTGTAGGTGGATCATCAGTGTTAGAGCTAAAATTAGCATGTTTAAAGTGATTTTCATGCTTCCAGGGGCCCAAAACACAATATTTATGGAATGGTTAAAAGTGCATGAAAATGGCCAATTTACTCACTCTGAGTTCTCAAAAAGGGTTTCTTCACCCCGGGAAGTTAATTAAATACCATTTGGAGGCATTTAATGTTCGAGCAAAAACGGCTGATTTTCGACAAAAGAGATAACACCCCCCCCATTACGTCATGCTTCAGAAATGTGGAAAATGGTCCGTTTTCAAATGTTTTATTTTTGAACGTCAGTTCACATTTGTAGGTGGATCATCAGTGTTAGAGCTAAAATTAGCATGTTTAAAGTGATTTTCATGCTTCCAGGGGCTCGGGAAGTTAATTAAATACCATTTGGAGGCATTTAATGTTCGAGCAAAAACGGCTGATTTTGGACAAAAGAGATAACACCCCCCCATTACGTCATGCTTCAGAAATGTGGAAAATGGTCCGTTTTCAAATGTTTTATTTTTGAACGTCAGTTCACATTTGTAGGTGGATCATCAGTGTTAGAGCTAAAATTAGCATGTTTAAAGTGATTTTCATGCTTCCAGGGGCCCAAAACACAAGATTTATGGAATGGTTAAAAGTGCATGAAAATGGCCAATTTACTCACTCTGAGTTCTCAAAAAGGGTTTCTTCACCCCGGGAAGTTAATTAAATACCATTTGGAGGCATTTAATGTTCGAGCAAAAACGGCTGATTTTCGACAAAAGAGATAACACCCCCCCATTACGTCATGCTTCAGAAATGTGGAAAATGGTCCGTTTTCAAATGTTTTATTTTTGAACGTCAGTTCACATTTGTAGTTAGATCATCAGTGTTAGAGCTAAAATTAGCATGTTTAAAGTGATTTTCATGCTTCCAGGGGCTCGGGAAGTGAATTAAATACCATTTGGAGGCATTTAATGTTCGAGCAAAAACGGCTGATTTTCGACAAAAGAGATAACACCCCCCCCCATTACGTCATGCTTCAGAAATGTGGAAAATGGTCCGTTTTCAAATGTTTTATTTTTGAACGTCAGTTCACATTTGTAGGTGGATCATCAGTGTTAGAGCTAAAATTAGCATGTTTAAAGTGATTTTCATGCTTCCAGGGGCCCAAAACACAAGATTTATGGAATGGTTAAAAGTGCATGAAAATGGCCAATTTACTCACTCTGAGTTCTCAAAAAGGGTTTCTTCACCCCGGGAAGTTAATTAAATACCATTTGGAGGCATTTAATGTTCGAGCAAAAACGGCTGATTTTCGACAAAAGAGATAACACCCCCCCATTACGTCATGCTTCAGAAATGTGGAAAATGGTCCGTTTTCAAATGTTTTATTTTTGAACGTCAGTTCACATTTGTAGGTGGATCATCAGTGTTAGAGCTAAAATTAGCAAGTTTAAAGTGATTTTCATGCTTCCAGGGGCTCGGGAAGTGAAATAAATACCATTTGGAGGCATTTAATGTTCGAGCAAAAACGGCTGATTTTCGACAAAAGAGATAACACCCACCCATTACGTCATGCTTCAGAAATGTGGAAAATGGTCCGTTTTCAAATGTTTTATTTTTGAACGTCAGTTCACATTTGTAGGTGGATCATCAGTGTTAGAGCTAAAATTAGCATGTTTAAAGTGATTTTCATGCTTCCAGGGGCCCAAAACACAAGATTTATGGAATGGTTAAAAGTGCATGAAAATGGCCAATTTACTCACTCTGAGTTCTCAAAAAGGGTTTCTTCACCCCGGGAAGTTAATTAAATACCATTTGGAGGCATTTAATGTTCGAGCAAAAACGGCTGATTTTCGACAAAAGAGATAACACCCCCCCATTACGTCATGCTTCAGAAATGTGGAAAATGGTCCGTTTTCAAATGTTTTATTTTTGAACGTCAGTTCACATTTGTAGGTGGATCATCAGTGTTAGAGCTAAAATTAGCATGTTTAAAGTGATTTTCATGCTTCCAGGGGCTCGGGAAGTTAATTAAATACCATTTGGAGGCATTTAATGTTCGAGCAAAAACGGCTGATTTTCGACAAAAGAGATAACACCCCCCCATTACGTCATGCTTCAGAAATGTGGAAAATGGTCCGTTTTCAAATGTTTTATTTTTGAACGTCAGTTCACATTTGTAGGTGGATCATCAGTGTTAGAGCTAAAATTAGCATGTTTAAAGTGATTTTCATGCTTCCAGGGGCCCAAAACACAAGATTTATGGAATGGTTAAAAGTGCATGAAAATGGCCAATTTACTCACTCTGAGTTCTCAAAAAGGGTTTCTTCACCCCGGGAAGTTAATTAAATACCATTTGGAGGCATTTAATGTTCGAGCAAAAACGGCTGATTTTCGACAAAAGAGATAACACCCCCCCATTACGTCATGCTTCAGAAATGTGGAAAATGGTCCGTTTTCAAATGTTTTATTTTTGAACGTCAGTTCACATTTGTAGGTGGATCATCAGTGTTAGAGCTAAAATTAGCATGTTTAAAGTGATTTTCATGCTTCCAGGGGCTCAGGAAGTTAATTAAATACCATTTGGAGGCATTTAATGTTCGAGCAAAAACGGCTGATTTTCGACAAAAGAGATAACACCCCCCATTACGTCATGCTTCAGAAATGTGGAAAATGGTCCGTTTTCAAATGTTTTATTTTTGAACGTCAGTTCACATTTGTAAGTGGATCATCAGTGTTAGAGCTAAAATTAGCATGTTTAAAGTGATTTTCATGCTTCCAGGGGCTCGGGAAATGAAATAAATACCATTTGGAGGCATTTAATGTTAGAGCAAAAACGGCTGATTTTCGACAAAAGAGATAACACCCCCCCATTACGTCATGCTTCAGAAATGTGGAAAATGGTCCGTTTTCAAATGTTTTATTTTTGAACGTCAGTTCACATTTGTAGGTGGATCATCAGTGTTAGAGCTAAAATTAGCATGTTTAAAGTGATTTTCATGCTTCCAGGGGCCCAAAACACAAGATTTATGGAATGGTTAAAAGTGCATGAAAATGGCCAATTTACTCACTCTGAGTTCTCAAAAAGGGTTTCTTCACCCCGGGAAGTTAATTAAATACCATTTGGAGGCATTTAATGTTCGAGCAAAAATGGCTGATTTTCGACAAAAGAGATAACACCCCCCCATTACGTCATGCTTCAGAAATGTGGAAAATGGTCCGTTTTCAAATGTTTTATTTTTGAACGTCAGTTCACATTTGTAGGTGGATCATCAGTGTTAGAGCTAAAATTAGCATGTTTAAAGTGATTTTCATGCTTCCAGGGGCTCGGGAAGTTAATTAAATACCATTTGGAGGCATTTAATGTTCGAGCAAAAACGGCTGATTTTCGACAAAAGAGATAACACCCCCCCATTACGTCATGCTTCAGAAATGTGGAAAATGGTCCGTTTTCAAATGTTTTATTTTTGAACGTCAGTTCACATTTGTAGGTGGATCATCAGTGTTAGAGCTAAAATTAGCATGTTTAAAGTGATTTTCATGCTTCCAGGGGCCCAAAACACAAGATTTATGGAATGGTTAAAAGTGCATGAAAATGGCCAATTTACTCACTCTGAGTTCTCAAAAAGGGTTTCTTCACCCCGGGAAGTTAATTAAATACCATTTGGAGGCATTTAATGTTCGAGCAAAAACGGCTGATTTTCGACAAAAGAGATAACACCCCCCCATTACGTCATGCTTCAGAAATGTGGAAAATGGTCCGTTTTCAAATGTTTTATTTTTGAACGTCAGTTCACATTTGTAGGTGGATCATCAGTGTTAGAGCTAAAATTAGCATGTTTAAAGTGATTTTCATGCTTCCAGGGGCTCGGGAAGTTAATTAAATACCATTTGGAGGCATTTAATGTTCGAGCAAAAACGGCTGATTTTCGACAAAAGAGATAACACCCCCCCATAACGTCATGCTTCAGAAATGTGGAAAATGGTCCGTTTTCAAATGTTTTATTTTTGAACGTCAGTTCACATTTGTAGGTGGATCATCAGTGTTAGAGCTAAAATTAGCATGTTTTATAGTGATTTTCATGCTTCCAGGGGCTCGGGAAGTGAAATAAATACCATTTGGAGGCATTTAATGTTCGAGCAAAAACGGCTGATTTTCGACAAAAGAGATAACACCCCCCCATTACGCCATGCTTCAGAAATGTGGAAAATGGTCCTTTTTCAAATGTTTTATTTTTGAACGTCAGTTCACATTTGTAGGTGGATCATCAGTGTTAGAGCTAAAATTAGCATGTTTAAAGTGATTTTCATGCTTCCAGGGGCCCAAAACACAAGATTTATTGAATGGTTAAAAGTGCATGAAAATGGCCAATTTACTCACTCTGAGTTCTCAAAAAGGGTTTCTTCACCCCGGGAAGTTAATTAAATACCATTTGGAGGCATTTAATGTTCGAGCA
This sequence comes from Lissotriton vulgaris, assembly GCF_964263255.1. Taxonomy (NCBI): domain Eukaryota; kingdom Metazoa; phylum Chordata; class Amphibia; order Caudata; family Salamandridae; genus Lissotriton; species Lissotriton vulgaris. The sequence continues at coordinate 222,341 of NW_028244669.1, forward strand.
AAAACGGCTGATTTTCGACAAAAGAGATAACACCCCCCCATTACGTCATGCTTCAGAAATGTGGAAAATGGTCCGTTTTCAAATGTTTTATTTTTGAACGTCAGTTCACATTTGTAGGTGGATCATCAGTGTTAGAGCTAAAATTAGCATGTTTAAAGTGATTTTCATGCTTCCAGGGGCTCGGGAAGTTAATTAAATACCATTTGGAGGCATTTAATGTTCGAGCAAAAACGGCTGATTTTCGACAAAAGAGATAACACCCCCCCCTAAACGTCATGCTTCAGAAATGTGGAAAATGGTCCGTTTTCAAATGTTTTATTTTTGAACGTCAGTTCACATTTGTAGGTGGATCATCAGTGTTAGAGCTAAAATTAGCATGTTTAAAGTGATTTTCATGCTTCCAGGGGCCCAAAACACAAGATTTATGGAATGGTTAAAAGTGCATGAAAATGGCCAATTTACTCACTCTGAGTTCTCAAAAAGGGTTTCTTCACCCCGGGAAGTTAATTAAATACCATTTGGAGGCATTTAATGTTCGAGCAAAAACGGCTGATTTTCGACAAAAGAGATAACACCCCCCCATTACGTCATGCTTCAGAAATGTGGAAAATGGTCCGTTTTCAAATGTTTTATTTTTGAACGTCAGTTCACATTTGTAGGTGGATCATCAGTGTTAGAGCTAAAATTAGCATGTTTAAAGTGATTTTCATGCTTCCAGGGGCCCAAAACACAAGATTTATGGAATGGTTAAAAGTGCATGAAAATGGCCAATTTACTCACTCTGAGTTCTCAAAAAGGGTTTCTTCACCCCGGGAAGTTAATTAAATACCATTTGGAGGCATTTAATGTTCGAGCAAAAACGCCTGATTTTCGACAAAAGAGATAACACCCCCCCATTACGTCATGCTTCAGAAATGTGGAAAATGGGCCGTTTTCAAATGTTTTATTTTTGAACGTCAGTTCACATTTGTAGGTGGATCATCAGTGTTAGAGCTAAAATTAGCATGTTTAAAGTGATTTTCATGCTTCCAGGGGCTCGGGAAGTTAATTAAATACCATTTGGAGGCATTTAATGTTCGAGCAAAAACGGCTGATTTTCGACAAAAGAGATAACACCCCCCCATTACGTCATGCTTCAGAAATGTGGAAAATGGCCCGTTTTCAAATGTTTTATTTTTGAACGTCAGTTCACATTTGTAGGTGGATCATCAGTGTTAGAGCTAAAATTAGCATGTTTAAAGTGATTTTCATGCTTCCAGGGGCCCAAAACACAAGATTTATGGAATGGTTAAAAGTGCATGAAAATGGCCAATTTACTCACTCTGAGTTCTCAAAAAGGGTTTCTTCACCCCGGGAAGTTAATTAAATACCATTTGGAGGCATTTAATGTTTGAGCAAAAACGGCTGATTTTCGACAAAAGAGATAACACCCCCCCATTACGTCATGCTTCAGAAATGTGGAAAATGGTCCGTTTTCAAATGTTTTATTTTTGAACGTCAGTTCACATTTGTAGGTGGATCATCAGTGTTAGAGCTAAAATTAGCATGTTTAAAGTGATTTTCATGCTTCCAGGGGCTCGGGAAGTTAATTAAATACCATTTGGAGGCATTTAATGTTCGAGCAAAAACGGCTGATTTTCGACAAAAGAGATAACACCCCCCCATTACGTCATGCTTCAGAAATGTGGAAAATGGTCCGTTTTCAAATGTTTTATTTTTGAACGTCAGTTCACATTTGTAGGTGGATCATCAGTGTTAGAGCTAAAATTAGCATGTTTAAAGTGATTTTCATGCTTCCAGGGGCCCAAAACACAAGATTTATGGAATGGTTAAAAGTGCATGAAAATGGCCAATTTACTCACTCTGAGTTCTCAAAAAGGGTTTCTTCACCCCGGGAAGTTAATTAAATACCATTTGGAGGCATTTAATGTTCGAGCAAAAACGGCTGATTTTCGACAAAAGAGATAACACCCCCCCATTACGTCATGCTTCAGAAATGTGGAAAATGGTCCGTTTTCAAATGTTTTATTTTTGAACGTCAGTTCACATTTGTAGGTGGATCATCAGTGTTAGAGCTAAAATTAGCATGTTTAAAGTGATTTTCATGCTTCCAGGGGCCCAAAACACAAGATTTATGGAATGGTTAAAAGTGCATGAAAATGGCCAATTTACTCACTCTGAGTTCTCAAAAAGGGTTTCTTCACCCCGGGAAGTTAATTAAATACCATTTGGAGGCATTTAATGTTCGAGCAAAAACGGCAGATTTTCGACAAAAGAGATAACACCCCCCCATTACGTCATGCTTCAGAAATGTGGAAAATGGTCCGTTTTCAAATGTTTTATTTTTGAACGTCAGTTCACATTTGTACGTGGATCATCAGTGTTAGAGCTAAAATTAGCATGTTTAAAGTGATTTTCATGCTTCCAGGGGCTCGGGAAGTGAAATAAATACCATTTGGAGGCATTTAATGTTCGAGCAAAAACGGCTGATTTTCGACAAAAGAGATAACACCCCCCCATTACGTCATGCTTCAGAAATGTGGAAAATGGTCCGTTTTCAAATGTTTTATTTTTAAACGTCAGTTCACATTTGTAGGTGGGTCATCAGTGTTAGAGCTAAAATTAGCATGTTTAAAGTGATTTTCATGCTTCCAGGGGCCCAAAACACAATATTTATGGAATGGTTAAAAGTGCATGAAAATGGCCAATTTACTCACTCTGAGTTCTCAAAAAGGGTTTCTTCACCCCGGGAAGTTAATTAAATACCATTTGGAGGCATTTAATGTTCGAGCAAAAACGGCTGATTTTCGACAAAAGAGATAACACCCCCCCATTACGTCATGCTTCAGAAATGTGGAAAATGGTCCGTTTTCAAATGTTTTATTTTTGAACGTCAGTTCACATTTGTAGGTGGATCATCAGTGTTAGAGCTAAAATTAGCATGTTTAAAGTGATTTTCATGCTTCCAGGGGCCCAAAACACAAGATTTATGGAATGGTTAAAAGTGCATGAAAATAGCCAATTTACTCACTCTGAGTTCTCAAAAAGGGTTTCTTCACCCCGGGAAGTTAATTAAATACCATTTGGAGGCATTTAATGTTCGAGCAAAAATGGCTGATTTTCGACAAAAGAGATAACACCCCCCCATTACGTCATGCTTCAGAAATGTGGAAAATGGTCCGTTTTCAAATGTTTTATTTTTGAACGTCAGTTCACATTTGTAGGTGGATCATCAGTGTTAGAGCTAAAATTAGCATGTTTAAAGTGATTTTCATGCTTCCAGGGGCTCGGGAAGTGAATTAAATACCATTTGGAGGCATTTAATGTTTGAGCAAAAACGGCTGATTTTCGACAAAAAAAATAACACCCCCCATTACGTCATGCTTCAGAAATGTGGAAAATGGTCCGTTTTCAAACGTTTTATTTTTGAACGTCAGTTCACATTTGTAGGTGGATCATCAGTGTTAGAGCTAAAATTAGCATGTTTAAAGTGATTTTCATGCTTCCAGGGGCCCAAAACACAAGATTTATGGAATGGTTAAAAGTGCATGAAAATGGCCAATTTACTCACTCTGAGTTCTCAAAAAGGGTTTCTTCACCCCGGGAAGTTAATTAAATACCATTTGGAGGCATTTAATGTTCGAGCAAAAACGGCTGATTTTCGACAAAAGAGATAACACCCCCCCATTACGTCATGCTTCAGAAATGTGGAAAATGGTCCGTTTTCAAATGTTTTATTTTTGAACGTCAGTTCACATTTGTAGGTGGATCATCAGTGTTAGAGCTAAAATTAGCATGGGTAAAGTGATTTTCATGCTTCCAGGGGCTCGGGAAGTTAATTAAATACCATTTGGAGGCATTTAATGTTCGAGCAAAAACGGCTGATTTTCGACAAAAGAGATAACACCCCCCCATTACGTCATGCTTCAGAAATGTGGAAAATGGTCCGTTTTCAAATGTTTTATTTTTGAACATCAGTTCACATTTGTAGGTGGATCATCAGTGTTAGAGCTAAAATTAGCATGTTTAAAGTGATTTTCATGCTTCCAGGGGCTCGGGAAGTTAATTAAATACCATTTGGAGGCATTTAATGTTCGAGCAAAAACGGCTGATTTTCGACAAAAGAGATAACACCCCCCCCATTACGTCATGCTTCAGAAATGTGGAAAATGGTCCGTTTTCAAATGTTTTATTTTTGAACGTCAGTTCACATTTGTAGGTGGATCATCAGTGTTAGAGCTAAAATTAGCATGTTTAAAGTGATTTTCATGCTTCCAGGGGCCCAAAACACAAGATTTATGGAATGGTTAAAAGTGCATGAAAATGGCCAATTTACTCACTCTGAGTTCTCAAAAAGGGTTTCTTCACCCCGGGAAGTTAATTAAATACCATTTGGAGGCATTTAATGTTCGAGCAAAAACGGCTGATTTTCGACAAAAGAGATAACACCCCCCCATTACGTCATGCTTCAGAAATGTGGAAAATGGTCCGTTTTCAAATGTTTTATTTTTGAACGTCAGTTCACATTTGTAGGTGGATCATCAGTGTTAGAGCTAAAATTAGCATGTTTAAAGTGATTTTCATGCTTCCAGGGGCTCAGGAAGTTAATTAAATACCATTTGGAGGCATTTAATGTTCGAGCAAAAACGGCTGATTTTCGACAAAAGAGATAACACCCCCCCATTACGTCATGCTTCAGAAATGTGGAAAATGGTCCGTTTTCAAATGTTTTATTTTTGAACTTCAGTTCACATTTGTAGGTGGATCATCAGTGTTAGAGCTAAAATTAGCATGTTTAAAGTGATTTTCATGCTTCCAGGGGCTCGGGAAGTGAAATAAATACCATTTGGAGGCATTTAATGTTCGAGCAAAAACGGCTGATTTTCGACAAAAGAGATAACACCCCCCCATTACGTCATGCTTCAAAAATGTGGAAAATGGTCCGTTTTCAAATGTTTTATTTTTAAACGTCAGTTCACATTTGTAGGTGGATCATCAGTGTTAGAGCTAAAATTAGCATGTTTAAAGTGATTTTCATGCTTCCAGGGGCCCAAAACACAATATTTATGGAATGGTTAAAAGTGCATGAAAATGGCCAATTTACTCACTCTGAGTTCTCAAAAAGGGTTTCTTCACCCCGGGAAGTTAATTAAATACCATTTGGAGGCATTTAATGTTCGAGCAAAAACGGCTGATTTTCGACAAAAGAGATAACACCCCCCCATTACGTCATGCTTCAGAAATGTGGAAAATGGTCCGTTTTCAAATGTTTTATTTTTGAACGTCAGTTCACATTTGTAGGTGGATCATCAGTGTTAGAGCTAAAATTAGCATGTTTAAAGTGATTTTCATGCTTCCAGGGGCTCGGGAAGTGAATTAAATACCATTTGGAGGCATTTAATGTTCAAGCAAAAACGGCTGATTTTCGACAAAAGAGATAACACCCCCCCATTACGTCATGCTTCAGAAATGTGGAAAATGGTCCGTTTTCAAATGTTTTATTTTTGAACGTCAGTTCACATTTGTAGGTGGATCATCAGTGTTAGAGCTAAAATTAGCATGTTTAAAGTGATTTTCATGCTTCCAGGGGCCCAAAACACAAGATTTATGGAATGGTTAAAAGTGCATGAAAATGGCCAATTTACTCACTCTGAGTTCTCAAAAAGGGTTTCTTCACTCTGGGAAGTTAATTAAATACCATTTGGAGGCATTTAATGTTCGAGCAAAAACGGCTGATTTTCGACAAAAGAGATAACACCCCCCCATTACGTCATGCTTCAGAAATGTGGAAAATGGTCCGTTTTCAAATGTTTTATTTTTGAACGTCAGTTCACATTTGTAGGTGGATCATCAGTGTTAGAGCTAAAATTAGCATGTTTAAAGTGATTTTCATGCTTCCAGGGGCTCGGGAAGTGAAATAAATACCATTTGGAGGCATTTAATGTTCGAGCAAAAACGGCTGATTTTCGACAAAAGAGATAACACCCACCCATTACGTCATGCTTCAGAAATGTGGAAAATGGTCCGTTTTCAAATGTTTTATTTTTGAACGTCAGTTCACATTTGTAGGTGGATCATCAGTGTTAGAGCTAAAATTAGCATGTTTAAAGTGATTTTCATGCTTCCAGGGGCTCGGGAAGTGAAATAAATACCATTTGGAGGCATTTAATGTTCGAGCAAAAACGGCTGATTTTCGACCAAAGAGATAACACCCCCCCATTACGTCATGCTTCAGAAATGTGGAAAATGGTCCGTTTTCAAATGTTTTATTTTTGAACGTCAGTTCACATTTGTAGGTGGATCATCAGTGTTAGAGCTAAAATTAGCATGTTTAAAGTGATTTTCATGCTTCCAGGGGCCCAAAACACAAGATTTATGGAATGGTTAAAAGTGCATGAAAATGGCCAATTTACTCACTCTTCTGAGTTCTCAAAAAGGGTTTCTTCACCCCGGGAAGTTAATTAAATACCATTTGGAGGCATTTAATGTTCGAGCAAAAACGGCTGATTTTCGACAAAAGAGATAACACCCCCCCATTACGTCATGCTTCAGAAATGTGGAAAATGGTCCGTTTTCAAATGTTTTATTTTTGAACGTCAGTTCACATTTGTAGGTGGATCATCAGTGTTAGAGCTAAAATTAGCATGTTTAAAGTGATTTTCATGCTTCCAGGGGCTCGGGAAGTTAATTAAATACCATTTGGAGGCATTTAATGTTCGAGCAAAAACGGCTGATTTTCGACAAAAGAGATAACACCCCCCATTACGTCATGCTTCAGAAATGTGGAAAATGGTCCGTTTTCAAATGTTTTATTTTTGAACGTCAGTTCACATTTGTAAGTGGATCATCAGTGTTAGAGCTAAAATTAGCATGTTTAAAGTGATTTTCATGCTTCCAGGGGCTCGGGAAATGAAATAAATACCATTTGGAGGCATTTAATGTTCGAGCAAAAACGGCTGATTTTCGACAAAAGAGATAACACCCCCCCATTACGTCATGCTTCAGAAATGTGGAAAATGGTCCGTTTTCAAATGTTTTATTTTTGAACGTCAGTTCACATTTGTAGGTGGATCATCAGTGTTAGAGCTAAAATTAGCATGTTTAAAGTGATTTTCATGCTTCCAGGGGCCCAAAACACAAGATTTATGGAATGGTTAAAAGTGCATGAAAATGGCCAATTTACTCACTCTGAGTTCTCAAAAAGGGTTTCTTCACCCCGGAAGTTAATTAAATACCATTTGGAGGCATTTAATGTTCGAGCAAAAACGGCTGATTTTCGACAAAAGAGATAACACCCCCCCATTAAGTCATGCTTCAGAAATGTGGAAAATGGTCCGTTTTCAAATGTTTTATTTTTGAACGTCAGTTCACATTTGTAGGTGGATCATCAGTGTTAGAGCTAAAATTAGCATGTTTAAAGTGATTTTCATGCTTCCAGGGGCTCGGGAAGTTAATTAAATACCATTTGGAGGCATTTAATGTTCGAGCAAAAACGGCTGATTTTCGACAAAAGAGATAACACCCCCCCATTACGTCATGCTTCAGAAATGTGGAAAATGGTCCGTTTTCAAATGTTTTATTTTTGAACGTCAGTTCACATTTGTAGGTGGATCATCAGTGTTAGAGCTAAAATTAGCATGTTTAAAGTGATTTTAATGCTTCCAGGGGCCCAAAACACAAGATTTATGGAATGGTTAAAAGTGCATGAAAATGGCCAATTTACTCACTCTGAGTTCTCAAAAAGGGTTTCTTCACCCCGGGAAGTTAATTAAATACCATTTGGAGGCATTTAATGTTCGAGCAAAAACGGCTGATTTTCGACAAAAGAGATAACACCCCCCCATTACGTCATGCTTCAGAAATGTGGAAAATGGTCTGTTTTCAAATGTTTTATTTTTGAACGTCAGTTCACATTTGTAGGTGGATCATCAGTGTTAGAGCTAAAATTAGCATGTTTAAAGTGATTTTCATGCTTCCAGGGGCTCGGGAAGGTAATTAAATACCATTTGGAGGCATTTAATGTTCGAGCAAAAACGGCTGATTTTCGACAAAAGAGATAACACCCCCCCATTACGTCATGCTTCAGAAATGTGGAAAATGGTCCGTTTTCAAATGTTTTATTTTTGCACGTCAGTTCACATTTGTAGGTGGATCATCAGTGTTAGAGCTAAAATTAGCATGTTTAAAGTGATTTTCATGCTTCCAGGGGCTCGGGAAGTTAATTAAATACCATTTGGAGGCATTTAATGTTCGAGCAAAAACGGCTGATTTTCGACAAAAGAGATAACACCCCCCCATTACGTCATGCTTCAGAAATGTGGAAAATGGTCCGTTTCAAATGTTTTATTTTTGAACGTCAGTTCACATTTGTAGGTGGATCATCAGTGTTAGAGCTAAAATTAGCATGTTTAAAGTGATTTTCATGCTTCCAGGGGCTCGGGAAGTGAAATAAATACCATTTGGAGGCATTTAATGTTCGAACAAAAACGGCTGATTTTCGACAAAAGAGATAACACCCCCCATTACGTCATGCTTCAGAAATGTGGAAAATGGTCCGTTTTCAAATGTTTTATTTTTGAACGTCAGTTCACATTTGTAGGTGGATCATCAGTGTTAGAGCTAAAATTAGCATGTTTAAATTGATTTTCATGCTTCCAGGGGCCCAAAACACAAGATTTATGGAATGGTTAAAAGTGCATGAAAATGGCCAATTTACTCACTCTGAGTTCTCAAAAAGGGTTTCTTCACCCCGGGAAGTTGATTAAATACCATTTGGAGGCATTTAATGTTCGAGCAAAAACGGCTGATTTCGACAAAAGAGATAACACCCCCCCATTACGTCATGCTTCAGAAATGTGGAAAATGGTCAGTTTTCAAATGTTTTTTTTTTGAACGTCAGTTCACATTTGTAGGTGGATCATCAGTGTTAGAGCTAAAATTAGCATGTTTAAAGTGATTTTCATGCTTCCAGGGGCTCGGGAAGTTAATTAAATACCATTTGGAGGCATTTAATGTTCGAGCAAAAACGGCTGATTTTCGACAAAAGAGATAACACCCCACCATTACGTCATGCTTCAGAAATGTGGAAAATGGTCCGTTTTCAAATGTTTTATTTTTGAACGTCAGTTCACATTTGTAGGTGGATCATCAGTGTTAGAGCTAAAATTAGCATGTTTAAAGTGGTTTTCATGCTTCCAGGGGCTCGGGAAGTGAAATAAATACCATTTGGAGGCATTTAATGTTCGAGCAAAAACGGCTGATTTTCGACAAAAGAGATAACACCCCCCCATTACGTCATGCTTCAGAAATGTGGAAAATGGTCCGTTTTCAAATGTTTTATTTTTGAACGTCAGTTCACATTTGTAGGTGGATCATCAGTGTTAGAGCTAAAATTAGCATGTTTAAAGTGATTTTCATGCTTCCAGGGGCCAAAACACAAGATTTATGGAATGGTTAAAAGTGCATGAAAATGGCCAATTTACTCACTCTGAGTTCTCAAAAAGGGTTTCTTCACCCCGGGAAGTTAATTAAATACCATTTGGAGGCATTTAATGTTCGAGCAAAAACGGCTGATTTTCGACAAAAGAGATAACACCCCCCCATTACGTCATGCTTCAGAAATGTGGAAAATGGTCCGTTTTCAAATGTTTTATTTTTGAACGTCAGTTCACATTTGTAGGTGGATCATCAGTGTTAGAGCTAAAATTAGCATGTTTAAAGTGATTTTCATGCTTCCAGGGGCTCGGGAAGTGAAATAAATACCATTTGGAGGCATTTAATGTTCGAGCAAAAACGGCTGATTTTCGACAAAAGAGATAACACCCACCCATTACGTCATGCTTCAGAAATGTGGAAAATGGTCCGTTTTCAAATGTTTTATTTTTGAACGTCAGTTCACATTTGTAGGTGGATCATCAGTGTTAGAGCTAAAATTAGCATGTTTAAAGTGATTTTCATGCTTCCAGGGGCTCGGGAAGTGAAATAAATACCATTTGGAGGCATTTAATGTTCGAGCAAAAACGGCTGATTTTCGACCAAAGAGATAACACCCCCCCATTACGTCATGCTTCAGAAATGTGGAAAATGGTCCGTTTTCAAATGTTTTATTTTTGAACGTCAGTTCACATTTGTAGGTGGATCATCAGTGTTAGAGCTAAAATTAGCATGTTTAAAGTGATTTTCATGCTTCCAGGGGCCCAAAACACAAGATTTATGGAATGGTTATAAGTGCATGAAAATGGCCAATTTACTCACTCTGAGTTCTCAAAAAGGGTTTCTTCACCCCGGGAAGTTAATTAAATACCATTTGGAGGCATTTAATGTTCGAGCAAAAACGGCTGATTTTCGACAAAAGAGATAACACCCCCCCATTACGTCATGCTTCAGAAATGTGGAAAATGGTCCGTTTTCAAATGTTTTATTTTTGAACGTCAGTTCACATTTGTAGGTGGATCATCAGTGTTAGAGCTAAAATTAGCATGTTTAAAGTGATTTTCATGCTTCCAGGGGCTCGGAAAGTTAATTAAATACCATTTGGAGGCATTTAATGTTCGAGCAAAAACGGCTGATTTTCGACAAAAGAGATAACACCCCCCCATTACGTCATGCTTCAGAAATGTGGAAAATGGTCGGTTTTCAAATGTTTTATTTTTGAACGTCAGTTCACATTTGTAGGTGGATCATCAGTGTTAGAGCTAAAATTAGCATGTTTAAAGTGATTTTCATGCTTCCAGGGGCTCGGGAAGTTAATTAAATACCATTTGGAGGCATTTAATGTTCGAGCAAAAACGGCTGATTTTCGACAAAAGAGATAACACCCCCCATTACGTCATGCTTCAGAAATGTGGAAAATGGTCCGTTTTCAAATGTTTTATTTTTGAACGTCAGTTCACATTTGTAAGTGGATCATCAGTGTTAGAGCTAAAATTAGCATGTTTAAAGTGATTTTCATGCTTCCAGGGGCTCGGGAAATGCAATAAATACCATTTGGAGGCATTTAATGTTCGAGCAAAAACGGCTGATTTTCGACAAAAGAGATAACACCCCCCCCATTACGTCATGCTTCAGAAATGTGGAAAATGGTCCGTTTTCAAATGTTTTATTTTTGAACGTCAGTTCACATTTGTAGGTGGATCATCAGTGTTAGAGCTAAAATTAGCATGTTTAAAGTGATTTTCATGCTTCCAGGGGCCCAAAACACAAGATTTATGGAATGGTTAAAAGTGCATGAAAATGGCCAATTTACTCACTCTGAGTTCTCAAAAAGGGTTTCTTCACCCCGGGAAGTTAATTAAATACCATTTGGAGGCATTTAATGTTCGAGCAAAAACGGCTGATTTTCGACAAAAGAGATAACACCCCCCCATTAAGTCATGCTTCAGAAATGTGGAAAATGGTCCGTTTTCAAATGTTTTATTTTTGAACGTCAGTTCACATTTGTAGGTGGATCATCAGTGTTAGAGCTAAAATTAGCATGTTTAAAGTGATTTTCATGCTTCCAGGGGCTCTGGAAGTTAATTAAATACCATTTGGAGGCATTTAATGTTCGAGCAAAAACGGCTGATTTTCGACAAAAGAGATAACACCCCCCCATTACGTCATGCTTCAGAAATGTGGAAAATGGTCCGTTTTCAAATGTTTTATTTTTGAACGTCAGTTCACATTTGTAGGTGGATCATCAGTGTTAGAGCTAAAATTAGCATGTTTAAAGTGATTTTCATGCTTCCAGGGGCCCAAAACACAAGATTTATGGAATGGTTAAAAGTGCATGAAAATGGCCAATTTACTCACTCTGAGTTCTCAAAAAGGGTTTCTTCACCCCGGGAAGTTAATTAAATACCATTTGGAGGCATTTAATGTTCGAGCAAAAACGGCTGATTTTCGACAAAAGAGATAACACCCCCCCATTACGTCATGCTTCAGAAATGTGGAAAATGGTCTGTTTTCAAACGTTTTATTTTTGAACGTCAGTTCACATTTGTAGGTGGATCATCAGTGTTAGAGCTAAAATTAGCATGTTTAAAGTGATTTTCATGCTTCCAGGGGCTCGGGAAGGTAATTAAATACCATTTGGAGGCATTTAATGTTCGAGCAAAAACGGCTGATTTTCGACAAAAGAGATAACACCCCCCCATTACGTCATGCTTCAGAAATGTGGAAAATGGTCCGTTTTCAAATGTTTTATTTTTGCACGTCAGTTCACATTTGTAGGTGGATCATCAGTGTTAGAGCTAAAATTAGCATGTTTAAAGTGATTTTCATGCTTCCAGGGGCTCGGGAAGTTAATTAAATACCATTTGGAGGCATTTAATGTTCAAGCAAAAACGGCTGATTTTCGACAAAAGAGATAACACCCCCCCATTACGTCATGCTTCAGAAATGTGGAAAATGGTCCGTTTTCAAATGTTTTATTTTTGAACGTCAGTTCACATTTGTAGGTGGATCATCAGTGTTAGAGCTAAAATTAGCATGTTTAAAGTGATTTTCATGCTTCCAGGGGCTCGGGAAGTGAAATAAATACCATTTGGAGGCATTTAATGTTCGAACAAAAACGGCTGATTTTCGACAAAAGAGATAACACCCCCCATTACGTCATGCTTCAGAAATGTGGAAAATGGTCCGTTTTCAAATGTTTTATTTTTGAACGTCAGTTCACATTTGTAGGTGGATCATCAGTGTTAGAGCTAAAATTAGCATGTTTAAATTGATTTTCATGCTTCCAGGGGCCCAAAACACAAGATTTATGGAATGGTTAAAAGTGCATGAAAATGGCCAATTTACTCACTCTGAGTTCTCAAAAAGGGTTTCTTCACCCCGGGAAGTTGATTAAATACCATTTGGAGGCATTTAATGTTCGAGCAAAAACGGCTGATTTTCGACAAAAGAGATAACACCCCCCCATTACGTCATGCTTCAGAAATGTGGAAAATGGTCAGTTTTCAAATGTTTTATTTTTGAACGTCAGTTCACATTTGTAGGTGGATCATCAGTGTTAGAGCTAAAATTAGCATGTTTAAAGTGATTTTCATGCTTCCAGGGGCTCGGGAAGTTAATTAAATACCATTTGGAGGCATTTAATGTTCGAGCAAAAACGGCTGATTTTCGACAAAAGAGATAACACCCCACCATTACGTCATGCTTCAGAAATGTGGAAAATGGTCCGTTTTCAAATGTTTTATTTTTGAACGTCAGTTCACATTTGTAGGTGGATCATCAGTGTTAGAGCTAAAATTAGCATGTTTAAAGTGGTTTTCATGCTTCCAGGGGCTCGGGAAGTGAAATAAATACCATTTGGAGGCATTTAATGTTCGAGCAAAAACGGCTGATTTTCGACAAAAGAGATAACACCCCCCCATTACGTCATGCTTCAGAAATGTGGAAAATGGTCCGTTTTCAAATGTTTTATTTTTGAACGTCAGTTCACATTTGTAGGTGGATCATCAGTGTTAGAGCTAAAATTAGCATGTTTAAAGTGATTTTCATGCTTCCAGGGGCCCAAAACACAAGATTTATGGAATGGTTAAAAGTGCATGAAAATGGCCAATTTACTCACTCTGAGTTCTCAAAAAGGGTTTCTTCACCCCGGGAAGTTAATTAAATACCATTTGGAGGCATTTAATGTTCGAGCAAAAACGGCTGATTTTCGACAAAAGAGATAACACCCCCCCATTACGTCATGCTTCAGAAATGTGGAAAATGGTCCGTTTTCAAATGTTTTATTTTTGAACGTCAGTTCACATTTGTAGGTGGATCATCAGTGTTAGAGCTAAAATTAGCATGTTTAAAGTGATTTTCATGCTTCCAGGGGCTCGGGAAGTTAATTAAATACCATTTGGAGGCATTTAATGTTCGAGCAAAAACGGCTGATTTTCGACAAAAGAGATAACACCCCCCCATTACGTCATGCTTCAGAAATGTGGAAAATGGTCCGTTTTCAAATGTTTTATTTTTGAACGTCAGTTCACATTTGTAGGTGGATCATCAGTGTTAGAGCTAAAATTAGCATGTTTAAAGTGATTTTCATGCTTCCAGGGGCTCGGGAAGTTAATTAAATACCATTTGGAGGCATTTAATGTTCGAGCAAAAACGGCTGATTTTCGACAAAAGAGATAACACCCCCCCATTACGTCATGCTTCAGAAATGTGGAAAATGGTCCGTTTTCAAATGTTTTATTTTTGAACGTCAGTTCACATTTGTAGGTGGATCATCAGTGTTAGAGCTAAAATTAGCATGTTTAAAGTGATTTTCATGCTTCCAGGGGCCCAAAACACAAGATTTATGGAATGGTTAAAAGTGCATGAAAATGGCCAATTTACTCACTCTGAGTTCTCAAAAAGGGTTTCTTCACCCCGGGAAGTTAATTAAATACCATTTGGAGGCATTTAATGTTCGAGCAAAAACGGCTGATTTTCGACAAAAGAGATAACACCCCCCCATTACGTCATGCTTCAGAAATGTGGAAAATGGTCCGTTTTCAAATGTTTTATTTTTGCACGTCAGTTCACATTTGTAGGTGGATCATCAGTGTTAGAGCTAAAATTAGCATGTTTAAAGTGGTTTTCATGCTTCCAGGGGCTCGGGAAGTGAAATAAATACCATTTGGAGGCATTTAATGTTCGAGCAAAAACGGCTGATTTTCGACAAAAGAGATAACACCCCCCCATTACGTCATGCTTCAGAAATGTGGAAAATGGTCCGTTTTCAAATGTTTTATTTTTGAACGTCAGTTCACATTTGTAGGTGGATCATCAGTGTTAGAGCTAAAATTAGCATGTTTAAAGTGATTTTCATGCTTCCAGGGGCCCAAAACACAAGATTTATGGAATGGTTAAAAGTGCATGAAAATGGCCAATTTACTCACTCTGAGTTCTCAAAAAGGGTTTCTTCACCCCGGGAAGTTAATTAAATACCATTTGGAGGCATTTAATGTTCGAGCAAAAACGGCTGATTTTCGACAAAAGAGATAACACCCCCCCATTACGTCATGCTTCAGAAATGTGGAAAATGGTCCGTTTTCAAATGTTTTATTTTTGAACGTCAGTTCACATTTGTAGGTGGATCATCAGTGTTAGAGCTAAAATTAGCATGTTTAAAGTGATTTTCATGCTTCCAGGGGCTCGGGAAGTGAAATAAATACCATTTGGAGGCATTTAATGTTCGAGCAAAAACGGCTGATTTTCGACAAAAGAGATAACACCCACCCATTACGTCATGCTTCAGAAATGTGGAAAATGGTCCGTTTTCAAATGTTTTATTTTTGAACGTCAGTTCACATTTGTAGGTGGATCATCAGTGTTAGAGCTAAAATTAGCATGTTTAAAGTGATTTTCATGCTTCCAGGGGCTCGGGAAGTGAAATAAATACCATTTGGAGGCATTTAATGTTCGAGCAAAAACGGCTGATTTTCGACAAAAGAGATAACACCCCCCCATTACGTCATGCTTCAGAAATGTGGAAAATGGTCCGTTTTCAAATGTTTTATTTTTGAACGTCAGTTCACATTTGTAGGTGGATCATCAGTGTTAGAGCTAAAATTAGCATGTTTAAAGTGATTTTCATGCTTCCAGGGGCTCGGGAAGTGAAATAAATACCATTTGGAGGCATTTAATGTTCGAGCAAAAACGGCTGATTTTCGACCAAAGAGATAACACCCCCCCATTACGTCATGCTTCAGAAATGTGGAAAATGGTCCGTTTTCAAATGTTTTATTTTTGAACGTCAGTTCACATTTGTAGGTGGATCATCAGTGTTAGAGCTAAAATTAGCATGTTTAAAGTGATTTTCATGCTTCCAGGGGCCCAA
The DNA here is from genome assembly GCF_964263255.1 of Lissotriton vulgaris. Taxonomy (NCBI): domain Eukaryota; kingdom Metazoa; phylum Chordata; class Amphibia; order Caudata; family Salamandridae; genus Lissotriton; species Lissotriton vulgaris. Next base: position 238,143 of record NW_028244669.1, read on the forward strand.
AACACAAGATTTATGGAATGGTTAAACGTGCATGAAAATGGCCAATTTACTCACTCTGAGTTCTCAAAAAGGGTTTCTTCACCCCGGGAAGTTAATTAAATACCATTTGGAGGCATTTAATGTTCGAGCAAAAACGGCTGATTTTCGACAAAAGAGATAACACCCCCCCATTACGTCATGCTTCAGAAATGTGGAAAATGGTCCGTTTTCAAATGTTTTATTTTTGAACGTCAGTTCACATTTGTAGGTGGATCATCAGTGTTAGAGCTAAAATTAGCATGTTTAAAGTGATTTTCATGCTTCCAGGGGCTCGGGAAGTTAATTAAATACCATTTGGAGGCATTTAATGTTCGAGCAAAAACGGCTGATTTTCGACAAAAGAGATAACACCCCCCATTACGTCATGCTTCAGAAATGTGGAAAATGGTCCGTTTTCAAATGTTTTATTTTTGAACGTCAGTTCACATTTGTAAGTGGATCATCAGTGTTAGAGCTAAAATTAGCATGTTTAAAGTGATTTTCATGCTTCCAGGGGCTCGGGAAATGAAATAAATACCATTTGGAGGCATTTAATGTTCGAGCAAAAACGGCTGATTTTCGACAAAAGAGATAACACCCCCCCCATTACGTCATGCTTCAGAAATGTGGAAAATGGTCAGTTTTCAAATGTTTTATTTTTGAACGTCAGTTCACATTTGTAGGTGGATCATCAGTGTTAGAGCTAAAATTAGCATGTTTAAAGTGATTTTCATGCTTCCAGGGGCCCAAAACACAAGATTTATGGAATGGTTAAAAGTGCATGAAAATGGCCAATTTACTCACTCTGAGTTCTCAAAAAGGGTTTCTTCACCCCGGGAAGTTAATTAAATACCATTTGGAGGCATTTAATGTTCGAGCAAAAACGGCTGATTTTCGACAAAAGAGATAACACCCCCCCATTAAGTCATGCTTCAGAAATGTGGAAAATGGTCCGTTTTCAAATGTTTTATTTTTGAACGTCAGTTCACATTTGTAGGTGGATCATCAGTGTTAGAGCTAAAATTAGCATGTTTAAAGTGATTTTCATGCTTCCAGGGGATCGGGAAGTTAATTAAATACCATTTGGAGGCATTTAATGTTCGAGCAAAAACGGCTGATTTTCGACAAAAGAGATAACACCCCCCCATTACGTCATGCTTCAGAAATGTGGAAAATGGTCCGTTTTCAAATGTTTTATTTTTGAACGTCAGTTCACATTTGTAGGTGGATCATCAGTGTTAGAGCTAAAATTAGCATGTTTAAAGTGATTTTCATGCTTCCAGGGGCCCAAAACACAAGATTTATGGAATGGTTAAAAGTGCATGAAAATGGCCAATTTACTCACTCTGAGTTCTCAAAAAGGGTTTCTTCACCCCGGGAAGTTAATTAAATACCATTTGGAGGCATTTAATGTTCGAGCAAAAACGGCTGATTTTCGACAAAAGAGATAACACCCCCCCATTACGTCATGCTTCAGAAATGTGGAAAATGGTCCGTTTTCAAATGTTTTATTTTTGCACGTCAGTTCACATTTGTAGGTGGATCATCAGTGTTAGAGCTAAAATTAGCATGTTTAAAGTGATTTTCATGCTTCCAGGGGCTCGGGAAGTTAATTAAATACCATTTGGAGGCATTTAATGTTCGAGCAAAAACGGCTGATTTTCGACAAAAGAGATAACACCCCCCCATTACGTCATGCTTCAGAAATGTGGAAAATGGTCCGTTTTCAAATGTTTTATTTTTGAACGTCAGTTCACATTTGTAGGTGGATCATCAGTGTTAGAGCTAAAATTAGCATGTTTAAAGTGATTTTCATGCTTCCAGGGGCTCGGGAAGTGAAATAAATACCATTTGGAGGCATTTAATATTCGAACAAAAACGGCTGATTTTCGACAAAAGAGATAACACCCCCCATTACGTCATGCTTCAGAAATGTGGAAAATGGTCCGTTTTCAAATGTTTTATTTTTGAACGTCAGTTCACATTTGTAGGTGGATCATCAGTGTTAGAGCTAAAATTAGCATGTTTAAATTGATTTTCATGCTTCCAGGGGCCCAAAACACAAGATTTATGGAATGGTTAAAAGTGCATGAAAATGGCCAATTTACTCACTCTGAGTTCTCAAAAAGGGTTTCTTCACCCCGGGAAGTTGATTAAATACCATTTGGAGGCATTTAATGTTCGAGCAAAAACGGCTGATTTTCGACAAAAGAGATAACACCCCCCCATTACGTCATGCTTCAGAAATGTGGAAAATGGTCAGTTTTCAAATGTTTTATTTTTGAACGTCAGTTCACATTTGTAGGTGGATCATCAGTGTTAGAGCTAAAATTAGCATGTTTAAAGTGATTTTCATGCTTCCAGGGGCTCGGGAAGTTAATTAAATACCATTTGGAGGCATTTAATGTTCGAGCAAAAACGGCTGATTTTCGACAAAAGAGATAACACCCCACCATTACGTCATGCTTCAGAAATGTGGAAAATGGTCCGTTTTCAAATGTTTTATTTTTGAACGTCAGTTCACATTTGTAGGTGGATCATCAGTGTTAGAGCTAAAATTAGCATGTTTAAAGTGGTTTTCATGCTTCCAGGGGCTCGGGAAGTTAAATAAATACCATTTGGAGGCATTTAATGTTCGAGCAAAAACGGCTGATTTTCGACAAAAGAGATAACACCCCCCCATTACGTCATGCTTCAGAAATGTGGAAAATGGTCCGTTTTCAAATGTTTTATTTTTGAACGTCAGTTCACATTTGTAGGTGGATCATCAGTGTTAGAGCTAAAATTAGCATGTTTAAAGTGATTTTCATGCTTCCAGGGGCCCAAAACACAAGATTTATGGAATGGTTAAAAGTGCATGAAAATGGCCAATTTACTCACTCTGAGTTCTCAAAAAGGGTTTCTTCACCCCGGGAAGTTAATTAAATACCATTTGGAGGCATTTAATGTTCGAGCAAAAACGGCTGATTTTCGACAAAAGAGATAACACCCCCCCATTACGTCATGCTTCAGAAATGTGGAAAATGGTCCGTTTTCAAATGTTTTATTTTTGAACGTCAGTTCACATTTGTAGGTGGATCATCAGTGTTAGAGCTAAAATTAGCATGTTTAAAGTGATTTTCATGCTTCCAGGGGCTCGGGAAGTTAATTAAATACCATTTGGAGGCATTTAATGTTCGAGCAAAAACGGCTGATTTTCGACAAAAGAGATAACACCCCCCCATTACGTCATGCTTCAGAAATGTGGAAAATGGTCCGTTTTCAAATGTTTTATTTTTGAACGTCAGTTCACATTTGTAGGTGGATCATCAGTGTTAGAGCTAAAATTAGCATGTTTAAAGTGATTTTCATGCTTCCAGGGGCTCGGGAAGTTAATTAAATACCATTTGGAGGCATTTAATGTTCGAGCAAAAACGGCTGATTTTCGACAAAAGAGATAACACCCCCCCATTACGTCATGCTTCAGAAATGTGGAAAATGGTCCGTTTTCAAATGTTTTATTTTTGAACGTCAGTTCACATTTGTAGGTGGATCATCAGTGTTAGAGCTAAAATTAGCATGTTTAAAGTGATTTTCATGCTTCCAGGGGCCCAAAACACAAGATTTATGGAATGGTTAAAAGTGCATGAAAATGGCCAATTTACTCACTCTGAGTTCTCAAAAAGGGTTTCTTCACCCCGGGAAGTTAATTAAATACCATTTGGAGGCATTTAATGTTCGAGCAAAAACGGCTGATTTTCGACAAAAGAGATAACACCCCCCCATTACGTCATGCTTCAGAAATGTGGAAAATGGTCCGTTTTCAAATGTTTTATTTTTGCACGTCAGTTCACATTTGTAGGTGGATCATCAGTGTTAGAGCTAAAATTAGCATGTTTAAAGTGATTTTCATGCTTCCAGGGGCTCGGGAAGTTAATTAAATACCATTTGGAGGCATTTAATGTTCGAGCAAAAACGGCTGATTTTCGACAAAAGAGATAACACCCCCCCATTACGTCATGCTTCAGAAATGTGGAAAATGGTCCGTTTTCAAATGTTTTATTTTTGAACGTCAGTTCACATTTGTAGGTGGATCATCAGTGTTAGAGCTAAAATTAGCATGTTTAAAGTGATTTTCATGCTTCCAGGGGCTCGGGAAGTTAATAAAATACCATTTGGAGGCATTTAATGTTCGAACAAAAACGGCTGATTTTCGACAAAAGAGATAACACCCCCCATTACGTCATGCTTCAGAAATGTGGAAAATGGTCCGTTTTCAAATGTTTTATTTTTGAACGTCAGTTCACATTTGTAGGTGGATCATCAGTGTTAGAGCTAAAATTAGCATGTTTAAATTGATTTTCATGCTTCCAGGGGCCCAAAACACAAGATTTATGGAATGGTTAAAAGTGCATGAAAATGGCCAATTTACTCACTCTGAGTTCTCAAAAAGGGTTTCTTCACCCCGGGAAGTTGATTAAATACCATTTGGAGGCATTTAATGTTCGAGCAAAAACGGCTGATTTTCGACAAAAGAGATAACACCCCCCCATTACGTCATGCTTCAGAAATGTGGAAAATGGTCAGTTTTCAAATGTTTTATTTTTGAACGTCAGTTCACATTTGTAGGTGGATCATCAGTGTTAGAGCTAAAATTAGCATGTTTAAAGTGATTTTCATGCTTCCAGCGGCTCGGGAAGTTAATTAAATACCATTTGGAGGCATTTAATGTTCGAGCAAAAACGGCTGATTTTCGACAAAAGAGATAACACCCCACCATTACGTCATGCTTCAGAAATGTGGAAAATGGTCCGTTTTCAAATGTTTTATTTTTGAACGTCAGTTCACATTTGTAGGTGGATCATCAGTGTTAGAGCTAAAATTAGCATGTTTAAAGTGGTTTTCATGCTTCCAGGGGCTCGGGAAGTGAAATAAATACCATTTGGAGGCATTTAATGTTCGAGCAAAAACGGCTGATTTTCGACAAAAGAGATAACACCCCCCCATTACGTCATGCTTCAGAAATGTGGAAAATGGTCCGTTTTCAAATGTTTTATTTTTGAACGTCAGTTCACATTTGTAGGTGGATCATCAGTGTTAGAGCTAAAATTAGCATGTTTAAAGTGATTTTCATGCTTCCAGGGGCCCAAAACACAAGATTTATGGAATGGTTAAAAGTGCATGAAAATGGCCAATTTACTCACTCTGAGTTCTCAAAAAGGGTTTCTTCACCCCGGGAAGTTAATTAAATACCATTTGGAGGCATTTAATGTTCGAGCAAAAACGGCTGATTTTCGACAAAAGAGATAACACCCCCCCATTACGTCATGCTTCAGAAATGTGGAAAATGGTCCGTTTTCAAATGTTTTATTTTTGAACGTCAGTTCACATTTGTAGGTGGATCATCAGTGTTAGAGCTAAAATTAGCATGTTTAAAGTGATTTTCATGCTTCCAGGGGCCCAAAACACAAGATTTATGGAATGGTTAAAAGTGCATGAAAATGGCCAATTTACTCACTCTGAGTTCTCAAAAAGGGTTTCTTCACCCCGGGAAGTTAATTAAATACCATTTGGAGGCATTTAATGTTCGAGCAAAAACGGCTGATTTTCGACAAAAGAGATAACACCCCCCCATTACGTCATGCTTCAGAAATGTGGAAAATGGTCCGTTTTCAAATGTTTTATTTTTGAACGTCAGTTCACATTTGTAGGTGGATCATCAGTGTTAGAGCTAAAATTAGCATGTTTAAAGTGATTTTCATGCTTCCAGGGGCCCAAAACACAAGATTTATGGAATGGTTAAAAGTGCATGAAAATGGCCAATTTACTCACTCTGAGTTCTCAAAAAGGGTTTCTTCACCCCGGGAAGTTAATTAAACACCATTTGGAGGCATTTAATGTTCGAGCAAAAACGGCTGATTTTCGACAAAAGAGATAACACCCCCCCATTACGTCATGCTTCAGAAATGTGGAAAATGGTCTGTTTTCAAATGTTTTATTTTTGAACGTCAGTTCACATTTGTAGGTGGATCATCAGTGTTAGAGCTAAAATTAGCATGTTTAAAGTGATTTTCATGCTTCCAGGGGCTCGGGAAGTGAAATAAATACCATTTGGAGGCATTTAATGTTCGAGCAAAAACGGCTGATTTTCGACAAAAGAGATAACACCCCCCCATTACGTCATGCTTCAGAAATGTGGAAAATGGTCCGTTTTCAAATGTTTTATTTTTAAACGTCAGTTCACATTTGTAGGTGGATCATCAGTGTTAGAGCTAAAATTAGCATGTTTAAAGTGATTTTCATGCTTCCAGGGGCCCAAAACACAATATTTATGGAATGGTTAAAAGTGCATGAAAATGGCCAATTTACTAACTCTGAGTTCTCAAAAAGGGTTTCTTCACCCCGGGAAGTTAATTAAATACCATTTGGAGGCATTTAATGTTCGAGCAAAAACGGCTGATTTTCGACAAAAGAGATAACACCCCCCCATTACGTCATGCTTCAGAAATGTGGAAAATGGTCCGTTTTCAAATGTTTTATTTTTGAACGTCAGTTAACATTTGTAGGTGGATCATCAGTGTTAGAGCTAAAATTAGCATGTTTAAAGTGATTTTCATGCTTCCAGGGGCCCAAAACACAAGATTTATGGAATGGTTAAAAGTGCATGAAAATGGCCAATTTACTCACTCTGAGTTCTCAAAAAGGGTTTCTTCACCCCGGGAAGTTAATTAAATACCATTTGGAGGCATTTAATGTTCGAGCAAAAATGGCTGATTTTCGACAAAAGAGATAACACCCCCCCATTACGTCATGCTTCAGAAATGTGGAAAATGGTCCGTTTTCAAATGTTTTATTTTTGAACGTCAGTTCACATTTGTAGGTGGATCATCAGTGTTAGAGCTAAAATTAGCATGTTTAAAGTGATTTTCATGCTTCCAGGGGCTCGGGAAGTGAATTAAATACCATTTGGAGGCATTTAATGTTTGAGCAAAAACGGCTGATTTTCGACAAAAGAGATAACACCCCCCCATTACGTCATGCTTCAGAAATGTGGAAAATGGTCCGTTTTCAAACGTTTTATTTTTGAACGTCAGTTCACATTTGTAGGTGGATCATCAGTGTTAGAGCTAAAATTAGCATGTTTAAAGTGATTTTCATGCTTCCAGGGGCCCAAAACACAAGATTTATGGAATGGTTAAAAGTGCATGAAAATGGCCAATTTACTCACTCTGAGTTCTCAAAAAGGGTTTCTTCACCCCGGGAAGTTAATTAAATACCATTTGGAGGCATTTAATGTTCGAGCAAAAACGGCTGATTTTCGACAAAAGAGATAACACCCCCCCATTACGTCATGCTTCAGAAATGTGGAAAATGGTCCGTTTTCAAATGTTTTATTTTTGAACGTCAGTTCACATTTGTAGGTGGATCATCAGTGTTAGAGCTAAAATTAGCATGTTTAAAGTGATTTTCATGCTTCCAGGGGCTCGGGAAGTTAATTAAATACCATTTGGAGGCATTTAATGTTCGAGCAAAAACGGCTGATTTTCGACAAAAGAGATAACACCCCCCCATTACGTCATGCTTCAGAAATGTGGAAAATGGTCCGTTTTCAAATGTTTTATTTTTGAACATCAGTTCACATTTGTAGGTGGATCATCAGTGTTAGAGCTAAAATTAGCATGTTTAAAGTGATTTTCATGCTTCCAGGGGCTCGGGAAGTTAATTAAATACCATTTGGAGGCATTTAATGTTCGAGCAAAAACGGCTGATTTTCGACAAAAGAGATAACACCCCCCCATTACGTCATGCTTCAGAAATGTGGAAAATGGTCCGTTTTCAAATGTTTTATTTTTGAACGTCAGTTCACATTTGTAGGTGGATCATCAGTGTTAGAGCTAAAATTAGCATGTTTAAAGTGATTTTCATGCTTCCAGGGGCCCAAAACACAAGATTTATGGAATGGTTAAAAGTGCATGAAAATGGCCAATTTACTCACTCTGAGTTCTCAAAAAGGGTTTCTTCACCCCGGGAAGTTAATTAAATACCATTTGGAGGCATTTAATGTTCGAGCAAAAACGGCTGATTTTCGACAAAAGAGATAACACCCCCCCATTACGTCATGCTTCAGAAATGTGGAAAATGGTCCGTTTTCAAATGTTTTATTTTTGAACGTCAGTTCACATTTGTAGGTGGATCATCAGTGTTAGAGCTAAAATTAGCATGTTTAAAGTGATTTTCATGCTTCCAGGGGCTCGGGAAGTTAATTAAATACCATTTGGAGGCATTTAATGTTCGAGCAAAAACGGCTGATTTTCGACAAAAGAGATAACACCCCCCCATTACGTCATGCTTCAGAAATGTGGAAAATGGTCCGTTTTCAAATGTTTTATTTTTGAACGTCAGTTCACATTTGTAGGTGGATCATCAGTGTTAGAGCTAAAATTAGCATGTTTAAAGTGATTTTCATGCTTCCAGGGGCTCGGGAAGTGAAATAAATACCATTTGGAGGCATTTAATGTTCGAGCAAAAACGGCTGATTTTCGACAAAAGAGATAACACCCCCCCATTACGTCATGCTTCAAAAATGTGGAAAATGGTCCGTTTTCAAATGTTTTATTTTTAAACGTCAGTTCACATTTGTAGGTGGATCATCAGTGTTAGAGCTAAAATTAGCATGTTTAAAGTGATTTTCATGCTTCCAGGGGCCCAAAACACAATATTTATGGAATGGTTAAAAGTGCATGAAAATGGCCAATTTACTCACTCTGAGTTCTCAAAAAGGGTTTCTTCACCCCGGGAAGTTAATTAAATACCATTTGGAGGCATTTAATGTTCGAGCAAAAACGGCTGATTTTCGACAAAAGAGATAACACCCCCCCATTACGTCATGCTTCAGAAATGTGGAAAATGGTCCGTTTTCAAATGTTTTATTTTTGAACATCAGTTCACATTTGTAGGTGGATCATCAGTGTTAGAGCTAAAATTAGCATGTTTAAAGTGATTTTCATGCTTCCAGGGGCCCAAAACACAAGATTTATGGAATGGTTAAAAGTGCATGAAAATGGCCAATTTACTAACTCTGAGTTCTCAAAAAGGGTTTCTTCACCCCGGGAAGTTAATTAAATACCATTTGGAGGCATTTAATGTTCGAGCAAAAACGGCTGATTTTCGACAAAAGAGATAACACCCCCCCATTACGTCATGCTTCAGAAATGTGGAAAATGGTCCGTTTTCAAATGTTTTATTTTTGAACGTCAGTTCACATTTGTAGGTGGATCATCAGTGTTAGAGCTAAAATTAGCATGTTTAAAGTGATTTTCATTCTTCCAGGGGCTCGGGAAGTGAATTAAATACCATTTGGAGGCATTTAATCTTCAAGCAAAAACGGCTGATTTTCGACAAAAGAGATAACACCCCCCCATTACGTCATGCTTCAGAAATGTGGAAAATGGTCCGTTTTCAAATGTTTTATTTTTGAACGTCAGTTCACATTTGTAGGTGGATCATCAGTGTTAGAGCTAAAATTAGCATGTTTAAAGTGATTTTCATGCTTCCAGGGGCCCAAAACACAAGATTTATGGAATGGTTAAAAGTGCATGAAAATGGCCAATTTACTCACTCTGAGTTCTCAAAAAGGGTTTCTTCACTCTGGGAAGTTAATTAAATACCATTTGGAGGCATTTAATGTTCGAGCAAAAACGGCTGATTTTCGACAAAAGAGATAACACCCCCCCATTACGTCATGCTTCAGAAATGTGGAAAATGGTCCGTTTTCAAATGTTTTATTTTTGAACGTCAGTTCACATTTGTAGGTGGATCATCAGTGTTAGAGCTAAAATTAGCATGTTTAAAGTGATTTTCATGCTTCCAGGGGCTCGGGAAGTGAAATAAATACCATTTGGAGGCATTTAATGTTCGAGCAAAAACGGCTGATTTTCGACAAAAGAGATAACACCCACCCATTACGTCATGCTTCAGAAATGTGGAAAATGGTCCGTTTTCAAATGTTTTATTTTTGAACGTCAGTTCACATTTGTAGGTGGATCATCAGTGTTAGAGCTAAAATTAGCATGTTTAAAGTGATTTTCATGCTTCCAGGGGCTCGGGAAGTGAAATAAATACCATTTGGAGGCATTTAATGTTCGAGCAAAAACGGCTGATTTTCGACAAAAGAGATAACACCCCCCCATTACGTCATGCTTCAGAAATGTGGAAAATGGTCCGTTTTCAAATGTTTTATTTTTGAACGTCAGTTCACATTTGTAGGTGGATCATCAGTGTTAGAGCTAAAATTAGCATGTTTAAAGTGATTTTCATGCTTCCAGGGGCTCGGGAAGTGAAATAAATACCATTTGGAGGCATTTAATGTTCGAGCAAAAACGGCTGATTTTCGACCAAAGAGATAACACCCCCCCATTACGTCATGCTTCAGAAATGTGGAAAATGGTCCGTTTTCAAATGTTTTATTTTTGAACGTCAGTTCACATTTGTAGGTGGATCATCAGTGTTAGAGCTAAAATTAGCATGTTTAAAGTGATTTTCATGCTTCCAGGGGCCCAAAACACAAGATTTATGGAATGGTTAAAAGTGCATGAAAATGGCCAATTTACTCACTCTGAGTTCTCAAAAAGGGTTTCTTCACCCCGGGAAGTTAATTAAATACCATTTGGAGGCATTTAATGTTCGAGCAAAAACGGCTGATTTTCGACAAAAGAGATAACACCCCCCCATTACGTCATGCTTCAGAAATGTGGAAAATGGTCCGTTTTCAAATGTTTTATTTTTGAACGTCAGTTCACATTTGTAGGTGGATCATCAGTGTTAGAGCTAAAATTAGCATGTTTAAAGTGATTTTCATGCTTCCAGGGGCTCGGGAAGTTAATTAAATACCATTTGGAGGCATTTAATGTTCGAGCAAAAACGGCTGATTTTCGACAAAAGAGATAACACCCCCCATTACGTCATGCTTCAGAAATGTGGAAAATGGTCCGTTTTCAAATGTTTTATTTTTGAACGTCAGTTCACATTTGTAAGTGGATCATCAGTGTTAGAGCTAAAATTAGCATGTTTAAAGTGATTTTCATGCTTCCAGGGGCTCGGGAAATGAAATAAATACCATTTGGAGGCATTTAATGTTCGAGCAAAAACGGCTGATTTTCGACAAAAGAGTTAACACCCCCCCATTACGTCATGCTTCAGAAATGTGGAAAATGGTCCGTTTTCAAATGTTTTATTTTTGAACGTCAGTTCACATTTGTAGGTGGATCATCAGTGTTAGAGCTAAAATTAGCATGTTTAAAGTGATTTTCATGCTTCCAGGGGCCCAAAACACAAGACTTATGGAATGGTTAAAAGTGCATGAAAATGGCCAATTTACTCACTCTGAGTTCTCAAAAAGGGTTTCTTCACCCCGGGAAGTTAATTAAATACCATTTGGAGGCATTTAATGTTCGAGCAAAAACGGCTGATTTTCGACAAAAGAGATAACACCCCCCCATTACGTCATGCTTCAGAAATGTGGAAAATGGTCCGTTTTCAAATGTTTTATTTTTGAACGTCAGTTCACATTTGTAGGTGGATCATCAGTGTTAGAGCTAAAATTAGCATGTTTAAAGTGATTTTCATGCTTCCAGGGGCTCGGGAAGTTAATTAAATACCATTTGGAGGCATTTAATGTTCGAGCAAAAACGGCTGATTTTCGACAAAAGAGATAACACCCCCCCATTACGTCATGCTTCAGAAATGTGGAAAATGGTCCGTTTTCAAATGTTTTATTTTTGAACGTCAGTTCACATTTGTAGGTGGATCATCAGTGTTAGAGCTAAAATTAGCATGTTTAAAGTGATTTTCATGCTTCCAGGGGCCCAAAACACAAGATTTATGGAATGGTTAAAAGTGCATGAAAATGGCCAATTTACTCACTCTGAGTTCTCAAAAAGGGTTTCTTCACCCCGGGAAGTTAATTAAATACCATTTGGAGGCATTTAATGTTCGAGCAAAAACGGCTGATTTTCGACAAAAGAGATAACACCCCCCCATTAAGTCATGCTTCAGAAATGTGGAAAATGGTCCGTTTTCAAATGTTTTATTTTTGAACGTCAGTTCACATTTGTAGGTGGATCATCAGTGTTAGAGCTAAAATTAGCATGTTTAAAGTGATTTTCATGCTTCCAGGGGCCCAAAACACAAGATTTATGGAATGGTTAAAAGTGCATGAAAATGGCCAATTTACTCACTCTGAGTTCTCAAAAAGGGTTTCTTCACCCCGGGAAGTTAATTAAATACCATTTGGAGGCATTTAATGTTCGAGCAAAAACGGCTGATTTTCGACAAAAGAGATAACACCCCCCCATTACGTCATGCTTCAGAAATGTGGAAAATGGTCTGTTTTCAAATGTTTTATTTTTGAACGTCAGTTCACATTTGTAGGTGGATCATCAGTGTTAGAGCTAAAATTAGCATGTTTAAAGTGATTTTCATGCTTCCAGGGGCTCGGGAAGGTAATTAAATACCATTTGGAGGCATTTAATGTTCGAGCAAAAACGGCTGATTTTCGACAAAAGAGATAACACCCCCCAATTACGTCATGCTTCAGAAATGTGGAAAATGGTCCGTTTTCAAATGTTTTATTTTTGCACGTCAGTTCACATTTGTAGGTGGATCATCAGTGTTAGAGCTAAAATTAGCATGTTTAAAGTGATTTTCATGCTTCCAGGGGCTCGGGAAGTTAATTAAATACCATTTGGAGGCATTTAATGTTCGAGCAAAAACGGCTGATTTTCGACAAAAGAGATAACACCCCCCCATTACGTCATGCTTCAGAAATGTGGAAAATGGTCCGTTTTCAAATGTTTTATTTTTGAACGTCAGTTCACATTTGTAGGTGGATCATCAGTGTTAGAGCTAAAATTAGCATGTTTAAAGTGATTTTCATGCTTCCAGGGGCTCGGGAAGTGAAATAAATACCATTTGGAGGCATTTAATGTTCGAACAAAAACGGCTGATTTTCGACAAAAGAGATAAAACCCCCCCATTACGTCATGCTTCAGAAATGTGGAAAATGGTCCGTTTTCAAATGTTTTATTTTTGAACGTCAGTTCACATTTGTAGGTGGATCATCAGTGTTAGAGCTAAAATTAGCATGTTTAAATTGATTTTCATGCTTCCAGGGGCCCAAAACACAAGATTTATGGAATGGTTAAAAGTGCATGAAAATGGCCAATTTACTCACTCTGAGTTCTCAAAAAGGGTTTCTTCACCCCGGGAAGTTGATTAAATACCATTTGGAGGCATTTAATGTTCGAGCAAAAACGGCTGATTTTCGACAAAAGAGATAACACCCCCCCATTACGTCATGCTTCAGAAATGTGGAAAATGGTCAGTTTTCAAATGTTTTATTTTTGAACGTCAGTTCACATTTGTAGGTGGATCATCAGTGTTAGAGCTAAAATTAGCATGTTTAAAGTGATTTTCATGCTTCCAGGGGCTCGGGAAGTTAATTAAATACCATTTGGAGGCATTTAATGTTCGAGCAAAAACGGCTGATTTTCGACAAAAGAGATAACACCCCACCATTACGTCATGCTTCAGAAATGTGGAAAATGGTCCGTTTTCAAATGTTTTATTTTTGAACGTCAGTTCACATTTGTAGGTGGATCATCAGTGTTAGAGCTAAAATTAGCATGTTTAAAGTGGTTTTCATGCTTCCAGGGGCTCGGGAAGTGAAATAAATACCATTTGGAGGCATTTAATGTTCGAGCAAAAACTGCTGATTTTCGACAAAAGAGATAACACCCACCCATTACGTCATGCTTCAGAAATGTGGAAAATGGTCCGTTTTCAAATGTTTTATTTTTGAACGTCAGTTCACATTTGTAGGTGGATCATCAGTGTTAGAGCTAAAATTAGCATGTTTAAAGTGATTTTCATGCTTCCAGGGGCCCAAAACACAAGATTTATGGAATGGTTAAAAGTGCATGAAAATGGCCAATTTACTCACTCTGAGTTCTCAAAAAGGGTTTCTTCACCCCGGGAAGTTAATTAAATACCATTTGGAGGCATTTAATGTTCGAGCAAAAACGGCTGATTTTCGACAAAAGAGAAAACACCCCCCCATTACGTCATGCTTCAGAAATGTGGAAAATGGTCCGTTTTCAAATGTTTTATTTTTGAACGTCAGTTCACATTTGTAGGTGGATCATCAGTGTTAGAGCTAAAATTAGCATGTTTAAAGTGATTTTCATGCTTCCAGGGGCTCGGGAAGTTAATTAAATACCATTTGGAGGCATTTAATGTTCGAGCAAAAACGGCTGATTTTCGACAAAAGAGATAACACCCCCCATTACGTCATGCTTCAGAAATGTGGAAAATGGTCCGTTTTCAAATGTTTTATTTTTGAACGTCAGTTCACATTTGTAGGTGGATCATCAGTGTTAGAGCTAAAATTAGCATGTTTAAAGTGATTTTCATGCTTCCAGGGGCCCAAAACACAAGATTTATGGAATGGTTAAAAGTGCATGAAAATGGCCAATTTACTCACTCTGAGTTCTCAAAAAGGGTTTCTTCACCCCGGGAAGTTAATTAAATACCATTTGGAGGCATTTAATGTTCGAGCAAAAACGGCTGATTTTCGACAAAAGAGATAACACCCCCCCATTAAGTCATGCTTCAGAAATGTGGAAAATGGTCCGTTTTCAAATGTTTTATTTTTGAACGTCAGTTCACATTTGTAGGTGGATCATCAGTGTTAGAGCTAAAATTAGCATGTTTAAAGTGATTTTCATGCTTCCAGGGGCTCGGGAAGTTAATTAAATACCATTTGGAGGCATTTAATGTTCGAGCAAAAACGGCTGATTTTCGACAAAAGAGATAACACCCCCCCATTACGTCATGCTTCAGAAATGTGGAAAATGGTCCGTTTTCAAATGTTTTATTTTTGAACGTCAGTTCACATTTGTAGGTGGATCATCAGTGTTAGAGCTAAAATTAGCATGTTTAAAGTGATTTTCATGCTTCCAGGGGCCCAAAACACAAGATTTATGGAATGGTTAAAAGTGCATGAAAATGGCCAATTTACTCACTCTGAGTTCTCAAAAAGGGTTTCTTCACCCCGGGAAGTTAATTAAATACCATTTGGAGGCATTTAATGTTCGAGCAAAAACGGCTGATTTTCGACAAAAGAGATAACACCCCCCCATTACGTCATGCTTCAGAAATGTGGAAAATGGTCTGTTTTCAAATGTTTTATTTTTGAACGTCAGTTCACATTTGTAGGTGGATCATCAGTGTTAGAGCTAAAATTAGCATGTTTAAAGTGATTTTCATGCTTCCAGGGGCTCGGGAAGGTAATTAAATACCATTTGGAGGCATTTAATGTTCGAGCAAAAACGGCTGATTTTCGACAAAAGAGATAACACCCCCCCATTACGTCATGCTTCAGAAATGTGGAAAATGGTCCGTTTTCAAATGTTTTATTTTTGCACGTCAGTTCACATTTGTAGGTGGATCATCAGTGTTAGAGCTAAAATTAGCATGTTTAAAGTGATTTTCATGCTTCCAGGGGCTCGGGAAGTTAATTAAATACCATTTGGAGGCATTTAATGTTCGAGCAAAAACGGCTGATTTTCGACAAAAGAGATAACACCCCCCCATTACGTCATGCTTCAGAAATGTGGGAAATGGTCCGTTTTCAAATGTTTTATTTTTGAACGTCAGTTCACATTTGTAGGTGGATCATCAGTGTTAGAGCTAAAATTAGCATGTTTAAAGTGATTTTCATGCTTCCAGGGGCTCGGGAAGTGAAATAAATACCATTTGGAGGCATTTAATGTTCGAACAAAAACGGCTGATTTTCGAAAAAAGAGATAACACCCCCCATTACGTCATGCTTCAGAAATGTGGAAAATGGTCCGTTTTCAAATGTTTTATTTTTGAACGTCAGTTCACATTTGTAGGTGGATCATCAGTGTTAGAGCTAAAATTAGCATGTTTAAATTGATTTTCATGCTTCCAGGGGCCCAAAACACAAGATTTATGGAATGGTTAAAAGTGCATGAAAATGGCCAATTTACTCACTCTGAGTTCTCAAAAAGGGTTTCTTCACCCCGGGAAGTTAATTAAATACCATTTGGAGGCATTTAATGTTCGAGCAAAAACGGCTGATTTTCGACAAAAGAGATAACACCCCCCCATTACGTCATGCTTCAGAAATGTGGAAAATGGTCCGTTTTCAAATGTTTTATTTTTGAACGTCAGTTCACATTTGTAGGTGGATCATCAGTGTTAGAGCTAAAATTAGCATGTTTAAAGTGATTTTCATGCTTCCAGGGGCTCGGGAAGTTAATTAAATACCATTTGGAGGCATTTAATGTTCGAGCAAAAACGGCTGATTTTCGACAAAAGAGATAACACCCCACCATTACGTCATGCTTCAGAAATGTGGAAAATGGTCCGTTTTCAAATGTTTTATTTTTGAACGTCAGTTCACATTTGTAGGTGGATCATCAGTGTTAGAGCTAAAATTAGCATGTTTAAAGTGATTTTCATTCTTCCAGGGGCTCGGGAAGTGAAATAAATACCATTTGGAGGCATTTAATGTTCGAGCAAAAACGGCTGATTTTCGACAAAAGAGATAACACCCTCCCATTACGTCATGCTTCAGAAATGTGGAAAATGGTCCGTTTTCAAATGTTTTATTTTTGAACGTCAGTTCACATTTGTAGGTGGATCATCAGTGTTAGAGCTAAAATTAGCATGTTTAAAGTGATTTTCATGCTTCCAGGGGCCCAAAACACAAGATTTATGGAAT
The DNA here is from genome assembly GCF_964263255.1 of Lissotriton vulgaris. Taxonomy (NCBI): domain Eukaryota; kingdom Metazoa; phylum Chordata; class Amphibia; order Caudata; family Salamandridae; genus Lissotriton; species Lissotriton vulgaris. The sequence continues at coordinate 254,947 of NW_028244669.1, forward strand.
GGTTAAAAGTGCATGAAAATGGCCAATTTAATCACTCTGAGTTCTCAAAAAGGGTTTCTTCACCCCGGGAAGTTAATTAAATACCATTTGGAGGCATTTAATGTTCGAGCAAAAACGGCTGATTTTCGACAAAAGAGATAACACCCCCCCATTACGTCATGCTTCAGAAATGTGGAAAATGGTCAGTTTTCAAATGTTTTATTTTTGAACGTCAGTTCACATTTGTAGGTGGATCATCAGTGTTAGAGCTAAAATTAGCATGTTTAAAGTGATTTTCATGCTTCCAGGGGCTCGGGAAGTTAATTAAATACCATTTGGAGGCATTTAATGTTCGAGCAAAAACGGCTGATTTTCGACAAAAGAGATAACACCCCACCATTACGTCATGCTTCAGAAATGTGGAAAATGGTCCGTTTTCAAATGTTTTATTTTTGAACGTCAGTTCACATTTGTAGGTGGATCATCAGTGTTAGAGCTAAAATTAGCATGTTTAAAGTGGTTTTCATGCTTCCAGGGGCTCGGGAAGTGAAATAAATACCATTTGGAGGCATTTAATGTTCGAGCAAAAACTGCTGATTTTCGACAAAAGAGATAACACCCACCCATTACGTCATGCTTCAGAAATGTGGAAAATGGTCCGTTTTCAAATGTTTTATTTTTGAACGTCAGTTCACATTTGTAGGTGGATCATCAGTGTTAGAGCTAAAATTAGCATGTTTAAAGTGATTTTCATGCTTCCAGGGGCCCAAAACACAAGATTTATGGAATGGTTAAAAGTGCATGAAAATGGCCAATTTACTCACTCTGAGTTCTCAAAAAGGGTTTCTTCACCCCGGGAAGTTAATTAAATACCATTTGGAGGCATTTAATGTTCGAGCAAAAACGGCTGATTTTCGACAAAAGAGATAACACCCCCCCATTACGTCATGCTTCAGAAATGTGGAAAATGGTCCGTTTTCAAATGTTTTATTTTTGAACGTCAGTTCACATTTGTAGGTGGATCATCAGTGTTAGAGCTAAAATTAGCATGTTTAAAGTGATTTTCATGCTTCCAGGGGCTCGGGAAGTTAATTAAATACCATTTGGAGGCATTTAATGTTCGAGCAAAAACGGCTGATTTTCGACAAAAGAGATAACACCCCCCCATTACGTCATGCTTCAGAAATGTGGAAAATGGTCCGTTTTCAAATGTTTTATTTTTGAACGTCAGTTCACATTTGTAGGTGGATCATCAGTGTTAGAGCTAAAATTAGCATGTTTAAAGTGATTTTCATGCTTCCAGGGGCCCAAAACACAAGATTTATGGAATGGTTAAAAGTGCATGAAAATGGCCAATTTACTCACTCTGAGTTCTCAAAAAGGGTTTCTTCACCCCGGGAAGTTAATTAAATACCATTTGGAGGCATTTAATGTTCGAGCAAAAACGGCTGATTTTCGACAAAAGAGATAACACCCCCCCATTAAGTCATGCTTCAGAAATGTGGAAAATGGTCCGTTTTCAAATGTTTTATTTTTGAACGTCAGTTCACATTTGTAGGTGGATCATCAGTGTTAGAGCTAAAATTAGCATGTTTAAAGTGATTTTCATGCTTCCAGGGGCTCGGGAAGTTAATTAAATACCATTTGGAGGCATTTAATGTTCGAGCAAAAACGGCTGATTTTCGACAAAAGAGATAACACCCCCCCATTACGTCATGCTTCAGAAATGTGGAAAATGGTCCGTTTTCAAATGTTTTATTTTTGAACGTCAGTTCACATTTGTAGGTGGATCATCAGTGTTAGAGCTAAAATTAGCATGTTTAAAGTGATTTTCATGCTTCCAGGGGCCCAAAACACAAGATTTATGGAATGGTTAAAAGTGCATGAAAATGGCCAATTTACTCACTCTGAGTTCTCAAAAAGGGTTTCTTCACCCCGGGAAGTTAATTAAATACCATTTGGAGGCATTTAATGTTCGAGCAAAAACGGCTGATTTTCGACAAAAGAGATAACACCCCCCCATTACGTCATGCTTCAGAAATGTGGAAAATGGTCTGTTTTCAAATGTTTTATTTTTGAACGTCAGTTCACATTTGTAGGTGGATCATCAGTGTTAGAGCTAAAATTAGCATGTTTAAAGTGATTTTCATGCTTCCAGGGGCTCGGGAAGGTAATTAAATACCATTTGGAGGCATTTAATGTTCGAGCAAAAACGGCTGATTTTCGACAAAAGAGATAACACCCCCCCATTACGTCATGCTTCAGAAATGTGGAAAATGGTCCGTTTTCAAATGTTTTATTTTTGCACGTCAGTTCACATTTGTAGGTGGATCATCAGTGTTAGAGCTAAAATTAGCATGTTTAAAGTGATTTTCATGCTTCCAGGGGCTCGGGAAGTTAATTAAATACCATTTGGAGGCATTTAATGTTCGAGCAAAAACGGCTGATTTTCGACAAAAGAGATAACACCCCCCCATTACGTCATGCTTCAGAAATGTGGGAAATGGTCCGTTTTCAAATGTTTTATTTTTGAACGTCAGTTCACATTTGTAGGTGGATCATCAGTGTTAGAGCTAAAATTAGCATGTTTAAAGTGATTTTCATGCTTCCAGGGGCTCGGGAAGTGAAATAAATACCATTTGGAGGCATTTAATGTTCGAACAAAAACGGCTGATTTTCGAAAAAAGAGATAACACCCCCCATTACGTCATGCTTCAGAAATGTGGAAAATGGTCCGTTTTCAAATGTTTTATTTTTGAACGTCAGTTCACATTTGTAGGTGGATCATCAGTGTTAGAGCTAAAATTAGCATGTTTAAATTGATTTTCATGCTTCCAGGGGCCCAAAACACAAGATTTATGGAATGGTTAAAAGTGCATGAAAATGGCCAATTTACTCACTCTGAGTTCTCAAAAAGGGTTTCTTCACCCCGGGAAGTTAATTAAATACCATTTGGAGGCATTTAATGTTCGAGCAAAAACGGCTGATTTTCGACAAAAGAGATAACACCCCCCCATTACGTCATGCTTCAGAAATGTGGAAAATGGTCCGTTTTCAAATGTTTTATTTTTGAACGTCAGTTCACATTTGTAGGTGGATCATCAGTGTTAGAGCTAAAATTAGCATGTTTAAAGTGATTTTCATGCTTCCAGGGGCTCGGGAAGTTAATTAAATACCATTTGGAGGCATTTAATGTTCAAGCAAAAACGGCTGATTTTCGACAAAAGAGATAACACCCCACCATTACGTCATGCTTCAGAAATGTGGAAAATGGTCCGTTTTCAAATGTTTTATTTTTGAACGTCAGTTCACATTTGTAGGTGGATCATCAGTGTTAGAGCTAAAATTAGCATGTTTAAAGTGATTTTCATTCTTCCAGGGGCTCGGGAAGTGAAATAAATACCATTTGGAGGCATTTAATGTTCGAGCAAAAACGGCTGATTTTCGACAAAAGAGATAACACCCTCCCATTACGTCATGCTTCAGAAATGTGGAAAATGGTCCGTTTTCAAATGTTTTATTTTTGAACGTCAGTTCACATTTGTAGGTGGATCATCAGTGTTAGAGCTAAAATTAGCATGTTTAAAGTGATTTTCATGCTTCCAGGGGCCCAAAACACAAGATTTATGGAATGGTTAAAAGTGCATGAAAATGGCCAATTTAATCACTCTGAGTTCTCAAAAAGGGTTTCTTCACCCCGGGAAGTTAATTAAATACCATTTGGAGGCATTTAATGTTCGAGCAAAAACGGCTGATTTTCGACAAAAGAGATAACACCCCCCCATTACGTCATGCTTCAGAAATGTGGAAAATGGTCCGTTTTCAAATGTTTTATTTTTGAACGTCAGTTCACATTTGTAGGTGGATCATCAGTGTTAGAGCTAAAATTAGCATGTTTAAAGTGATTTTCATGCTTCCAGGGGCTCGGGAAGTTAATTAAATACCATTTGGAGGCATTTAATGTTCGAGCAAAAACGGCTGATTTTCGACAAAAGAGATAACACCCCCCCATTACGTCATGCTTCAGAAATGTGGAAAATGGTCCATTTTCAAATGTTTTATTTTTGAACGTCAGTTCACATTTGTAGGTGGATCATCAGTGTTAGAGCTAAAATTAGCATGTTTAAAGTGATTTTCATTCTTCCAGGGGCTCGGGAAGTGAAATAAATACCATTTGGAGGCATTTAATGTTCGAGCAAAAACGGCTGATTTTCGACAAAAGAGATAACACCCCCCCATTACGTCATGCTTCAGAAATGTGGAAAATGGTCCGTTTTCAAATGTTTTATTTTTGAACGTCAGTTCACATTTGTAGGTGGATCATCAGTGTTAGAGCTAAAATTAGCATGTTTAAAGTGATTTTCATGCTTCCAGGGGCCCAAAACACAAGATTTATGGAATGGTTAAAAGTGCATGAAAATGGCCAATTTACTCACTCTGAGTTCTCAAAAAGGGTTTCTTCACCCCGGGAAGTTAATTAAATACCATTTTGAGGCATTTAATGTTCGAGCAAAAACGGCTGATTTTCGACAAAAGAGATAACACCCCCCCATTAAGTCATGCTTCAGAAATGTGGAAAATGGTCCGTTTTCAAATGTTTTATTTTTGAACGTCAGTTCACATTTGTAGGTGGATCATCAGTGTTAGAGCTAAAATTAGCATGTTTAAAGTGATTTTCATGCTTCCAGGGGCCCAAAACACAAGATTTATGGAATGGTTAAAAGTGCATGAAAATGGCCAATTTACTCACTCTGAGTTCTCAAAAAGGGTTTCTTCACCCCGGGAAGTTAATTAAATACCATTTGGAGGCATTTAATGTTCGAGCAAAAACGGCTGATTTTCGACAAAAGAGATAACACCCCCCCATTACGTCATGCTTCAGAAATGTGGAAAATGGTCTGTTTTCAAATGTTTTATTTTTGAACGTCAGTTCACATTTGTAGGTGGATCATCAGTGTTAGAGCTAAAATTAGCATGTTTAAAGTGATTTTCATGCTTCCAGGGGCTCGGGAAGGTAATTAAATACCATTTGGAGGCATTTAATGTTCGAGCAAAAACGGCTGATTTTCGACAAAAGAGATAACACCCCCCAATTACGTCATGCTTCAGAAATGTGGAAAATGGTCCGTTTTCAAATGTTTTATTTTTGCACGTCAGTTCACATTTGTAGGTGGATCATCAGTGTTAGAGCTAAAATTAGCATGTTTAAAGTGATTTTCATGCTTCCAGGGGCTCGGGAAGTTAATTAAATACCATTTGGAGGCATTTAATGTTCGAGCAAAAACGGCTGATTTTCGACAAAAGAGATAACACCCCCCCATTACGTCATGCTTCAGAAATGTGGAAAATGGTCCGTTTTCAAATGTTTTATTTTTGAACGTCAGTTCACATTTGTAGGTGGATCATCAGTGTTAGAGCTAAAATTAGCATGTTTAAAGTGATTTTCATGCTTCCAGGGGCTCGGGAAGTGAAATAAATACCATTTGGAGGCATTTAATGTTCGAACAAAAACGGCTGATTTTCGACAAAAGAGATAACACCCCCCATTACGTCATGCTTCAGAAATGTGGAAAATGGTCCGTTTTCAAATGTTTTATTTTTGAACGTCAGTTCACATTTGTAGGTGGATCATCAGTGTTAGAGCTAAAATTAGCATGTTTAAATTGATTTTCATGCTTCCAGGGGCCCAAAACACAAGATTTATGGAATGGTTAAAAGTGCATGAAAATGGCCAATTTACTCACTCTGAGTTCTCAAAAAGGGTTTCTTCACCCCGGGAAGTTGATTAAATACCATTTGGAGGCATTTAATGTTCGAGCAAAAACGGCTGATTTTCGACAAAAGAGATAACACCCCCCCATTACGTCATGCTTCAGAAATGTGGAAAATGGTCAGTTTTCAAATGTTTTATTTTTGAACGTCAGTTCACATTTGTAGGTGGATCATCAGTGTTAGAGCTAAAATTAGCATGTTTAAAGTGATTTTCATGCTTCCAGGGGCTCGGGAAGTTAATTAAATACCATTTGGAGGCATTTAATGTTCGAGCAAAAACGGCTGATTTTCGACAAAAGAGATAACACCCCACCATTACGTCATGCTTCAGAAATGTGGAAAATGGTCCGTTTTCAAATGTTTTATTTTTGAACGTCAGTTCACATTTGTAGGTGGATCATCAGTGTTAGAGCTAAAATTAGCATGTTTAAAGTGGTTTTCATGCTTCCAGGGGCTCGGGAAGTGAAATAAATACCATTTGGAGGCATTTAATGTTCGAGCAAAAACTGCTGATTTTCGACAAAAGAGATAACACCCACCCATTACGTCATGCTTCAGAAATGTGGAAAATGGTCCGTTTTCAAATGTTTTATTTTTGAACGTCAGTTCACATTTGTAGGTGGATCATCAGTGTTAGAGCTAAAATTAGCATGTTTAAAGTGATTTTCATGCTTCCAGGGGCCCAAAACACAAGATTTATGGAATGGTTAAAAGTGCATGAAAATGGCCAATTTACTCACTCTGAGTTCTCAAAAAGGGTTTCTTCACCCCAGGAAGTTAATTAAATACCATTTGGAGGCATTTAATGTTCGAGCAAAAACGGCTGATTTTCGACAAAAGAGATAACACCCCCCCATTACGTCATGCTTCAGAAATGTGGAAAATGGTCCGTTTTCAAATGTTTTATTTTTGAACGTCAGTTCACATTTGTAGGTGGATCATCAGTGTTAGAGCTAAAATTAGCATGTTTAAAGTGATTTTCATGCTTCCAGGGGCTCGGGAAGTTAATTAAATACCATTTGGAGGCATTTAATGTTCGAGCAAAAACGGCTGATTTTCGACAAAAGAGATAACACCCCCCCATTACGTCATGCTTCAGAAATGTGGAAAATGGTCCGTTTTCAAATGTTTTATTTTTGAACGTCAGTTCACATTTGTAGGTGGATCATCAGTGTTAGAGCTAAAATTAGCATGTTTAAAGTGATTTTCATGCTTCCAGGGGCCCAAAACACAAGATTTATGGAATGGTTAAAAGTGCATGAAAATGGCCAATTTACTCACTCTGAGTTCTCAAAAAGGGTTTCTTCACCCCGGGAAGTTAATTAAATACCATTTGGAGGCATTTAATGTTCGAGCAAAAACGGCTGATTTTCGACAAAAGAGATAACACCCCCCCATTAAGTCATGCTTCAGAAATGTGGAAAATGGTCCGTTTTCAAATGTTTTATTTTTGAACGTCAGTTCACATTTGTAGGTGGATCATCAGTGTTAGAGCTAAAATTAGCATGTTTAAAGTGATTTTCATGCTTCCAGGGGCTCGGGAAGTTAATTAAATACCATTTGGAGGCATTTAATGTTCGAGCAAAAACGGCTGATTTTCGACAAAAGAGATAACACCCCCCCATTACGTCATGCTTCAGAAATGTGGAAAATGGTCCGTTTTCAAATGTTTTATTTTTGAACGTCAGTTCACATTTGTAGGTGGATCATCAGTGTTAGAGCTAAAATTAGCATGTTTAAAGTGATTTTCATGCTTCCAGGGGCCCAAAACACAAGATTTATGGAATGGTTAAAAGTGCATGAAAATGGCCAATTTACTCACTCTGAGTTCTCAAAAAGGGTTTCTTCACCCCGGGAAGTTAATTAAATACCATTTGGAGGCATTTAATGTTCGAGCAAAAACGGCTGATTTTCGACAAAAGAGATAACACCCCCCCATTAAGTCATGCTTCAGAAATGTGGAAAATGGTCCGTTTTCAAATGTTTTATTTTTGAACGTCAGTTCACATTTGTAGGTGGATCATCAGTGTTAGAGCTAAAATTAGCATGTTTAAAGTGATTTTCATGCTTCCAGGGGCTCGGGAAGTTAATTAAATACCATTTGGAGGCATTTAATGTTCGAGCAAAAACGGCTGATTTTCGACAAAAGAGATAACACCCCCCCATTACGTCATGCTTCAGAAATGTGGAAAATGGTCCGTTTTCAAATGTTTTATTTTTGAACGTCAGTTCACATTTGTAGGTGGATCATCAGTGTTAGAGCTAAAATTAGCATGTTTAAAGTGATTTTCATGCTTCCAGGGGCCCAAAACACAAGATTTATGGAATGGTTAAAAGTGCATGAAAATGGCCAATTTACTCACTCTGAGTTCTCAAAAAGGGTTTCTTCACCCCGGGAAGTTAATTAAATACCATTTGGAGGCATTTAATGTTCGAGCAAAAACGGCTGATTTTCGACAAAAGAGATAACACCCCCCCATTACGTCATGCTTCAGAAATGTGGAAAATGGTCTGTTTTCAAATGTTTTATTTTTGAACGTCAGTTCACATTTGTAGGTGGATCATCAGTGTTAGAGCTAAAATTAGCATGTTTAAAGTGATTTTCATGCTTCCAGGGGCTCGGGAAGGTAATTAAATACCATTTGGAGGCATTTAATGTTCGAGCAAAAACGGCTGATTTTCGACAAAAGAGATAACACCCCCCCATTACGTCATGCTTCAGAAATGTGGAAAATGGTCCGTTTTCAAATGTTTTATTTTTGCACGTCAGTTCACATTTGTAGGTGGATCATCAGTGTTAGAGCTAAAATTAGCATGTTTAAAGTGATTTTCATGCTTCCAGGGGCTCGGGAAGTTAATTAAATACCATTTGGAGGCATTTAATGTTCGAGCAAAAACGGCTGATTTTCGACAAAAGAGATAACACCCCCCCATTACGTCATGCTTCAGAAATGTGGGAAATGGTCCGTTTTCAAATGTTTTATTTTTGAACGTCAGTTCACATTTGTAGGTGGATCATCAGTGTTAGAGCTAAAATTAGCATGTTTAAAGTGATTTTCATGCTTCCAGGGGCTCGGGAAGTTAATTAAATACCATTTGGAGGCATTTAATGTTCGAGCAAAAACGGCTGATTTTCGACAAAAGAGATAACACCCCACCATTACGTCATGCTTCAGAAATGTGGAAAATGGTCCGTTTTCAAATGTTTTATTTTTGAACGTCAGTTCACATTTGTAGGTGGATCATCAGTGTTAGAGCTAAAATTAGCATGTTTAAAGTGGTTTTCATGCTTCCAGGGGCTCGGGAAGTGAAATAAATACCATTTGGAGGCATTTAATGTTCGAGCAAAAACTGCTGATTTTCGACAAAAGAGATAACACCCACCCATTACGTCATGCTTCAGAAATGTGGAAAATGGTCCGTTTTCAAATGTTTTATTTTTGAACGTCAGTTCACATTTGTAGGTGGATCATCAGTGTTAGAGCTAAAATTAGCATGTTTAAAGTGATTTTCATGCTTCCAGGGGCCCAAAACACAAGATTTATGGAATGGTTAAAAGTGCATGAAAATGGCCAATTTACTCACTCTGAGTTCTCAAAAAGGGTTTCTTCACCCCGGGAAGTTAATTAAATACCATTTGGAGGCATTTAATGTTTGAGCAAAAACGGCTGATTTTCGACAAAAGAGATAACACCCCCCCATTACGTCATGCTTCAGAAATGTGGAAAATGGTCCGTTTTCAAATGTTTTATTTTTGAACGTCAGTTCACATTTGTAGGTGGATCATCAGTGTTAGAGCTAAAATTAGCATGTTTAAAGTGATTTTCATGCTTCCAGGGGCTCGGGAAGTTAATTAAATACCATTTGGAGGCATTTAATGTTCGAGCAAAAACGGCTGATTTTCGACAAAAGAGATAACACCCCCCCATTACGTCATGCTTCAGAAATGTGGAAAATGGTCCGTTTTCAAATGTTTTATTTTTGAACGTCAGTTCACATTTGTAGGTGGATCATCAGTGTTAGAGCTAAAATTAGCATGTTTAAAGTGATTTTCATGCTTCCAGGGGCCCAAAACACAAGATTTATGGAATGGTTAAAAGTGCATGAAAATGGCCAATTTACTCACTCTGAGTTCTCAAAAAGGGTTTCTTCACCCCGGGAAGTTAATTAAATACCATTTGGAGGCATTTAATGTTCGAGCAAAAACGGCTGATTTTCGACAAAAGAGATAACACCCCCCCATTAAGTCATGCTTCAGAAATGTGGAAAATGGTCCGTTTTCAAATGTTTTATTTTTGAACGTGAGTTCACATTTGTAGGTGGATCATCAGTGTTAGAGCTAAAATTAGCATGTTTAAAGTGATTTTCATGCTTCCAGGGGCTCGGGAAGTTAATTAAATACCATTTGGAGGCATTTAATGTTCGAGCAAAAACGGCTGATTTTCGACAAAAGAGATAACACCCCCCCATTACGTCATGCTTCAGAAATGTGGAAAATGGTCCGTTTTCAAATGTTTTATTTTTGAACGTCAGTTCACATTTGTAGGTGGATCATCAGTGTTAGAGCTAAAATTAGCATGTTTAAAGTGATTTTCATGCTTCCAGGGGCCCAAAACACAAGATTTATGGAATGGTTAAAAGTGCATGAAAATGGCCAATTTACTCACTCTGAGTTCTCAAAAAGGGTTTCTTCACCCCGGGAAGTTAATTAAATACCATTTGGAGGCATTTAATGTTCGAGCAAAAACGGCTGATTTTCGACAAAAGAGATAACACCCCCCCATTACGTCATGCTTCAGAAATGTGGAAAATGGTCTGTTTTCAAATGTTTTATTTTTGAACGTCAGTTCACATTTGTAGGTGGATCATCAGTGTTAGAGCTAAAATTAGCATGTTTAAAGTGATTTTCATGCTTCCAGGGGCTCGGGAAGGTAATTAAATACCATTTGGAGGCATTTAATGTTCGAGCAAAAACGGCTGATTTTCGACAAAAGAGATAACACCCCCCCATTACGTCATGCTTCAGAAATGTGGAAAATGGTCCGTTTTCAAATGTTTTATTTTTGCACGTCAGTTCACATTTGTAGGTGGATCATCAGTGTTAGAGCTAAAATTAGCATGTTTAAAGTGATTTTCATGCTTCCAGGGGCTCGGGAAGTTAATTAAATACCATTTGGAGGCATTTAATGTTCGAGCAAAAACGGCTGATTTTCGACAAAAGAGATAACACCCCCCCATTACGTAATGCTTCAGAAATGTGGGAAATGGTCCGTTTTCAAATGTTTTATTTTTGAACGTCAGTTCACATTTGTAGGTGGATCATCAGTGTTAGAGCTAAAATTAGCATGTTTAAAGTGATTTTCATGCTTCCAGGGGCTCGGGAAGTGAAATAAATACCATTTGGAGGCATTTAATGTTCGAACAAAAACGGCTGATTTTCGAAAAAAGAGATAACACCCCCCATTACGTCATGCTTCAGAAATGTGGAAAATGGTCCGTTTTCAAATGTTTTATTTTTGAACGTCAGTTCACATTTGTAGGTGGATCATCAGTGTTAGAGCTAAAATTAGCATGTTTAAATTGATTTTCATGCTTCCAGGGGCCCAAAACACAAGATTTATGGAATGGTTAAAAGTGCATGAAAATGGCCAATTTACTCACTCTGAGTTCTCAAAAAGGGTTTCTTCACCCCGGGAAGTTAATTAAATACCATTTGGAGGCATTTAATGTTCGAGCAAAAACGGCTGATTTTCGACAAAAGAGATAACACCCCCCCATTACGTCATGCTTCAGAAATGTGGAAAATGGTCCGTTTTCAAATGTTTTATTTTTGAACGTCAGTTCACATTTGTAGGTGGATCATCAGTGTTAGAGCTAAAATTAGCATGTTTAAAGTGATTTTCATGCTTCCAGGGGCTCGGGAAGTTAATTAAATACCATTTGGAGGCATTTAATGTTCGAGCAAAAACGGCTGATTTTCGACAAAAGAGATAACACCCCACCATTACGTCATGCTTCAGAAATGTGGAAAATGGTCCGTTTTCAAATGTTTTATTTTTGAACGTCAGTTCACATTTGTAGGTGGATCATCAGTGTTAGAGCTAAAATTAGCATGTTTAAAGTGATTTTCATTCTTCCAGGGGCTCGGGAAGTGAAATAAATACCATTTGGAGGCATTTAATGTTCGAGCAAAAACGGCTGATTTTCGACAAAAGAGATAACACCCTCCCATTACGTCATGCTTCAGAAATGTGGAAAATGGTCCGTTTTCAAATGTTTTATTTTTGAACGTCAGTTCACATTTGTAGGTGGATCATCAGTGTTAGAGCTAAAATTAGCATGTTTAAAGTGATTTTCATGCTTCCAGGGGCCCAAAACACAAGATTTATGGAATGGTTAAAAGTGCATGAAAATGGCCAATTTAATCACTCTGAGTTCTCAAAAAGGGTTTCTTCACCCCGGGAAGTTAATTAAATACCATTTGGAGGCATTTAATGTTCGAGCAAAAACGGCTGATTTTCGACAAAAGAGATAACACCCCCCCATTACGTCATGCTTCAGAAATGTGGAAAATGGTCAGTTTTCAAATGTTTTATTTTTGAACGTCAGTTCACATTTGTAGGTGGATCATCAGTGTTAGAGCTAAAATTAGCATGTTTAAAGTGATTTTCATGCTTCCAGGGGCTCGGGAAGTTAATTAAATACCATTTGGAGGCATTTAATGTTCGAGCAAAAACGGCTGATTTTCGACAAAAGAGATAACACCCCACCATTACGTCATGCTTCAGAAATGTGGAAAATGGTCCGTTTTCAAATGTTTTATTTTTGAACGTCAGTTCACATTTGTAGGTGGATCATCAGTGTTAGAGCTAAAATTAGCATGTTTAAAGTGGTTTTCATGCTTCCAGGGGCTCGGGAAGTGAAATAAATACCATTTGGAGGCATTTAATGTTCGAGCAAAAACTGCTGATTTTCGACAAAAGAGATAACACCCACCCATTACGTCATGCTTCAGAAATGTGGAAAATGGTCCGTTTTCAAATGTTTTATTTTTGAACGTCAGTTCACATTTGTAGGTGGATCATCAGTGTTAGAGCTAAAATTAGCATGTTTAAAGTGATTTTCATGCTTCCAGGGGCCCAAAACACAAGATTTATGGAATGGTTAAAAGTGCATGAAAATGGCCAATTTACTCACTCTGAGTTCTCAAAAAGGGTTTCTTCACCCCGGGAAGTTATTTAAATACCATTTGGAGGCATTTAATGTTCGAGCAAAAACGGCTGATTTTCGACAAAAGAGATAACACCCCCCCATTACGTCATGCTTCAGAAATGTGGAAAATGGTCCGTTTTCAAATGTTTTATTTTTGAACGTCAGTTCACATTTGTAGGTGGATCATCAGTGTTAGAGCTAAAATTAGCATGTTTAAAGTGATTTTCATGCTTCCAGGGGCTCGGGAAGTTAATTAAATACCATTTGGAGGCATTTAATGTTCGAGCAAAAACGGCTGATTTTCGACAAAAGAGATAACACCCCCCCATTACGTCATGCTTCAGAAATGTGGAAAATGGTCCGTTTTCAAATGTTTTATTTTTGAACGTCAGTTCACATTTGTAGGTGGATCATCAGTGTTAGAGCTAAAATTAGCATGTTTAAAGTGATTTTCATGCTTCCAGGGGCCCAAAACACAAGATTTATGGAATGGTTAAAAGTGCATGAAAATGGCCAATTTACTCACTCTGAGTTCTCAAAAAGGGTTTCTTCACCCCGGGAAGTTAATTAAATACCATTTGGAGGCATTTAATGTTCGAGCAAAAACGGCTGATTTTCGACAAAAGAGATAACACCCCCCCATTAAGTCATGCTTCAGAAATGTGGAAAATGGTCCGTTTTCAAATGTTTTATTTTTGAACGTCAGTTCACATTTGTAGGTGGATCATCAGTGTTAGAGCTAAAATTAGCATGTTTAAAGTGATTTTCATGCTTCCAGGGGCTCGGGAAGTTAATTAAATACCATTTGGAGGCATTTAATGTTCGAGCAAAAACGGCTGATTTTCGACAAAAGAGATAACACCCCCCCATTACGTCATGCTTCAGAAATGTGGAAAATGGTCCGTTTTCAAATGTTTTATTTTTGAACGTCAGTTCACATTTGTAGGTGGATCATCAGTGTTAGAGCTAAAATTAGCATGTTTAAAGTGATTTTCATGCTTCCAGGGGCCCAAAACACAAGATTTATGGAATGGTTAAAAGTGCATGAAAATGGCCAATTTACTCACTCTGAGTTCTCAAAAAGGGTTTCTTCACCCCGGGAAGTTAATTAAATACCATTTGGAGGCATTTAATGTTCGAGCAAAAACGGCTGATTTTCGACAAAAGAGATAACACCCCCCCATTACGTCATGCTTCAGAAATGTGGAAAATGGTCTGTTTTCAAATGTTTTATTTTTGAACGTCAGTTCACATTTGTAGGTGGATCATCAGTGTTAGAGCTAAAATTAGCATGTTTAAAGTGATTTTCATGCTTCCAGGGGCTCGGGAAGGTAATTAAATACCATTTGGAGGCATTTAATGTTCGAGCAAAAACGGCTGATTTTCGACAAAAGAGATAACACCCCCCCATTACGTCATGCTTCAGAAATGTGGAAAATGGTCCGTTTTCAAATGTTTTATTTTTGCACGTCAGTTCACATTTGTAGGTGGATCATCAGTGTTAGAGCTAAAATTAGCATGTTTAAAGTGATTTTCATGCTTCCAGGGGCTCGGGAAGTTAATTAAATACCATTTGGAGGCATTTAATGTTCGAGCAAAAACGGCTGATTTTCGACAAAAGAGATAACACCCCCCCATTACGTCATGCTTCAGAAATGTGGGAAATGGTCCGTTTTCAAATGTTTTATTTTTGAACGTCAGTTCACATTTGTAGGTGGATCATCAGTGTTAGAGCTAAAATTAGCATGTTTAAAGTGATTTTCATGCTTCCAGGGGCTCGGGAAGTGAAATAAATACCATTTGGAGGCATTTAATGTTCGAACAAAAACGGCTGATTTTCGAAAAAAGAGATAACACCCCCCATTACGTCATGCTTCAGAAATGTGGAAAATGGTCCGTTTTCAAATGTTTTATTTTTGAACGTCAGTTCACATTTGTAGGTGGATCATCAGTGTTAGAGCTAAAATTAGCATGTTTAAATTGATTTTCATGCTTCCAGGGGCCCAAAACACAAGATTTATGGAATGGTTAAAAGTGCATGAAAATGGCCAATTTACTCACTCTGAGTTCTCAAAAAGGGTTTCTTCACCCCGGGAAGTTAATTAAATACCATTTGGAGGCATTTAATGTTCGAGCAAAAACGGCTGATTTTCGACAAAAGAGATAACACCCCCCCATTACGTCATGCTTCAGAAATGTGGAAAATGGTCCGTTTTCAAATGTTTTATTTTTGAACGTCAGTTCACATTTGTAGGTGGATCATCAGTGTTAGAGCTAAAATTAGCATGTTTAAAGTGATTTTCATGCTTCCAGGGGCTCGGGAAGTTAATTAAATACCATTTGGAGGCATTTAATGTTCAAGCAAAAACGGCTGATTTTCGACAAAAGAGATAACACCCCACCATTACGTCATGCTTCAGAAATGTGGAAAATGGTCCGTTTTCAAATGTTTTATTTTTGAACGTCAGTTCACATTTGTAGGTGGATCATCAGTGTTAGAGCTAAAATTAGCATGTTTAAAGTGATTTTCATTCTTCCAGGGGCTCGGGAAGTGAAATAAATACCATTTGGAGGCATTTAATGTTCGAGCAAAAACGGCTGATTTTCGACAAAAGAGATAACACCCTCCCATTACGTCATGCTTCAGAAATGTGGAAAATGGTCCGTTTTCAAATGTTTTATTTTTGAACGTCAGTTCACATTTGTAGGTGGATCATCAGTGTTAGAGCTAAAATTAGCATGTTTAAAGTGATTTTCATGCTTCCAGGGGCCCAAAACACAAGATTTATGGAATGGTTAAAAGTGCATGAAAATGGCCAATTTAATCACTCTGAGTTCTCAAAAAGGGTTTCTTCACCCCGGGAAGTTAATTAAATACCATTTGGAGGCATTTAATGTTCGAGCAAAAACGGCTGATTTTCGACAAAAGAGATAACACCCCCCCATTACGTCATGCTTCAGAAATGTGGAAAATGGTCCGTTTTCAAATGTTTTATTTTTGAACGTCAGTTCACATTTGTAGGTGGATCATCAGTGTTAGAGCTAAAATTAGCATGTTTAAAGTGATTTTCATGCTTCCAGGGGCTCGGGAAGTTAATTAAATACCATTTGGAGGCATTTAATGTTCGAGCAAAAACGGCTGATTTTCGACAAAAGAGATAACACCCCCCCCATTACGTCATGCTTCAGAAATGTGGAAAATGGTCCATTTTCAAATGTTTTATTTTTGAACGTCAGTTCACATTTGTAGGTGGATCATCAGTGTTAGAGCTAAAATTAGCATGTTTAAAGTGATTTTCATTCTTCCAGGGGCTCGGGAAGTGAAATAAATACCATTTGGAGGCATTTAATGTTCGAGCAAAAACGGCTGATTTTCGACAAAAGAGATAACACCCCCCCATTACGTCATGCTTCAGAAATGTGGAAAATGGTCCGTTTTCAAATGTTTTATTTTTGAACGTCAGTTCACATTTGTAGGTGGATCATCAGTGTTAGAGCTAAAATTAGCATGTTTAAAGTGATTTTCATGCTTCCAGGGGCCCAAAACACAAGATTTATGGAATGGTTAAAAGTGCATGAAAATGGCCAATTTACTCACTCTGAGTTCTCAAAAAGGGTTTCTTCACCCCGGGAAGTTAATTAAATACCATTTTGAGGCATTTAATGTTCGAGCAAAAACGGCTGATTTTCGACAAAAGAGATAACACCCCCCCATTACGTCATGCTTCAGAAATGTGGAAAATGGTCTGTTTTCAAATGTTTTATTTTTGAACGTCAGTTCACATTTGTAGGTGGATCATCAGTGTTAGAGCTAAAATTAGCATGTTTAAAGTGATTTTCATGCTTCCAGGGGCTCGGGAAGGTAATTAAATACCATTTGGAGGCATTTAATGTTCGAGCAAAAACGGCTGATTTTCGACAAAAGAGATAACACCCCCCAATTACGTCATGCTTCAGAAATGTGGAAAATGGTCCGTTTTCAAATGTTTTATTTTTGCACGTCAGTTCACATTTGTAGGTGGATCATCAGTGTTAGAGCTAAAATTAGCATGTTTAAAGTGATTTTCATGCTTCCAGGGGCTCGGGAAGTTAATTAAATACCATTTGGAGGCATTTAATGTTCGAGCAAAAACGGCTGATTTTCGACAAAAGAGATAACACCCCCCCATTACGTCATGCTTCAGAAATGTGGAAAATGGTCCGTTTTCAAATGTTTTATTTTTGAACGTCAGTTCACATTTGTAGGTGGATCATCAGTGTTAGAGCTAAAATTAGCATGTTTAAATTGATTTTCATGCTTCCAGGGGCCCAAAACACAAGATTTATGGAATGGTTAAAAGTGCATGAAAATGGCCAATTTACTCACTCTGAGTTCTCAAAAAGGGTTTCTTCACCCCGGGAAGTTGATTAAATACCATTTGGAGGCATTTAATGTTCGAGCAAAAACGGCTGATTTTCGACAAAAGAGATAACACCCCCCCATTACGTCATGCTTCAGAAATGTGGAAAATGGTCAGTTTTCAAATGTTTTATTTTTGAACGTCAGTTCACATTTGTAGGTGGATCATCAGTGTTAGAGCTAAAATTAGCATGTTTAAAGTGATTTTCATGCTTCCAGGGGCTCGGGAAGTTAATTAAATACCATTTGGAGGCATTTAATGTTCGAGCAAAAACGGCTGATTTTCGACAAAAGAGATAACACCCCACCATTACGTCATGCTTCAGAAATGTGGAAAATGGTCCGTTTTCAAATGTTTTATTTTTGAACGTCAGTTCACATTTGTAGGTGGATCATCAGTGTTAGAGCTAAAATTAGCATGTTTAAAGTGGTTTTCATGCTTCCAGGGGCTCGGGAAGTGAAATAAATACCATTTGGAGGCATTTAATGTTCGAGCAAAAACTGCTGATTTTCGACAAAAGAGATAACACCCACCCATTACGTCATGCTTCAGAAATGTGGAAAATGGTCCGTTTTCAAATGTTTTATTTTTGAACGTCAGTTCACATTTGTAGGTGGATCATCAGTGTTAGAGCTAAAATTAGCATGTTTAAAGTGATTTTCATGCTTCCAGGGGCCCAAAACACAAGATTTATGGAATGGTTAAAAGTGCATGAAAATGGCCAATTTACTCACTCTGAGTTCTCAAAAAGGGTTTCTTCACCCCAGGAAGTTAATTAAATACCATTTGGAGGCATTTAATGTTCGAGCAAAAACGGCTGATTTTCGACAAAAGAGATAACACCCCCCCATTACGTCATGCTTCAGAAATGTGGAAAATGGTCCGTTTTCAAATGTTTTATTTTTGAACGTCAGTTCACATTTGTAGGTGGATCATCAGTGTTAGAGCTAAAATTAGCATGTTTAAAGTGATTTTCATGCTTCCAGGGGCTCGGGAAGTTAATTAAATACCATTTGGAGGCATTTAATGTTCGAGCAAAAACGGCTGATTTTCGACAAAAGAGATAACACCCCCCCATTACGTCATGCTTCAGAAATGTGGAAAATGGTCCGTTTTCAAATGTTTTATTTTTGAACGTCAGTTCACATTTGTAGGTGGATCATCAGTGTTAGAGCTAAAATTAGCATGTTTAAAGTGATTTTCATGCTTCCAGGGGCCCAAAACACAAGATTTATGGAATGGTTAAAAGTGCATGAAAATGGCCAATTTACTCACTCTGAGTTCTCAAAAAGGGTTTCTTCACCCCGGGAAGTTAATTAAATACCATTTGGAGGCATTTAATGTTCGAGCAAAAACGGCTGATTTTCGACAAAAGAGATAACACCCCCCCATTAAGTCATGCTTCAGAAATGTGGAAAATGGTCCGTTTTCAAATGTTTTATTTTTGAACGTCAGTTCACATTTGTAGGTGGATCATCAGTGTTAGAGCTAAAATTAGCATGTTTAAAGTGATTTTCATGCTTCCAGGGGCTCGGGAAGTTAATTAAATACCATTTGGAGGCATTTAATGTTCGAGCAAAAACGGCTGATTTTCGACAAAAGAGATAACACCCCCCCATTACGTCATGCTTCAGAAATGTGGAAAATGGTCCGTTTTCAAATGTTTTATTTTTGAACGTCAGTTCACATTTGTAGGTGGATCATCAGTGTTAGAGCTAAAATTAGCATGTTTAAAGTGATTTTCATGCTTCCAGGGGCCCAAAACACAAGATTTATGGAATGGTTAAAAGTGCATGAAAATGGCCAATTTACTCACTCTGAGTTCTCAAAAAGGGTTTCTTCACCCCGGGAAGTTAATTAAATACCATTTGGAGGCATTTAATGTTCGAGCAAAAACGGCTGATTTTCGACAAAAGAGATAACACCCCCCCATTACGTCATGCTTCAGAAATGTGGAAAATGGTCTGTTTTCAAATGTTTTATTTTTGAACGTCAGTTCACATTTGTAGGTGGATCATCAGTGTTAGAGCTAAAATTAGCATGTTTAAAGTGATTTTCATGCTTCCAGGGGCTCGGGAAGGTAATTAAATACCATTTGGAGGCATTTAATGTTCGAGCAAAAACGGCTGATTTTCGACAAAAGAGATAACACCCCCCCATTACGTCATGCTTCAGAAATGTGGAAAATGGTCCGTTTTCAAATGTTTTATTTTTGCACGTCAGTTCACATTTGTAGGTGGATCATCAGTGTTAGAGCTAAAATTAGCATGTTTAAAGTGATTTTCATGCTTCCAGGGGCTCGGGAAGTTAATTAAATACCATTTGGAGGCATTTAATGTTCGAGCAAAAACGGCTGATTTTCGACAAAAGAGATAACACCCCCCCATTACGTCATGCTTCAGAAATGTGGGAAATGGTCCGTTTTCAAATGTTTTATTTTTGAACGTCAGTTCACATTTGTAGGTGGATCATCAGTGTTAGAGCTAAAATTAGCATGTTTAAAGTGATTTTCATGCTTCCAGGGGCTCGGGAAGTTAATTAAATACCATTTGGAGGCATTTAATGTTCGAGCAAAAACGGCTGATTTTCGACAAAAGAGATAACACCCCACCATTACGTCATGCTTCAGAAATGTGGAAAATGGTCCG
Organism: Lissotriton vulgaris; assembly: GCF_964263255.1. Lineage (NCBI taxonomy): Eukaryota > Metazoa > Chordata > Amphibia > Caudata > Salamandridae > Lissotriton > Lissotriton vulgaris. Next base: position 274,958 of record NW_028244669.1, read on the forward strand.
TTTTCAAATGTTTTATTTTTGAACGTCAGTTCACATTTGTAGGTGGATCATCAGTGTTAGAGCTAAAATTAGCATGTTTAAAGTGGTTTTCATGCTTCCAGGGGCTCGGGAAGTGAAATAAATACCATTTGGAGGCATTTAATGTTCGAGCAAAAACTGCTGATTTTCGACAAAAGAGATAACACCCACCCATTACGTCATGCTTCAGAAATGTGGAAAATGGTCCGTTTTCAAATGTTTTATTTTTGAACGTCAGTTCACATTTGTAGGTGGATCATCAGTGTTAGAGCTAAAATTAGCATGTTTAAAGTGATTTTCATGCTTCCAGGGGCCCAAAACACAAGATTTATGGAATGGTTAAAAGTGCATGAAAATGGCCAATTTACTCACTCTGAGTTCTCAAAAAGGGTTTCTTCACCCCGGGAAGTTAATTAAATACCATTTGGAGGCATTTAATGTTCGAGCAAAAACGGCTGATTTTCGACAAAAGAGATAACACCCCCCCATTACGTCATGCTTCAGAAATGTGGAAAATGGTCCGTTTTCAAATGTTTTATTTTTGAACGTCAGTTCACATTTGTAGGTGGATCATCAGTGTTAGAGCTAAAATTAGCATGTTTAAAGTGATTTTCATGCTTCCAGGGGCTCGGGAAGTTAATTAAATACCATTTGGAGGCATTTAATGTTCGAGCAAAAACGGCTGATTTTCGACAAAAGAGATAACACCCCCCCATTACGTCATGCTTCAGAAATGTGGAAAATGGTCCGTTTTCAAATGTTTTATTTTTGAACGTCAGTTCACATTTGTAGGTGGATCATCAGTGTTAGAGCTAAAATTAGCATGTTTAAAGTGATTTTCATGCTTCCAGGGGCCCAAAACACAAGATTTATGGAATGGTTAAAAGTGCATGAAAATGGCCAATTTACTCACTCTGAGATCTCAAAAAGGGTTTCTTCACCCCGGGAAGTTAATTAAATACCATTTGGAGGCATTTAATGTTCGAGAAAAAACGGCTGATTTTCGACAAAAGAGATAACACCCCCCCATTAAGTCATGCTTCAGAAATGTGGAAAATGGTCCGTTTTCAAATGTTTTATTTTTGAACGTCAGTTCACATTTGTAGGTGGATCATCAGTGTTAGAGCTAAAATTAGCATGTTTAAAGTGATTTTCATGCTTCCAGGGGCTCGGGAAGTTAATTAAATACCATTTGGAGGCATTTAATGTTCGAGCAAAAACGGCTGATTTTCGACAAAAGAGATAACACCCCCCCATTACGTCATGCTTCAGAAATGTGGAAAATGGTCCGTTTTCAAATGTTTTATTTTTGAACGTCAGTTCACATTTGTAGGTGGATCATCAGTGTTAGAGCTAAAATTAGCATGTTTAAAGTGATTTTCATGCTTCCAGGGGCCCAAAACACAAGATTTATGGAATGGTTAAAAGTGCATGAAAATGGCCAATTTACTCACTCTGAGTTCTCAAAAAGGGTTTCTTCACCCCGGGAAGTTAATTAAATACCATTTGGAGGCATTTAATGTTCGAGCAAAAACGGCTGATTTTCGACAAAAGAGATAACACCCCCCCATTACGTCATGCTTCAGAAATGTGGAAAATGGTCTGTTTTCAAATGTTTTATTTTTGAACGTCAGTTCACATTTGTAGGTGGATCATCAGTGTTAGAGCTAAAATTAGCATGTTTAAAGTGATTTTCATGCTTCCAGGGGCTCGGGAAGGTAATTAAATACCATTTGGAGGCATTTAATGTTCGAGCAAAAACGGCTGATTTTCGACAAAAGAGATAACACCCCCCCATTACGTCATGCTTCAGAAATGTGGAAAATGGTCCGTTTTCAAATGTTTTATTTTTGCACGTCAGTTCACATTTGTAGGTGGATCATCAGTGTTAGAGCTAAAATTAGCATGTTTAAAGTGATTTTCATGCTTCCAGGGGCTCGGGAAGTTAATTAAATACCATTTGGAGGCATTTAATGTTCGAGCAAAAACGGCTGATTTTCGACAAAAGAGATAACACCCCCCCATTACGTCATGCTTCAGAAATGTGGGAAATGGTCCGTTTTCAAATGTTTTATTTTTGAACGTCAGTTCACATTTGTAGGTGGATCATCAGTGTTAGAGCTAAAATTAGCATGTTTAAATTGATTTTCATGCTTCCAGGGGCCCAAAACACAAGATTTATGGAATGGTTAAAAGTGCATGAAAATGGCCAATTTACTCACTCTGAGTTCTCAAAAGGGGTTTCTTCACCCCGGGAAGTTAATTAAATACCATTTGGAGGCATTTAATGTTCGAGCAAAAACGGCTGATTTTCGACAAAAGAGATAACACCCCCCCATTACGTCATGCTTCAGAAATGTGGAAAATGGTCCGTTTTCAAATGTTTTATTTTTGAACGTCAGTTCACATTTGTAGGTGGATCATCAGTGTTAGAGCTAAAATTAGCATGTTTAAAGTGATTTTCATGCTTCCAGGGGCTCGGGAAGTTAATTAAATACCATTTGGAGGCATTTAATGTTCGAGCAAAAACGGCTGATTTTCGACAAAAGAGATAACACCCCACCATTACGTCATGCTTCAGAAATGTGGAAAATGGTCAGTTTTCAAATGTTTTATTTTTGAACGTCAGTTCACATTTGTAGGTGGATCATCAGTGTTAGAGCTAAAATTAGCATGTTTAAAGTGATTTTCATGCTTCCAGGGGCTCGGGAAGTGAAATAAATACCATTTGGAGGCATTTAATGTTCGAACAAAAACGGCTGATTTTCGACAAAAGAGATAACACCCCCCATTACGTCATGCTTCAGAAATGTGGAAAATGGTCCGTTTTCAAATGTTTTATTTTTGAACGTCAGTTCACATTTGTAGGTGGATCATCAGTGTTAGAGCTAAAATTAGCATGTTTAAATTGATTTTCATGCTTCCAGGGGCCCAAAACACAAGATTTATGGAATGGTTAAAAGTGCATGAAAATGGCCAATTTACTCACTCTGAGTTCTCAAAAAGGGTTTCTTCACCCCGGGAAGTTGATTAAATACCATTTGGAGGCATTTAATGTTCGAGCAAAAACGGCTGATTTTCGACAAAAGAGATAACACCCCCCCATTACGTCATGCTTCAGAAATGTGGAAAATGGTCAGTTTTCAAATGTTTTATTTTTGAACGTCAGTTCACATTTGTAGGTGGATCATCAGTGTTAGAGCTAAAATTAGCATGTTTAAAGTGATTTTCATGCTTCCAGGGGCTCGGGAAGTTAATTAAATACCATTTGGAGGCATTTAATGTTCGAGCAAAAACGGCTGATTTTCGACAAAAGAGATAACACCCCACCATTACGTCATGCTTCAGAAATGTGGAAAATGGTCCGTTTTCAAATGTTTTATTTTTGAACGTCAGTTCACATTTGTAGGTGGATCATCAGTGTTAGAGCTAAAATTAGCATGTTTAAAGTGGTTTTCATGCTTCCAGGGGCTCGGGAAGTGAAATAAATACCATTTGGAGGCATTTAATGGTCGAGCAAAAACTGCTGATTTTCGACAAAAGAGATAACACCCACCCATTACGTCATGCTTCAGAAATGTGGAAAATGGTCCGTTTTCAAATGTTTTATTTTTGAACGTCAGTTCACATTTGTAGGTGGATCATCAGTGTTAGAGCTAAAATTAGCATGTTTAAAGTGATTTTCATGCTTCCAGGGGCCCAAAACACAAGATTTATGGAATGGTTAAAAGTGCATGAAAATGGCCAATTTACTCACTCTGAGTTCTCAAAAAGGGTTTCTTCACCCCGGGAAGTTAATTAAATACCATTTGGAGGCATTTAATGTTCGAGCAAAAACGGCTGATTTTCGACAAAAGAGATAACACCCCCCCATTACGTCATGCTTCAGAAATGTGGAAAATGGTCCGTTTTCAAATGTTTTATTTTTGAACGTCAGTTCACATTTGTAGGTGGATCATCAGTGTTAGAGCTAAAATTAGCATGTTTAAAGTGATTTTCATGCTTCCAGGGGCTCGGGAAGTTAATTAAATACCATTTGGAGGCATTTAATGTTCGAGCAAAAACGGCTGATTTTCGACAAAAGAGATAACACCCCCCCATTACGTCATGCTTCAGAAATGTGGAAAATGGTCCGTTTTCAAATGTTTTATTTTTGAACGTCAGTTCACATTTGTAGGTGGATCATCAGTGTTAGAGCTAAAATTAGCATGTTTAAAGTGATTTTCATGCTTCCAGGGGCCCAAAACACAAGATTTATGGAATGGTTAAAAGTGCATGAAAATGGCCAATTTACTCACTCTGAGTTCTCAAAAAGGGTTTCTTCACCCCGGGAAGTTAATTAAATACCATTTGGAGGCATTTAATGTTCGAGCAAAAACGGCTGATTTTCGACAAAAGAGATAACACCCCCCCATTAAGTCATGCTTCAGAAATGTGGAAAATGGTCCGTTTTCAAATGTTTTATTTTTGAACGTCAGTTCACATTTGTAGGTGGATCATCAGTGTTAGAGCTAAAATTAGCATGTTTAAAGTGATTTTCATGCTTCCAGGGGCTCGGGAAGTTAATTAAATACCATTTGGAGGCATTTAATGTTCGAGCAAAAACGGCTGATTTTCGACAAAAGAGATAACACCCCCCCATTACGTCATGCTTCAGAAATGTGGAAAATGGTCCGTTTTCAAATGTTTTATTTTTGAACGTCAGTTCACATTTGTAGGTGGATCATCAGTGTTAGAGCTAAAATTAGCATGTTTAAAGTGATTTTCATGCTTCCAGGGGCCCAAAACACAAGATTTATGGAATGGTTAAAAGTGCATGAAAATGGCCAATTTACTCACTCTGAGTTCTCAAAAAGGGTTTCTTCACCCCGGGAAGTTAATTAAATACCATTTGGAGGCATTTAATGTTCGAGCAAAAACGGCTGATTTTCGACAAAAGAGATAACACCCCCCCATTACGTCATGCTTCAGAAATGTGGAAAATGGTCTGTTTTCAAATGTTTTATTTTTGAACGTCAGTTCACATTTGTAGGTGGATCATCAGTGTTAGAGCTAAAATTAGCATGTTTAAAGTGATTTTCATGCTTCCAGGGGCTCGGGAAGGTAATTAAATACCATTTGGAGGCATTTAATGTTCGAGCAAAAACGGCTGATTTTCGACAAAAGAGATAACACCCCCCCATTACGTCATGCTTCAGAAATGTGGAAAATGGTCCGTTTTCAAATGTTTTATTTTTGCACGTCAGTTCACATTTGTAGGTGGATCATCAGTGTTAGAGCTAAAATTAGCATGTTTAAAGTGATTTTCATGCTTCCAGGGGCTCGGGAAGTTAATTAAATACCATTTGGAGGCATTTAATGTTCGAGCAAAAACGGCTGATTTTCGACAAAAGAGATAACACCCCCCCATTACGTCATGCTTCAGAAATGTGGGAAATGGTCCGTTTTCAAATGTTTTATTTTTGAACGTCAGTTCACATTTGTAGGTGGATCATCAGTGTTAGAGCTAAAATTAGCATGTTTAAATTGATTTTCATGCTTCCAGGGGCCCAAAACACAAGATTTATGGAATGGTTAAAAGTGCATGAAAATGGCCAATTTACTCACTCTGAGTTCTCAAAAGGGGTTTCTTCACCCCGGGAAGTTAATTAAATACCATTTGGAGGCATTTAATGTTCGAGCAAAAACGGCTGATTTTCGACAAAAGAGATAACACCCCCCCATTACGTCATGCTTCAGAAATGTGGAAAATGGTCCGTTTTCAAATGTTTTATTTTTGAACGTCAGTTCACATTTGTAGGTGGATCATCAGTGTTAGAGCTAAAATTAGCATGTTTAAAGTGATTTTCATGCTTCCAGGGGCTCGGGAAGTTAATTAAATACCATTTGGAGGCATTTAATGTTCGAGCAAAAACGGCTGATTTTCGACAAAAGAGATAACACCCCACCATTACGTCATGCTTCAGAAATGTGGAAAATGGTCAGTTTTCAAATGTTTTATTTTTGAACGTCAGTTCACATTTGTAGGTGGATCATCAGTGTTAGAGCTAAAATTAGCATGTTTAAAGTGATTTTCATTCTTCCAGGGGCTCGGGAAGTGAAATAAATACCATTTGGAGGCATTTAATGTTCGAGCAAAAACGGCTGATTTTCGACAAAAGAGATAACACCCTCCCATTACGTCATGCTTCAGAAATGTGGAAAATGGTCCGTTTTCAAATGTTTTATTTTTGAACGTCAGTTCACATTTGTAGGTGGATCATCAGTGTTAGAGCTAAAATTAGCATGTTTAAAGTGATTTTCATGCTTCCAGGGGCCCAAAACACAAGATTTATGGAATGGTTAAAAGTGCATGAAAATGGCCAATTTAATCACTCTGAGTTCTCAAAAAGGGTTTCTTCACCCCGGGAAGTTAATTAAATACCATTTGGAGGCATTTAATGTTCGAGCAAAAACGGCTGATTTTCGACAAAAGAGATAACACCCCCCCATTACGTCATGCTTCAGAAATGTGGAAAATGGTCCGTTTTCAAATGTTTTATTTTTGAACGTCAGTTCACATTTGTAGGTGGATCATCAGTGTTAGAGCTAAAATTAGCATGTTTAAAGTGATTTTCATGCTTCCAGGGGCTCGGGAAGTTAATTAAATACCATTTGGAGGCATTTAATGTTCGAGCAAAAACGGCTGATTTTCGACAAAAGAGATAACACCCCCCCATTACGTCATGCTTCAGAAATGTGGAAAATGGTCCATTTTCAAATGTTTTATTTTTGAACGTCAGTTCACATTTGTAGGTGGATCATCAGTGTTAGAGCTAAAATTAGCATGTTTAAAGTGATTTTCATTCTTCCAGGGGCTCGGGAAGTGAAATAAATACCATTTGGAGGCATTTAATGTTCGAGCAAAAACGGCTGATTTTCGACAAAAGAGATAACACCCCCCCATTACGTCATGCTTCAGAAATGTGGAAAATGGTCCGTTTTCAAATGTTTTATTTTTGAACGTCAGTTCACATTTGTAGGTGGATCATCAGTGTTAGAGCTAAAATTAGCATGTTTAAAGTGATTTTCATGCTTCCAGGGGCCCAAAACACAAGATTTATGGAATGGTTAAAAGTGCATGAAAATGGCCAATTTACTCACTCTGAGTTCTCAAAAAGGGTTTCTTCACCCCGGGAAGTTAATTAAATACCATTTTGAGGCATTTAATGTTCGAGCAAAAACGGCTGATTTTCGACAAAAGATATAAAACACCCCCCCATTACGTCATGCTTCAGAAATGTGGAAAATGGTCCGTTTTCAAATGTTTTATTTTTGAACGTCAGTTCACATTTGTAGGTGGATCATCAGTGTTAGAGCTAAAATTAGCATGTTTAAAGTGATTTTCATGCTTCCAGGGGCTCGGGAAGTTAATTAAATACCATTTGGAGGCATTTAATGTTCGAGCAAAAACGGCTGATTTTCGACAAAAGAGATAACACCCCCCATTACGTCATGCTTCAGAAATGTGGAAAATGGTCCGTTTTCAAATGTTTTATTTTTGAACGTCAGTTCACATTTGTAGGTGGATCATCAGTGTTAGAGCTAAAATTAGCATGTTTAAAGTGATTTTCATGCTTCCAGGGGCCCATAACACAAGATTTAAGGAATGGTTAAAAGTGCATGAAAATGGCCAATTTACTCACTCTGAGTTCTCAAAAAGGGTTTCTTCACCCCGGGAAGTTAATTAAATACCATTTGGAGGCATTTAATGTTCGAGCAAAAACGGCTGATTTTCGACAAAAGAGATAACACCCCCCCCATTACGTCATGCTTCAGAAATGTGGAAAATGGTCCGTTTTCAAATGTTTTATTTTTGAACGTCAGTTCACATTTGTAGGTGGATCATCAGTGTTAGAGCTAAAATTCGCATGTTTAAAGTGATTTTCATGCTTCCAGGGGCTCGGGAAGTTAATTAAATACCATTTGGAGGCATTTAATGTTCGAGCAAAAACGGCTGATTTTCGACAAAAGAGATAACACCCCCCCATTACGTCATGCTTCAGAAATGTGGAAAATGGTCCGTTTTCAAATGTTTTATTTTTGAACGTCAGTTCACATTTGTAGGTGGATCATCAGTGTTAGAGCTAAAATTAGCATGTTTAAAGTGATTTTCATGCTTCCAGGGGCTCGGGAAGTTAATTAAATACCATTTGGAGGCATTTAATGTTCGAGCAAAAACGGCTGATTTTCGACAAAAGAGATAACACCCCCCATTACGTCATGCTTCAGAAATGTGGAAAATGGTCCGTTTTCAAATGTTTTATTTTTGAACGTCAGTTCACATTTGTAGGTGGATCATCAGTGTTAGAGCTAAAATTAGCATGTTTAAAGTGATTTTCATGCTTCCAGGGGCCCATAACACAAGATTTATGGAATGGTTAAAAGTGCATGAAAATGGCCAATTTACTCACTCTGAGTTCTCAAAAAGGGTTTCTTCACCCCGGGAAGTTAATTAAATACCATTTGGAGGCATTTAATGTTCGAGCAAAAACGGCTGATTTTCGACAAAAGAGATAACACCCCCCCCATTACGTCATGCTTCAGAAATGTGGAAAATGGTCCGTTTTCAAATGTTTTATTTTTGAACGTCAGTTCACATTTGTAGGTGGATCATCAGTGTTAGAGCTAAAATTAGCATGTTTAAAGTGATTTTCATGCTTCCAGGGGCTCAGGAAGTTAATTAAATACCATTTGGAGGCATTTAATGTTCGAGCAAAAACGGCTGATTTTCGACAAAAGAGATAACACCCCCCCATTACGTCATGCTTCAGAAATGTGGAAAATGGTCAGTTTTCAAATGTTTTATTTTTGAACGTCAGTTCACATTTGTAGGTGGATCATCAGTGTTAGAGCTAAAATTAGCATGTTTAAAGTGATTTTCATGCTTCCAGGGGCCCAAAACACAAGATTTATGGAATGGTTAAAAGTGCATGAAAATGGCCAATTTACTCACTCTGAGTTCTCAAAAAGGGTTTCTTCACCCCGGGAAGTTAATTAAATACCATTTGGAGGCATTTAATGTTCGAGCAAAAACGGCTGATTTTCGACAAAAGAGATAACACCCCCCCATTACGTCATGCTTCAGAATTGTGGAAAATGGTCCGTTTTCAAATGTTTTATTTTTGAACGTCAGTTCACATTTGTAGGTGGATCATCAGTGTTAGAGCTAAAATTAGCATGTTTAAAGTGATTTTCATGCTTCCAGGGGCTCGGGAAGTTAATTAAATACCATTTGGAGGCATTTAATGTTCGAGCAAAAACGGCTGATTTTCGACAAAAGAGATAACACCCCCCCATTACGTCATGCTTCAGAAATGTGGAAAATGGTCCGTTTTCAAATGTTTTATTTTTGAACGTCAGTTCACATTTGTAGGTGGATCATCAGTGTTAGAGCTAAAATTAGCATGTTTAAAGTGATTTTCATGCTTCCAGGGGCTCGGGAAGTGAAATAAATACCATTTGGAGGCATTTAATGTTCGAGCAAAAACTGCTGATTTTCGACAAAAGAGATAACACCCCCCCATTACGTCATGCTTCAGAAATGTGGAAAATGGTCCGTTTTCAAATGTTTTATTTTTGAACGTCAGTTCACATTTGTAGGTGGATCATCAGTGTTAGAGCTAAAATTAGCATGTTTAAAGTGATTTTCATGCTTCCAGGGGCCCAAAACACAAGATTTATGGAATGGTTAAAAGTGCATGAAAATGGCCAATTTACTCACTCTGAGTTCTCAAAAAGGGTTTCTTCACCCCGGGAAGTTAATTAAATACCATTTGGAGGCATTTAATGTTCGAGCAAAAACGGCTGATTTTCGACAAAAGAGATAACACCCCCCCCATTACGTCATGCTTCAGAAATGTGGAAAATGGTCCGTTTTCAAATGTTTTATTTTTGAACGTCAGTTCACATTTGTAGGTGGATCATCAGTGTTAGAGCTAAAATTAGCATGTTTTAAGTGATTTTCATGCTTCCAGGGGCTCGGGAAGTTAATTAAATACCATTTGGAGGCATTTAATGTTCGAGCAAAAGCGGCTGATTTTCGACAAAAGAGATAACACCCCCCCATTACGTCATGCTTCAGAAATGTGGAAAATGGTCCGTTTTCAAATGTTTTATTTTTGAACGTCAGTTCACATTTGTAGGTGGATCATCAGTGTTAGAGCTAAAATTAGCATGTTTAAAGTGATTTTCATGCTTCCAGGGGCTCGGGAAGTGAAATAAATACCATTTGGAGGCATTTAATGTTCGAGCAAAAACGGCTGATTTTCGACAAAAGAGATAACACCCCCCCATTACGTCATGCTTCAGAAATGTGGAAAATGGTCCGTTTTCAAATGTTTTATTTTTGAACGTCAGTTCACATTTGTAGGTGGATCATCAGTGTTAGAGCTAAAATTAGCATGTTTAAAGTGATTTTCATGCTTCCAGGGGCCCAAAACACAAGATTTATGGAATGGTTAAAAGTGCATGAAAATGGCCAATTTACTCACTCTGAGTTCTCAAAAAGGGTTTCTTCACCCCGGGAAGTTAATTAAATACCATTTGGAGGCATTTAATGTTCGAGCAAAAACGGCTGATTTTCGACAAAAGAGATAACACCCCCCCATTACGTCATGCTTCAGAAATGTGGAAAATGGTCCGTTTTCAAATGTTTTATTTTTGAACGTCAGTTCACATTTGTAGGTGGATCATCAGTGTTAGAGCTAAAATTAGCATGTTTAAAGTGATTTTCATGCTTCCAGGGGCTCGGGAAGTGAAATAAATACCATTTGGAGGCATTTAATGTTCGAGCAAAAACGGCTGATTTTCCACAAAAGAGATAACACCCCCCCATTACGTCATGCTTCAGAAATGTGGAAAATGGTCCGTTTTCAAATGTTTTATTTTTGAACGTCAGTTCACATTTGTAGGTGGATCATCAGTGTTAGAGCTAAAATTAGCATGTTTAAAGTGATTTTCATGCTTCCAGGGGCTCGGGAAGTTAATTAAATACCATTTGGAGGCATTTAATGTTCGAGCAAAAACGGCTGATTTTCGACAAAAGAGATAACACCCCCCCCATTACGTCATGCTTCAGAAATGTGGAAAATGGTCCGTTTTCAAATGTTTTATTTTTGAACGTCAGTTCACATTTGTAGGTGGATCATCAGTGTTAGAGCTAAAATTAGCATGTTTAAAGTGATTTTCATGCTTCCAGGGGCTCGGGAAGTTAATTAAATACCATTTGGAGGCATTTAATGTTCGAGCAAAAACGGCTGATTTTCGACAAAAGAGATAACACCCCCCCCATTACGTCATGCTTCAGAAATGTGGAAAATGGTCCGTTTTCAAATGTTTTATTTTTGAACGTCAGTTCACATTTGTAGGTGGATCATCAGTGTTAGAGCTAAAATTAGCATGTTTAAAGTGATTTTCATGCTTCCAGGGGCCCAAAACACAAGATTTATGGAATGGTTAAAAGTGCATGAAAATGGCCAATTTACTCACTCTGAGTTCTCAAAAAGGGTTTCTTCACCCCGGGAAGTTAATTAAATACCATTTGGAGGCATTTAATGTTCGAGCAAAAACGGCTGATTTTCGACAAAAGAGATAACACCCCCCCATTACGTCATGCTTCAGAAATGTGGAAAATGGTCCGTTTTCAAATGTTTTATTTTTGAACGTCAGTTCACATTTGTAGGTGGATCATCAGTGTTAGAGCTAAAATTAGCATGTTTAAAGTGATTTTCATGCTTCCAGGGGCTCGGGAAGTTAATTAAATACCATTTGGAGGCATTTAATGTTCGAGCAAAAACGGCTGATTTTCGACAAAAGAGATAACACCCCCCCATTACGTCATGCTTCAGAAATGTGGAAAATGGTCCGTTTTCAAATGTTTTATTTTTGAACGTCAGTTCACATTTGTAGGTGGATCATCAGTGTTAGAGCTAAAATTAGCATGTTTAAAGTGATTTTCATGCTTCCAGGGGCTGGGGAAGTGAAATAAATACCATTTGGAGGCATTTAATGTTCGAGCAAAAACGGCTGATTTTCGACAAAAGAGATAACACCCCCCCATTACGTCATGCTTCAGAAATGTGGAAAATGGTCCGTTTTCAAATGTTTTATTTTTGAACGTCAGTTCACATTTGTAGGTGGATCATCAGTGTTAGAGCTAAAATTAGCATGTTTAAAGTGATTTTCATGCTTCGAGGGGCCCAAAACACAAGATTTATGGAATGGTTAAAAGTGCATGAAAATGGCCAATTTACTCACTCTGAGTTCTCAAAAAGGGTTTCTTCACCCCGGGAAGTTAATTAAATACCATTTGGAGGCATTTAATGTTCGAGCAAAAACGGCTGATTTTCGACAAAAGAGATAACACCTCCCCATTACGTCATGCTTCAGAAATGTGGAAAATGGTCCGTTTTCAAATGTTTTATTTTTGAACGTCAGTTCACATTTGTAGGTGGATCATCAGTGTTAGAGCTAAAATTAGCATGTTTAAAGTGATTTTCATGCTTCCAGGGGCCCAAAACACAAGATTTATGGAATGGTTAAAAGTGCATGAAAATGGCCAATTTACTCACTCTGAGTTCTCAAAAAGGGTTTCTTCACCCCGGGAAGTTAATTAAATACCATTTGGAGGCATTTAATGTTCGAGCAAAAACGGCTGATTTTCGACAAAAGAGATAACACCCCCCCATTACGTCATGCTTCAGAAATGTGGAAAATGGTCCGTTTTCAAATGTTTTATTTTTGAACGTCAGTTCACATTTGTAGGTGGATCATCAGTGTTAGAGCTAAAATTAGCATGTTTAAAGTGATTTTCATGCTTCCAGGGGCCCAAGACACAAGATTTATGGAATGGTTAAAAGTGCATGAAAATGGCCAATTTACTCACTCTGAGTTCTCAAAAAGGGTTTCTTCACCCCGGGAAGTTAATTAAATACCATTTGGAGGCATTTAATGTTCGAGCAAAAACGGCTGACTTTCGACAAAAGAGATAACACCCCCCCATTACGTCATGCTTCAGAAATGTGGAAAATGGTCAGTTTTCAAATGTTTTATTTTTGAACGTCAGTTCACATTTGTAGGTGGATCATCAGTGTTAGAGCTAAAATTAGCATGTTTAAAGTGATTTTCATGCTTCAAGGGGCTCGGGAAGTTAATTAAATACCATTTGGAGGCATTTAATGTTCGAGCAAAAACGGCTGATTTTCGACAAAAGAGATAACACCCCCCCATTACTTCATGCTTCAGAAATGTGGAAAATGGTCCGTTTTCAAATGTTTTATTTTTGAACGTCAGTTCACATTTGTAGGTGGATCATCAGTGTTAGAGCTAAAATTAGCATGTTTAAAGTGATTTTCATGCTTCCAGGGGCCCAAAACACAAGATTTATGGAATGGTTAAAAGTGCATGAAAATGGCCAATTTACTCACTCTGAGTTCTCAAAAAGGGTTTCTTCACCCCGGGAAGTTAATTAAATACCATTTGGAGGCATTTAATGTTCGAGCAAAAACGGCTGATTTTCGACAAAAGAGATAACACCCCCCCATTACGTCATGCTTCAGAAATGTGGAAAATGGTCCGTTTTCAAATGTTTTATTTTTGAACGTCAGTTCACATTTGTAGGTGGATCATCAGTGTTAGAGCTAAAATTAGCATGTTTAAAGTGATTTTCATGCTTCCAGGGGCCCAAAACACAAGATTTATGGAATGGTTAAAAGTGCATGAAAATGGCCAATTTACTCACTCTGAGTTCTCAAAAAGGGTTTCTTCACCCCGGGAAGTTAATTAAATACCATTTGGAGGCATTTAATGTTTGAGCAAAAACGGCTGATTTTCGACAAAAGAGATAACACCCCCCATTACGTCATGCTTCAGAAATGTGGAAAATGGTCCGTTTTCAAATGTTTTATTTTTGAACGTCAGTTCACATTTGTAGGTGGATCATCAGTGTTAGAGCTAAAATTAGCATGTTTAAAGTGATTTTCATGCTTCCAGGGGCCCATAACACAAGATTTATGGAATGGTTAAAAGTGCATGAAAATGGCCAATTTACTCACTCTGAGTTCTCAAAAAGGGTTTCTTCACCCCGGGAAGTTAATTAAATACCATTTGGAGGCATTTAATGTTCGAGCAAAAACGGCTGATTTTCGACAAAAGAGATAACACCCCCCCATTACGTCATGCTTCAGAAATGTGGAAAATGGTCCGTTTTCAAATGTTTTATTTTTGAACGTCAGTTCACATTTGTAGGTGGATCATCAGTGTTAGAGCTAAAATTAGCATGTTTAAAGTGATTTTCATGCTTCCAGGGGCTCGGGAAGTTAATTAAATACCATTTGGAGGCATTTAATGTTCGAGCAAAAACGGCTGATTTTCGACAAAAGAGATAACACCCCCCATTACGTCATGCTTCAGAAATGTGGAAAATGGTCCGTTTTCAAATGTTTTATTTTTGAACGTCAGTTCACATTTGTAAGTGGATCATCAGTGTTAGAGCTAAAATTAGCATGTTTAAAGTGATTTTCATGCTTCCAGGGGCTCGGGAAATGAAATAAATACCATTTGGAGGCATTTAATGTTCGAGCAAAAACGGCTGATTTTCGACAAAAGAGATAACACCCCCCCATTACGTCATGCTTCAGAAATGTGGAAAATGGTCCGTTTTCAAATGTTTTATTTTTGAACGTCAGTTCACATTTGTAGGTGGATCATCAGTGTTAGAGCTAAAATTAGCATGTTTAAAGTGATTTTCATGCTTCCAGGGGCCCAAAACACAAGATTTATGGAATGGTTAAAAGTGCATGAAAATGGCCAATTTACTCACTCTGAGTTCTCAAAAAGGGTTTCTTCACCCCGGGAAGTTAATTAAATACCATTTGGAGGCATTTAATGTTCGAGCAAAAACGGCTGATTTTCGACAAAAGAGATAACACCTCCCCATTACGTCATGCTTCAGAAATGTGGAAAATGGTCCGTTTTCAAATGTTTTATTTTTGAACGTCAGTTCACATTTGTAGGTGGATCATCAGTGTTAGAGCTAAAATTAGCATGTTTAAAGTGATTTTCATGCTTCCAGGGGCTCGGGAAGTTAATTAAATACCATTTGGAGGCATTTAATGTTCGAGCAAAAACGGCTGATTTTCGACAAAAGAGATAACACCCCCCCATTACATCATGCTTCAGAAATGTGGAAAATGGTCCTTTTTCAAATGTTTTATTTTTGAACGTCAGTTCACATTTGTAGGTGGATCATCAGTGTTAGAGCTAAAATTAGCATGTTTAAAGTGATTTTCATGCTTCCAGGGGCCCAAAACACAAGATTTATGGAATGGTTAAAAGTGCATGAAAATGGCCAATTTACTCACTCTGAGTTCTCAAAAAGGGTTTCTTCACCCCGGGAAGTTAATTAAATACCATTTGGAGGCATTTAATGTTCGAGCAAAAACGGCTGATTTTCGACAAAAGAGATAACACCCCCCCATTACGTCATGCTTCAGAAATGTGGAAAATGGTCCGTTTTCAAATGTTTTATTTTTGAACTTCAGTTCACATTTGTAGGTGGATCATCAGTGTTAGAGCTAAAATTAGCATGTTTAAAGTGATTTTCATGCTTCCAGGGGCTCGGGAAGGTAATTAAATACCATTTGGAGGCATTTAATGTTCGAGCAAAAACGGCTGATTTTCGACAAAAGAGATAACACCCCCCCATTACGTCATGCTTCAGAAATGTGGAAAATGGTCCGTTTTCAAATGTTTTATTTTTGCACGTCAGTTCACATTTGTAGGTGGATCATCAGTGTTAGAGCTAAAATTAGCATGTTTAAAGTGATTTTCATGCTTCCAGGGGCTCGGGAAGTTAATTAAATACCATTTGGAGGCATTTAATGTTCGAGCAAAAACGGCTGATTTTCGACAAAAGAGATAACACCCCCCCATTACGTCATGCTTCAGAAATGTGGGAAATGGTCCGTTTTCAAATGTTTTATTTTTGAACGTCAGTTCACATTTGTAGGTGGATCATCAGTGTTAGAGCTAAAATTAGCATGTTTAAATTGATTTTCATGCTTCCAGGGGCCCAAAACACAAGATTTATGGAATGGTTAAAAGTGCATGAAAATGGCCAATTTACTCACTCTGAGTTCTCAAAAGGGGTTTCTTCACCCCGGGAAGTTAATTAAATACCATTTGGAGGCATTTAATGTTCGAGCAAAAACGGCTGATTTTCGACAAAAGAGATAACACCCCCCCATTACGTCATGCTTCAGAAATGTGGAAAATGGTCCGTTTTCAAATGTTTTATTTTTGAACGTCAGTTCACATTTGTAGGTGGATCATCAGTGTTAGAGCTAAAATTAGCATGTTTAAAGTGATTTTCATGCTTCCAGGGGCTCGGGAAGTTAATTAAATACCATTTGGAGGCATTTAATGTTCGAGCAAAAACGGCTGATTTTCGACAAAAGAGATAACACCCCACCATTACGTCATGCTTCAGAAATGTGGAAAATGGTCAGTTTTCAAATGTTTTATTTTTGAACGTCAGTTCACATTTGTAGGTGGATCATCAGTGTTAGAGCTAAAATTAGCATGTTTAAAGTGATTTTCATTCTTCCAGGGGCTCGGGAAGTGAAATAAATACCATTTGGAGGCATTTAATGTTCGAGCAAAAACGGCTGATTTTCGACAAAAGAGATAACACCCTCCCATTACGTCATGCTTCAGAAATGTGGAAAATGGTCCGTTTTCAAATGTTTTATTTTTGAACGTCAGTTCACATTTGTAGGTGGATCATCAGTGTTAGAGCTAAAATTAGCATGTTTAAAGTGATTTTCATGCTTCCAGGGGCCCAAAACACAAGATTTATGGAATGGTTAAAAGTGCATGAAAATGGCCAATTTAATCACTCTGAGTTCTCAAAAAGGGTTTCTTCACCCCGGGAAGTTAATTAAATACCATTTGGAGGCATTTAATGTTCGAGCAAAAACGGCTGATTTTCGACAAAAGAGATAACACCCCCCCATTACGTCATGCTTCAGAAATGTGGAAAATGGTCCGTTTTCAAATGTTTTATTTTTGAACGTCAGTTCACATTTGTAGGTGGATCATCAGTGTTAGAGCTAAAATTAGCATGTTTAAAGTGATTTTCATGCTTCCAGGGGCTCGGGAAGTTAATTAAATACCATTTGGAGGCATTTAATGTTCGAGCAAAAACGGCTGATTTTCGACAAAAGAGATAACACCCCCCCATTACGTCATGCTTCAGAAATGTGGAAAATGGTCCATTTTCAAATGTTTTATTTTTGAACGTCAGTTCACATTTGTAGGTGGATCATCAGTGTTAGAGCTAAAATTAGCATGTTTAAAGTGATTTTCATTCTTCCAGGGGCTCGGGAAGTGAAATAAATACCATTTGGAGGCATTTAATGTTCGAGCAAAAACGGCTGATTTTCGACAAAAGAGATAACACCCCCCCATTACGTCATGCTTCAGAAATGTGGAAAATGGTCCGTTTTCAAATGTTTTATTTTTGAATGTCAGTTCACATTTGTAGGTGGATCATCAGTGTTAGAGCTAAAATTAGCATGTTTAAAGTGATTTTCATGCTTCCAGGGGCCCAAAACACAAGATTTATGGAATGGTTAAAAGTGCATGAAAATGGCCAATTTACTCACTCTGAGTTCTCAAAAAGGGTTTCTTCACCCCGGGAAGTTAATTAAATACCATTTTGAGGCATTTAATGTTCGAGCAAAAACGGCTGATTTTCGACAAAAGATATAAAACACCCCCCCATTACGTCATGCTTCAGAAATGTGGAAAATGGTCCGTTTTCAAATGTTTTATTTTTGAACGTCAGTTCACATTTGTAGGTGGATCATCAGTGTTAGAGCTAAAATTAGCATGTTTAAAGTGATTTTCATGCTTCCAGGGGCTCGGGAAGTTAATTAAATACCATTTGGAGGCATTTAATGTTCGAGCAAAAACGGCTGATTTTCGACAAAAGAGATAACACCCCCCATTACGTCATGCTTCAGAAATGTGGAAAATGGTCCGTTTTCAAATGTTTTATTTTTGAACGTCAGTTCACATTTGTAGGTGGATCATCAGTGTTAGAGCTAAAATTAGCATGTTTAAAGTGATTTTCATGCTTCCAGGGGCCCATAACACAAGATTTAAGGAATGGTTAAAAGTGCATGAAAATGGCCAATTTACTCACTCTGAGTTCTCAAAAAGGGTTTCTTCACCCCGGGAAGTTAATTAAATACCATTTGGAGGCATTTAATGTTCGAGCAAAAACGGCTGATTTTCGACAAAAGAGATAACACCCCCCCCATTACGTCATGCTTCAGAAATGTGGAAAATGGTCCGTTTTCAAATGTTTTATTTTTGAACGTCAGTTCACATTTGTAGGTGGATCATCAGTGTTAGAGCTAAAATTCGCATGTTTAAAGTGATTTTCATGCTTCCAGGGGCTCGGGAAGTTAATTAAATACCATTTGGAGGCATTTAATGTTCGAGCAAAAACGGCTGATTTTCGACAAAAGAGATAACACCCCCCCATTACGTCATGCTTCAGAAATGTGGAAAATGGTCCGTTTTCAAATGTTTTATTTTTGAACGTCAGTTCACATTTGTAGGTGGATCATCAGTGTTAGAGCTAAAATTAGCATGTTTAAAGTGATTTTCATGCTTCCAGGGGCTCGGGAAGTTAATTAAATACCATTTGGAGGCATTTAATGTTCGAGCAAAAACGGCTGATTTTCGACAAAAGAGATAACACCCCCCATTACGTCATGCTTCAGAAATGTGGAAAATGGTCCGTTTTCAAATGTTTTATTTTTGAACGTCAGTTCACATTTGTAGGTGGATCATCAGTGTTAGAGCTAAAATTAGCATGTTTAAAGTGATTTTCATGCTTCCAGGGGCCCATAACACAAGATTTATGGAATGGTTAAAAGTGCATGAAAATGGCCAATTTACTCACTCTGAGTTCTCAAAAAGGGTTTCTTCACCCCGGGAAGTTAATTAAATACCATTTGGAGGCATTTAATGTTCGAGCAAAAACGGCTGATTTTCGACAAAAGAGATAACACCCCCCCCATTACGTCATGCTTCAGAAATGTGGAAAATGGTCCGTTTTCAAATGTTTTATTTTTGAACGTCAGTTCACATTTGTAGGTGGATCATCAGTGTTAGAGCTAAAATTAGCATGTTTAAAGTGATTTTCATGCTTCCAGGGGCTCAGGAAGTTAATTAAATACCATTTGGAGGCATTTAATGTTCGAGCAAAAACGGCTGATTTTCGACAAAAGAGATAACACCCCCCCATTACGTCATGCTTCAGAAATGTGGAAAATGGTCAGTTTTCAAATGTTTTATTTTTGAACGTCAGTTCACATTTGTAGGTGGATCATCAGTGTTAGAGCTAAAATTAGCATGTTTAAAGTGATTTTCATGCTTCCAGGGGCCCAAAACACAAGATTTATGGAATGGTTAAAAGTGCATGAAAATGGCCAATTTACTCACTCTGAGTTCTCAAAAAGGGTTTCTTCACCCCGGGAAGTTAATTAAATACCATTTGGAGGCATTTAATGTTCGAGCAAAAACGGCTGATTTTCGACAAAAGAGATAACACCCCCCCATTACGTCATGCTTCAGAATTGTGGAAAATGGTCCGTTTTCAAATGTTTTATTTTTGAACGTCAGTTCACATTTGTAGGTGGATCATCAGTGTTAGAGCTAAAATTAGCATGTTTAAAGTGATTTTCATGCTTCCAGGGGCTCGGGAAGTTAATTAAATACCATTTGGAGGCATTTAATGTTCGAGCAAAAACGGCTGATTTTCGACAAAAGAGATAACACCCCCCCATTACGTCATGCTTCAGAAATGTGGAAAATGGTCCGTTTTCAAATGTTTTATTTTTGAACGTCAGTTCACATTTGTAGGTGGATCATCAGTGTTAGAGCTAAAATTAGCATGTTTAAAGTGATTTTCATGCTTCCAGGGGCTCGGGAAGTGAAATAAATACCATTTGGAGGCATTTAATGTTCGAGCAAAAACTGCTGATTTTCGACAAAAGAGATAACACCCCCCCATTACGTCATGCTTCAGAAATGTGGAAAATGGTCCGTTTTCAAATGTTTTATTTTTGAACGTCAGTTCACATTTGTAGGTGGATCATCAGTGTTAGAGCTAAAATTAGCATGTTTAAAGTGATTTTCATGCTTCCAGGGGCCCAAAACACAAGATTTATGGAATGGTTAAAAGTGCATGAAAATGGCCAATTTACTCACTCTGAGTTCTCAAAAAGGGTTTCTTCACCCCGGGAAGTTAATTAAATACCATTTGGAGGCATTTAATGTTCGAGCAAAAACGGCTGATTTTCGACAAAAGAGATAACACCCCCCCCATTACGTCATGCTTCAGAAATGTGGAAAATGGTCCGTTTTCAAATGTTTTATTTTTGAACGTCAGTTCACATTTGTAGGTGGATCATCAGTGTTAGAGCTAAAATTAGCATGTTTTAAGTGATTTTCATGCTTCCAGGGGCTCGGGAAGTTAATTAAATACCATTTGGAGGCATTTAATGTTCGAGCAAAAGCGGCTGATTTTCGACAAAAGAGATAACACCCCCCCATTACGTCATGCTTCAGAAATGTGGAAAATGGTCCGTTTTCAAATGTTTTATTTTTGAACGTCAGTTCACATTTGTAGGTGGATCATCAGTGTTAGAGCTAAAATTAGCATGTTTAAAGTGATTTTCATGCTTCCAGGGGCTCGGGAAGTGAAATAAATACCATTTGGAGGCATTTAATGTTCGAGCAAAAACGGCTGATTTTCGACAAAAGAGATAACACCCCCCCATTACGTCATGCTTCAGAAATGTGGAAAATGGTCCGTTTTCAAATGTTTTATTTTTGAACGTCAGTTCACATTTGTAGGTGGATCATCAGTGTTAGAGCTAAAATTAGCATGTTTAAAGTGATTTTCATGCTTCCAGGGGCCCAAAACACAAGATTTATGGAATGGTTAAAAGTGCATGAAAATGGCCAATTTACTCACTCTGAGTTCTCAAAAAGGGTTTCTTCACCCCGGGAAGTTAATTAAATACCATTTGGAGGCATTTAATGTTCGAGCAAAAACGGCTGATTTTCGACAAAAGAGATAACACCCCCCCATTACGTCATGCTTCAGAAATGTGGAAAATGGTCCGTTTTCAAATGTTTTATTTTTGAACGTCAGTTCACATTTGTAGGTGGATCATCAGTGTTAGAGCTAAAATTAGCATGTTTAAAGTGATTTTCATGCTTCCAGGGGCTCGGGAAGTGAAATAAATACCATTTGGAGGCATTTAATGTTCGAGCAAAAACGGCTGATTTTCCACAAAAGAGATAACACCCCCCCATTACGTCATGCTTCAGAAATGTGGAAAATGGTCCGTTTTCAAATGTTTTATTTTTGAACGTCAGTTCACATTTGTAGGTGGATCATCAGTGTTAGAGCTAAAATTAGCATGTTTAAAGTGATTTTCATGCTTCCAGGGGCTCGGGAAGTTAATTAAATACCATTTGGAGGCATTTAATGTTCGAGCAAAAACGGCTGATTTTCGACAAAAGAGATAACACCCCCCCCATTACGTCATGCTTCAGAAATGTGGAAAATGGTCCGTTTTCAAATGTTTTATTTTTGAACGTCAGTTCACATTTGTAGGTGGATCATCAGTGTTAGAGCTAAAATTAGCATGTTTAAAGTGATTTTCATGCTTCCAGGGGCTCGGGAAGTTAATTAAATACCATTTGGAGGCATTTAATGTTCGAGCAAAAACGGCTGATTTTCGACAAAAGAGATAACACCCCCCCCATTACGTCATGCTTCAGAAATGTGGAAAATGGTCCGTTTTCAAATGTTTTATTTTTGAACGTCAGTTCACATTTGTAGGTGGATCATCAGTGTTAGAGCTAAAATTAGCATGTTTAAAGTGATTTTCATGCTTCCAGGGGCCCAAAACACAAGATTTATGGAATGGTTAAAAGTGCATGAAAATGGCCAATTTACTCACTCTGAGTTCTCAAAAAGGGTTTCTTCACCCCGGGAAGTTAATTAAATACCATTTGGAGGCATTTAATGTTCGAGCAAAAACGGCTGATTTTCGACAAAAGAGATAACACCCCCCCATTACGTCATGCTTCAGAAATGTGGAAAATGGTCCGTTTTCAAATGTTTTATTTTTGAACGTCAGTTCACATTTGTAGGTGGATCATCAGTGTTAGAGCTAAAATTAGCATGTTTAAAGTGATTTTCATGCTTCCAGGGGCTCGGGAAGTTAATTAAATACCATTTGGAGGCATTTAATGTTCGAGCAAAAACGGCTGATTTTCGACAAAAGAGATAACACCCCCCCATTACGTCATGCTTCAGAAATGTGGAAAATGGTCCGTTTTCAAATGTTTTATTTTTGAACGTCAGTTCACATTTGTAGGTGGATCATCAGTGTTAGAGCTAAAATTAGCATGTTTAAAGTGATTTTCATGCTTCCAGGGGCTGGGGAAGTGAAATAAATACCATTTGGAGGCATTTAATGTTCGAGCAAAAACGGCTGATTTTCGACAAAAGAGATAACACCCCCCCATTACGTCATGCTTCAGAAATGTGGAAAATGGTCCGTTTTCAAATGTTTTATTTTTGAACGTCAGTTCACATTTGTAGGTGGATCATCAGTGTTAGAGCTAAAATTAGCATGTTTAAAGTGATTTTCATGCTTCCAGGGGCCCAAAACACAAGATTTATGGAATGGTTAAAAGTGCATGAAAATGGCCAATTTACTCACTCTGAGTTCTCAAAAAGGGTTTCTTCACCCCGGGAAGTTAATTAAATACCATTTGGAGGCATTTAATGTTCGAGCAAAAACGGCTGATTTTCGACAAAAGAGATAACACCTCCCCATTACGTCATGCTTCAGAAATGTGGAAAATGGTCCGTTTTCAAATGTTTTATTTTTGAACGTCAGTTCACATTTGTAGGTGGATCATCAGTGTTAGAGCTAAAATTAGCATGTTTAAAGTGATTTTCATGCTTCCAGGGGCCCAAAACACAAGATTTATGGAATGGTTAAAAGTGCATGAAAATGGCCAATTTACTCACTCTGAGTTCTCAAAAAGGGTTTCTTCACCCCGGGAAGTTAATTAAATACCATTTGGAGGCATTTAATGTTCGAGCAAAAACGGCTGATTTTCGACAAAAGAGATAACACCCCCCCATTACGTCATGCTTCAGAAATGTGGAAAATGGTCCGTTTTCAAATGTTTTATTTTTGAACGTCAGTTCACATTTGTAGGTGGATCATCAGTGTTAGAGCTAAAATTAGCATGTTTAAAGTGATTTTCATGCTTCCAGGGGCCCAAGACACAAGATTTATGGAATGGTTAAAAGTGCATGAAAATGGCCAATTTACTCACTCTGAGTTCTCAAAAAGGGTTTCTTCACCCCGGGAAGTTAATTAAATGCCATTTGGAGGCATTTAATGTTCGAGCAAAAACGGCTGACTTTCGACAAAAGAGATAACACCCCCCCATTACGTCATGCTTCAGAAATGTGGAAAATGGTCAGTTTTCAAATGTTTTATTTTTGAACGTCAGTTCACATTTGTAGGTGGATCATCAGTGTTAGAGCTAAAATTAGCATGTTTAAAGTGATTTTCATGCTTCAAGGGGCTCGGGAAGTTAATTAAATACCATTTGGAGGCATTTAATGTTCGAGCAAAAACGGCTGATTTTCGACAAAAGAGATAACACCCCCCCATTACTTCATGCTTCAGAAATGTGGAAAATGGTCCGTTTTCAAATGTTTTATTTTTGAACGTCAGTTCACATTTGTAGGTGGATCATCAGTGTTAGAGCTAAAATTAGCATGTTTAAAGTGATTTTCATGCTTCCAGGGGCCCAAAACACAAGATTTATGGAATGGTTAAAAGTGCATGAAAATGGCCAATTTACTCACTCTGAGTTCTCAAAAAGGGTTTCTTCACCCCGGGAAGTTAATTAAATACCATTTGGAGGCATTTAATGTTCGAGCAAAAACGGCTGATTTTCGACAAAAGAGATAACACCCCCCCATTACGTCATGCTTCAGAAATGTGGAAAATGGTCCGTTTTCAAATGTTTTATTTTTGAACGTCAGTTCACATTTGTAGGTGGATCATCAGTGTTAGAGCTAAAATTAGCATGTTTAAAGTGATTTTCATGCTTCCAGGGGCCCAAAACACAAGATTTATGGAATGGTTAAAAGTGCATGAAAATGGCCAATTTACTCACTCTGAGTTCTCAAAAAGGGTTTCTTCACCCCGGGAAGTTAATTAAATACCATTTGGAGGCATTTAATGTTTGAGCAAAAACGGCTGATTTTCGACAAAAGAGATAACACCCCCCATTACGTCATGCTTCAGAAATGTGGAAAATGGTCCGTTTTCAAATGTTTTATTTTTGAACGTCAGTTCACATTTGTAGGTGGATCATCAGTGTTAGAGCTAAAATTAGCATGTTTAAAGTGATTTTCATGCTTCCAGGGGCCCATAACACAAGATTTATGGAATGGTTAAAAGTGCATGAAAATGGCCAATTTACTCACTCTGAGTTCTCAAAAAGGGTTTCTTCACCCCGGGAAGTTAATTAAATACCATTTGGAGGCATTTAATGTTCGAGCAAAAACGGCTGATTTTCGACAAAAGAGATAACACCCCCCCATTACGTCATGCTTCAGAAATGTGGAAAATGGTCCGTTTTCAAATGTTTTATTTTTGAACGTCAGTTCACATTTGTAGGTGGATCATCAGTGTTAGAGCTAAAATTAGCATGTTTAAAGTGATTTTCATGCTTCCAGGGGCTCGGGAAGTTAATTAAATACCATTTGGAGGCATTTAATGTTCGAGCAAAAACGGCTGATTTTCGACAAAAGAGATAACACCCCCCATTACGTCATGCTTCAGAAATGTGGAAAATGGTCCGTTTTCAAATGTTTTATTTTTGAACGTCAGTTCACATTTGTAAGTGGATCATCAGTGTTAGAGCTAAAATTAGCATGTTTAAAGTGATTTTCATGCTTCCAGGGGCTCGGGAAATGAAATAAATACCATTTGGAGGCATTTAATGTTCGAGCAAAAACGGCTGATTTTCGACAAAAGAGATAACACCCCCCCCATTACGTCATGCTTCAGAAATGTGGAAAATGGTCCGTTTTCAAATGTTTTATTTTTGAACGTCAGTTCACATTTGTAGGTGGATCATCAGTGTTAGAGCTAAAATTAGCATGTTTAAAGTGATTTTCATGCTTCCAGGGGCCCAAAACACAAGATTTATGGAATGGTTAAAAGTGCATGAAAATGGCCAATTTACTCACTCTGAGTTCTCAAAAAGGGTTTCTTCACCCCGGGAAGTTAATTAAATACCATTTGGAGGCATTTAATGTTCGAGCAAAAACGGCTGATTTTCGACAAAAGAGATAACACCTCCCCATTACGTCATGCTTCAGAAATGTGGAAAATGGTCCGTTTTCAAATGTTTTATTTTTGAACGTCAGTTCACATTTGTAGGTGGATCATCAGTGTTAGAGCTAAAATTAGCATGTTTAAAGTGATTTTCATGCTTCCAGGGGCTCGGGAAGTTAATTAAATACCATTTGGAGGCATTTAATGTTCGAGCAAAAACGGCTGATTTTCGACAAAAGAGATAACACC
Organism: Lissotriton vulgaris; assembly: GCF_964263255.1. Taxonomy (NCBI): domain Eukaryota; kingdom Metazoa; phylum Chordata; class Amphibia; order Caudata; family Salamandridae; genus Lissotriton; species Lissotriton vulgaris. The sequence goes on from NW_028244669.1 coordinate 300,736, forward strand.
CCCCCATTACGTCATGCTTCAGAAATGTGGAAAATGGTCCTTTTTCAAATGTTTTATTTTTGAACGTCAGTTCACATTTGTAGGTGGATCATCAGTGTTAGAGCTAAAATTAGCATGTTTAAAGTGATTTTCATGCTTCCAGGGGCCCAAAACACAAGATTTATGGAATGGTTAAAAGTGCATGAAAATGGCCAATTTACTCACTCTGAGTTCTCAAAAAGGGTTTCTTCACCCCGGGAAGTTAATTAAATACCATTTGGAGGCATTTAATGTTCGAGCAAAAACGGCTGATTTTCGACAAAAGAGATAACACCCCCCCATTACGTCATGCTTCAGAAATGTGGAAAATGGTCCGTTTTCAAATGTTTTATTTTTGAACTTCAGTTCACATTTGTAGGTGGATCATCAGTGTTAGAGCTAAAATTAGCATGTTTAAAGTGATTTTCATGCTTCCAGGGGCTCGTGAAGTTAATTAAATACCCTTTGGAGGCATTTAATGTTCGAGCAAAAACGGCTGATTTTCGACAAAAGAGATAACACCCCCCCATTACGTCATGCTTCAGAAATGTGGAAAATGGTCCGTTTTCAAATGTTTTATTTTTGAACGTCAGTTCACATTTGTAGGTGGATCATCAGTGTTAGAGCTAAAATTAGCATGTTTAAAGTGATTTTCATGCTTCCAGGGGCTCGGGAAGGTAATTAAATACCATTTGGAGGCATTTAATGTTCGAGCAAAAACGGCTGATTTTCGACAAAAGAGATAACACCCCCCCCATTACGTCATGCTTCAGAAATGTGGAAAATGGTCCGTTTTCAAATGTTTTATTTTTGCACGTCAGTTCACATTTGTAGGTGGATCATCAGTGTTAGAGCTAAAATTAGCATGTTTAAAGTGATTTTCATGCTTCCAGGGGCTCGGGAAGTTAATTAAATACCATTTGGAGGCATTTAATGTTCGAGCAAAAACGGCTGATTTTCGACAAAAGAGATAACACCCCCCCCCATTACGTCATGCTTCAGAAATGTGGAAAATGGTCCGTTTTCAAATGTTTTATTTTTGCACGTCAGTTCACATTTGTAGGTGGATCATCAGTGTTAGAGCTAAAATTAGCATGTTTAAAGTGATTTTCATGCTTCCAGGGGCTCGGGAAGTTAATTAAATACCATTTGGAGGCATTTAATGTTCGAGCAAAAACGGCTGATTTTCGACAAAAGAGATAACACCCCCCCATTACGTCATGCTTCAGAAATGTGGAAAATGGTCCGTTTTCAAATGTTTTATTTTTGAACGTCAGTTCACATTTGTAGGTGGATCATCAGTGTTAGAGCTAAAATTAGCATGTTTAAAGTGATTTTCATGCTTCCAGGGGCTCGGGAAGTGAAATAAATACCATTTGGAGGCATTTAACACCTTAGCTGCGTGTAAACATTTCTCCCCAGTGCTGCGCTGTCCATTAGAACTAGTGCTGAATGGACGTTCAATGGTCGTGAGCAGCACTGGGGAGGTAGCGCTGCTGACGACCATTGGCCGTCAGCAGCACTTAAGGGGTTAATGTTCGAACAAAAACGGCTGATTTTCGACAAAAGAGATAACACCCCCCATTACGTCATGCTTCAGAAATGTGGAAAATGGTCCGTTTTCAAATGTTTTATTTTTGAACGTCAGTTCACATTTGTAGGTGGATCATCAGTGTTAGAGCTAAAATTAGCATGTTTAAATTGATTTTCATGCTTCCAGGGGCCCAAAACACAAGATTTATGGAATGGTTAAAAGTGCATGAAAATGGCCAATTTACTCACTCTGAGTTCTCAAAAAGGGTTTCTTCACCCCGGGAAGTTGATTAAATACCATTTGGAGGCATTTAATGTTCGAGCAAAAACGGCTGATTTTCGACAAAAGAGATAACACCCCCCCATTACGTCATGCTTCAGAAATGTGGAAAATGGTCAGTTTTCAAATGTTTTATTTTTGAACGTCAGTTCACATTTGTAGGTGGATCATCAGTGTTAGAGCTAAAATTAACATGTTTAAAGTGATTTTCATGCTTCCAGGGGCTCGGGAAGTTAATTAAATACCATTTGGAGGCATTTAATGTTCGAGCAAAAACGGCTGATTTTCGACAAAAGAGATAACACCCCACCATTACGTCATGCTTCAGAAATGTGGAAAATGGTCCGTTTTCAAATGTTTTATTTTTGAACGTCAGTTCACATTTGTAGGTGGATCATCAGTGTTAGAGCTAAAATTAGCATGTTTAAAGTGATTTTCATGCTTCCAGGGGCTCGGGAAGTGAAATAAATACCATTTGGAGGCATTTAATGTTCGAGCAAAAACGGCTGATTTTCGACAAAAGAGATAACACCCCCCCATTACGTCATGCTTCAGAAATGTGGAAAATGGTCCGTTTTCAAATGTTTTATTTTTGAACGTCAGTTCACATTTGTAGGTGGATCATCAGTGTTAGAGCTAAAATTAGCATGTTTAAAGTGATTTTCATGCTTCCAGGGGCCCAAGACACAAGATTTATGGAATGGTTAAAAGTGCATGAAAATGGCCAATTTACTCACTCTGAGTTCTCAAAAAGGGTTTCTTCACCCCGGGAAGTTAATTAAATACCATTTGGAGGCATTTAATGTTCGAGCAAAACGGCTGACTTTCGACAAAAGAGATAACACCCCCCCATTACGTCATGCTTCAGAAATGTGGAAAATGGTCAGTTTTCAAATGTTTTATTTTTGAACGTCAGTTCACATTTGTAGGTGGATCATCAGTGTTAGAGCTAAAATTAGCATGTTTAAAGTGATTTTCATGCTTCAAGGGGCTCGGGAAGTTAATTAAATACCATTTGGAGGCATTTAATGTTCGAGCAAAAACGGCTGATTTTCGACAAAAGAGATAACACCCCCCCATTACTTCATGCTTCAGAAATGTGGAAAATGGTCCGTTTTCAAATGTTTTATTTTTGAACGTCAGTTCACATTTGTAGGTGGATCATCAGTGTTAGAGCTAAAATTAGCATGTTTAAAGTGATTTTCATGCTTCCAGGGGCCCAAAACACAAGATTTATGGAATGGTTAAAAGTGCATGAAAATGGCCAATTTACTCACTCTGAGTTCTCAAAAAGGGTTTCTTCACCCCGGGAAGTTAATTAAATACCATTTGGAGGCATTTAATGTTTGAGCAAAAACGGCTGATTTTCGACAAAAGAGATAACACCCCCCATTACGTCATGCTTCAGAAATGTGGAAAATGGTCCGTTTTCAAATGTTTTATTTTTGAACGTCAGTTCACATTTGTAGGTGGATCATCAGTGTTAGAGCTAAAATTAGCATGTTTAAAGTGATTTTCATGCTTCCAGGGGCCCATAACACAAGATTTATGGAATGGTTAAAAGTGCATGAAAATGGCCAATTTACTCACTCTGAGTTCTCAAAAAGGGTTTCTTCACCCCGGGAAGTTAATTAAATACCATTTGGAGGCATTTAATGTTCGAGCAAAAACGGCTGATTTTCGACAAAAGAGATAACACCCCCCCATTACGTCATGCTTCAGAAATGTGGAAAATGGTCCGTTTTCAAATGTTTTATTTTTGAACGTCAGTTCACATTTGTAGGTGGATCATCAGTGTTAGAGCTAAAATTAGCATGTTTAAAGTGATTTTCATGCTTCCAGGGGCTCGGGAAGTTAATTAAATACCATTTGGAGGCATTTAATGTTCGAGCAAAAACGGCTGATTTTCGACAAAAGAGATAACACCCCCCATTAAGTCATGCTTCAGAAATGTGGAAAATGGTCCGTTTTCAAATGTTTTATTTTTGAACGTCAGTTCACATTTGTAAGTGGATCATCAGTGTTAGAGCTAAAATTAGCATGTTTAAAGTGATTTTCATGCTTCCAGGGGCTCGGGAAATGAAATAAATACCATTTGGAGGCATTTAATGTTCGAGCAAAAACGGCTGATTTTCGACAAAAGAGATAACACCCCCCCATTACGTCATGCTTCAGAAATGTGGAAAATGGTCCGTTTTCAAATGTTTTATTTTTGAACGTCAGTTCACATTTGTAGGTGGATCATCAGTGTTAGAGCTAAAATTAGCATGTTTAAAGTGATTTTCATGCTTCCAGGGGCCCAAAACACAAGATTTATGGAATGGTTAAAAGTGCATGAAAATGGCCAATTTACTCACTCTGAGTTCTCAAAAAGGGTTTCTTCACCCCGGGAAGTTAATTAAATACCATTTGGAGGCATTTAATGTTCGAGCAAAAACGGCTGATTTTCGACAAAAGAGATAACACCCCCCCATTACGTCATGCTTCAGAAATGTGGAAAATGGTCCGTTTTCAAATGTTTTATTTTTGAACGTCAGTTCACATTTGTAGGTGGATCATCAGTGTTAGAGCTAAAATTAGCATGTTTAAAGTGATTTTCATGCTTCCAGGGGCTCGGGAAGTTAATTAAATACCATTTGGAGGCATTTAATGTTCGAGCAAAAACGGCTGATTTTCGACAAAAGAGATAACACCCCCCCATTACGTCATGCTTCAGAAATGTGGAAAATGGTCCGTTTTCAAATGTTTTATTTTTGAACGTCAGTTCACATTTGTAGGTGGATCATCAGTGTTAGAGCTAAAATTAGCATGTTTAAAGTGATTTTCATGCTTCCAGGGGCCCAAAACACAAGATTTATGGAATGGTTAAAAGTGCATGAAAATGGCCAATTTACTCACTCTGAGTTCTCAAAAAGGGTTTCTTCACCCCGGGAAGTTAATTAAATACCATTTGGAGGCATTTAATGTTCGAGCAAAAACGGCTGATTTTCGACAAAAGAGATAACACCCCCCCATTAAGTCATGCTTCAGAAATGTGGAAAATGGTCCGTTTTCAAATGTTTTATTTTTGAACGTCAGTTCACATTTGTAGGTGGATCATCAGTGTTAGAGCTAAAATTAGCATGTTTAAAGTGATTTTCATGCTTCCAGGGGCTCGGGAAGTTAATTAAATACCATTTGGAGGCATTTAGTGTTCGAGCAAAAACGGCTGATTTTCGACAAAAGAGATAACACCCCCCCATTACGTCATGCTTCAGAAATGTGGAAAATGGTCCGTTTTCAAATGTTTTATTTTTGAACGTCAGTTCACATTTGTAGGTGGATCATCAGTGTTAGAGCTAAAATTAGCATGTTTAAAGTGATTTTCATGCTTCCAGGGGCCCAAAACACAAGATTTATGGAATGGTTAAAAGTGCATGAAAATGGCCAATTTACTCACTCTGAGTTCTCAAAAAGGGTTTCTTCACCCCGGGAAGTTAATTAAATACCATTTGGAGGCATTTAATGTTCGAGCAAAAACGGCTGATTTTCGACAAAAGAGATAACACCCCCCCATTACGTCATGCTTCAGAAATGTGGAAAATGGTCCGTTTTCAAATGTTTTATTTTTGAACTTCAGTTCACATTTGTAGGTGGATCATCAGTGTTAGAGCTAAAATTAGCATGTTTAAAGTGATTTTCATGCTTCCAGGGGCTCGTGAAGTTAATTAAATACCCTTTGGAGGCATTTAATGTTCGAGCAAAAACGGCTGATTTTCGACAAAAGAGATAACACCCCCCCATTACGTCATGCTTCAGAAATGTGGAAAATGGTCCGTTTTCAAATGTTTTATTTTTGAACGTCAGTTCACATTTGTAGGTGGATCATCAGTGTTAGAGCTAAAATTAGCATGTTTAAAGTGATTTTCATGCTTCCAGGGGCTCGGGAAGGTAATTAAATACCATTTGGAGGCATTTAATGTTCGAGCAAAAACGGCTGATTTTCGACAAAAGAGATAACACCCCCCCCCCATTACGTCATGCTTCAGAAATGTGGAAAATGGTCCGTTTTCAAATGTTTTATTTTTGCACGTCAGTTCACATTTGTAGGTGGATCATCAGTGTTAGAGCTAAAATTAGCATGTTTAAAGTGATTTTCATGCTTCCAGGGGCTCGGGAAGTTAATTAAATACCATTTGGAGGCATTTAATGTTCGAGCAAAAACGGCTGATTTTCGACAAAAGAGATAACACCCCCCCCATTACGTCATGCTTCAGAAATGTGGAAAATGGTCCGTTTTCAAATGTTTTATTTTTGCACGTCAGTTCACATTTGTAGGTGGATCATCAGTGTTAGAGCTAAAATTAGCATGTTTAAAGTGATTTTCATGCTTCCAGGGGCTCGGGAAGTTAATTAAATACCATTTGGAGGCATTTAATGTTCGAGCAAAAACGGCTGATTTTCGACAAAAGAGATAACACCCCCCATTACGTCATGCTTCAGAAATGTGGAAAATGGTCCGTTTTCAAATGTTTTATTTTTGAACGTCAGTTCACATTTGTAGGTGGATCATCAGTGTTAGAGCTAAAATTAGCATGTTTAAAGTGATTTTCATGCTTCCAGGGGCTCGGGAAGTGAAATAAATACCATTTGGAGGCATTTAATGTTCGAACAAAAACGGCTGATTTTCGACAAAAGAGATAACACCCCCCATTACGTCATGCTTCAGAAATGTGGAAAATGGTCCGTTTTCAAATGTTTTATTTTTGAACGTCAGTTCACATTTGTAGGTGGATCATCAGTGTTAGAGCTAAAATTAGCATGTTTAAATTGATTTTCATGCTTCCAGGGGCCCAAAACACAAGATTTATGGAATGGTTAAAAGTGCATGAAAATGGCCAATTTACTCACTCTGAGTTCTCAAAAAGGGTTTCTTCACCCCGGGAAGTTGATTAAATACCATTTGGAGGCATTTAATGTTCGAGCAAAAACGGCTGATTTTCGACAAAAGAGATAACACCCCCCCATTACGTCATGCTTCAGAAATGTGGAAAATGGTCAGTTTTCAAATGTTTTATTTTTGAACGTCAGTTCACATTTGTAGGTGGATCATCAGTGTTAGAGCTAAAATTAGCATGTTTAAAGTGATTTTCATGCTTCCAGGGGCTCGGGAAGTTAATTAAATACCATTTGGAGGCATTTAATGTTCGAGCAAAAACGGCTGATTTTCGACAAAAGAGATAACACCCCACCATTACGTCATGCTTCAGAAATGTGGAAAATGGTCCGTTTTCAAATGTTTTATTTTTGAACGTCAGTTCACATTTGTAGGTGGATCATCAGTGTTAGAGCTAAAATTAGCATGTTTAAAGTGATTTTCATGCTTCCAGGGGCTCGGGAAGTGAAATAAATACCATTTGGAGGCATTTAATGTTCGAGCAAAAACGGCTGATTTTCGACAAAAGAGATAACACCCACCCATTACGTCATGCTTCAGAAATGTGGAAAATGGTCCGTTTTCAAATGTTTTATTTTTGAACCTCAGTTCACATTTGTAGGTGGATCATCAGTGTTAGAGCTAAAATTAGCATGTTTAAAGTGATTTTCATGCTTCCAGGGGCCCAAAACACAAGATTTATGGAATGGTTAAAAGTGCATGAAAATGGCCAATTTACTCACTCTGAGTTCTCAAAAAGGGTTTCTTCACCCCGGGAAGTTAATTAAATACCATTTGGAGGCATTTAATGTTCGAGCAAAAACGGCTGATTTTCGACAAAAGAGATAACACCCCCCCATTACGTCATGCTTCAGAAATGTGGAAAATGGTCCGTTTTCAAATGTTTTATTTTTGAACGTCAGTCCACATTTGTAGGTGGATCATCAGTGTTAGAGCTAAAATTAGCATGTTTAAAGTGATTTTCATGCTTCCAGGGGCTCGGGAAGTTAATTAAATACCATTTGGAGGCATTTAATGTTCGAGCAAAAACGGCTGATTTTCGACAAAAGAGATAACACCCCCCCATTACGTCATGCTTCAGAAATGTGGAAAATGGTCCGTTTTCAAATGTTTTATTTTTGAACGTCAGTTCACATTTGTAGGTGGATCATCAGTGTTAGAGCTAAAATTAGCATGTTTAAAGTGATTTTCATGCTTCCAGGGGCCCAAAACACAAGATTTATGGAATGGTTAAAAGTGCATGAAAATGGCCAATTTACTCACTCTGAGTTCTCAAAAAGGGTTTCTTCACCCCGGGAAGTTAATTAAATACCATTTGGAGGCATTTAATGTTCGAGCAAAAACGGCTGATTTTCGACAAAAGAGATAACACCCCCCCATTAAGTCATGCTTCAGAAATGTGGAAAATGGTCCGTTTTCAAATGTTTTATTTTTGAACGTCAGTTCACATTTGTAGGTGGATCATCAGTGTTAGAGCTAAAATTAGCATGTTTAAAGTGATTTTCATGCTTCCAGGGGCTCGGGAAGTTAATTAAATACCATTTGGAGGCATTTAATGTTCGAGCAAAAACGGCTGATTTTCGACAAAAGAGATAACACCCCCCCCCATTACGTCATGCTTCAGAAATGTGGAAAATGGTCCGTTTTCAAATGTTTTATTTTTGAACGTCAGTTCACATTTGTAGGTGGATCATCAGTGTTAGAGCTAAAATTAGCATGTTTAAAGTGATTTTCATGCTTCCAGGGGCCCAAAACACAAGATTTATGGAATGGTTAAAAGTGCATGAAAATGGCCAATTTACTCACTCTGAGTTCTCAAAAAGGGTTTCTTCACCCCGGGAAGTTAATTAAATACCATTTGGAGGCATTTAATGTTCGAGCAAAAACGGCTGATTTTCGACAAAAGAGATAACACCCCCCCATTACGTCATGCTTCAGAAATGTGGAAAATGGTCCGTTTTCAAATGTTTTATTTTTGCACGTCAGTTCACATTTGTAGGTGGATCATCAGTGTTAGAGCTAAAATTAGCATGTTTAAAGTGATTTTCATGCTTCCAGGGGCTCGGGAAGTTAATTAAATACCATTTGGAGGCATTTAATGTTCGAGCAAAAACGGCTGATTTTCGACAAAAGAGATAACACCCCCCCATTACGTCATGCTTCAGAAATGTGGAAAATGGTCCGTTTTCAAATGTTTTATTTTTGAACGTCAGTTCACATTTGTAGGTGGATCATCAGTGTTAGAGCTAAAATTAGCATGTTTAAAGTGATTTTCATGCTTCCAGGGGCTCGGGAAGTGAAATAAATACCATTTGGAGGCATTTAATGTTCGAACAAAAACGGCTGATTTTCGACAAAAGAGATAACACCCCCCATTACGTCATGCTTCAGAAATGTGGAAAATGGTCCGTTTTCAAATGTTTTATTTTTGAACGTCAGTTCACATTTGTAGGTGGATCATCAGTGTTAGAGCTAAAATTAGCATGTTTAAATTGATTTTCATGCTTCCAGGGGCCCAAAACACAAGATTTATGGAATGGTTAAAAGTGCATGAAAATGGCCAATTTACTCACTCTGAGTTCTCAAAAAGGGTTTCTTCACCCCGGGAAGTTAATTAAATACCATTTGGAGGCATTTAATGTTCGAGCAAAAACGGCTGATTTTCGACAAAAGAGATAACACCCCCCCATTACGTCATGCTTCAGAAATGTGGAAAATGGTCCGTTTTCAAATGTTTTATTTTTGAACGTCAGTTCACATTTGTAGGTGGATCATCAGTGTTAGAGCTAAAATTAGCATGTTTAAAGTGATTTTCATGCTTCCAGGGGCTCGGGAAGTTAATTAAATACCATTTGGAGGCATTTAATGTTCGAGCAAAAACGGCTGATTTTCGACAAAAGAGATAACACCCCACCATTACGTCATGCTTCAGAAATGTGGAAAATGGTCCGTTTTCAAATGCTTTATTTTTGAACGTCAGTTCACATTTGTAGGTGGATCATCAGTGTTAGAGCTAAAATTAGCATGTTTAAAGTGATTTTCATTCTTCCAGGGGCTCGGGAAGTGAAATAAATACCATTTGGAGGCATTTAATGTTCGAGCAAAAACGGCTGATTTTCGACAAAAGAGATAACACCCTCCCATTACGTCATGCTTCAGAAATGTGGAAAATGGTCCGTTTTCAAATGTTTTATTTTTGAACGTCAGTTCACATTTGTAGGTGGATCATCAGTGTTAGAGCTAAAATTAGCATGTTTAAAGTGATTTTCATGCTTCCAGGGGCCCAAAACACAAGATTTATGGAATGGTTAAAAGTGCATGAAAATGGCCAATTTAATCACTCTGAGTTCTCAAAAAGGGTTTCTTCACCCCGGGAAGTTAATTAAATACCATTTGGAGGCATTTAATGTTCGAGCAAAAACGGCTGATTTTCGACAAAAGAGATAACACCCCCCCATTACGTCATGCTTCAGAAATGTGGAAAATGGTCCGTTTTCAAATGTTTTATTTTTGAACGTCAGTTCACATTTGTAGGTGGATCATCAGTGTTAGAGCTAAAATTAGCATGTTTAAAGTGATTTTCATTCTTCCAGGGGCTCGGGAAGTGAAATAAATACCATTTGGAGGCATTTAATGTTCGAGCAAAAACGGCTAATTTTCCACAAAAGAGATAACACCCCCCCATTACGTCATGCTTCAGAAATGTGGAAAATGGTCCGTTTTCAAATGTTTTATTTTTGAACGTCAGTTCACATTTGTAGGTGGATCATCAGTGTTAGAGCTAAAATTAGCATGTTTAAAGTGATTTTCATGCTTCCAGGGGCCCAAAACACAAGATTTATGGAATGGTTAAAAGTGCATGAAAATGGCCAATTTACTCACTCTGAGTTCTCAAAAAGGGTTTCTTCACCCCGGGAAGTTAATTAAATACCATTTTGAGGCATTTAATGTTCGAGCAAAAACGGCTGATTTTCGACAAAAGATATAAAACACCCCCCCATTACGTCATGCTTCAGAAATGTGGAAAATGGTCCGTTTTCAAATGTTTTATTTTTGAACGTCAGTTCACATTTGTAGGTGGATCATCAGTGTTAGAGCTAAAATTAGCATGTTTAAAGTGATTTTCATGCTTCCAGGGGCTCGGGAAGTTAATTAAATACCATTTGGAGGCATTTAATGTTCGAGCAAAAACGGCTGATTTTCGACAAAAGAGATAACACCCCCCATTACGTCATGCTTCAGAAATGTGGAAAATGGTCCGTTTTCAAATGTTTTATTTTTGAACGTCAGTTCACATTTGTAGGTGGATCATCAGTGTTAGAGCTAAAATTAGCATGTTTAAAGTGATTTTCATGCTTCCAGGGGCCCATAACACAAGATTTATGGAATGGTTAAAAGTGCATGAAAATGGCCAATTTACTCACTCTGAGTTCTCAAAAAGGGTTTCTTCACCCCGGGAAGTTAATTAAATACCATTTGGAGGCATTTAATGTTCGAGCAAAAACGGCTGATTTTCGACAAAAGAGATAACACCCCCCCCCATTACGTCATGCTTCAGAAATGTGGAAAATGGTCCGTTTTCAAATGTTTTATTTTTGAACGTCAGTTCACATTTGTAGGTGGATCATCAGTGTTAGAGCTAAAATTAGCATGTTTAAAGTGATTTTCATGCTTCCAGGGGCTCGGGAAGTTAATTAAATACCATTTGGAGGCATTTAATGTTCGAGCAAAACGGCTGATTTTCGACAAAAGAGATAACACCCCCCCATTACGTCATGCTTCAGAAATGTGGAAAATGGTCCGTTTTCAAATGTTTTATTTTTGAACGTTAGTTCACATTTGTAGGTGGATCATCAGTGTTAGAGCTAAAATTAGCATGTTTAAAGTGATTTTCATGCTTCCAGGGGCTCGGGAAGTTAATTAAATACCATTTGGAGGCATTTAATGTTCGAGCAAAAACGGCTGATTTTCGACAAAAGAGATAACACCCCCCCATTACGTCATGCTTCAGAAATGTGGAAAATGGTCCGTTTTCAAATGTTTTATTTTTGAACGTCAGTTCACATTTGTAGGTGGATCATCAGTGTTAGAGCTAAAATTAGCATGTTTAAAGTGATTTTCATGCTTCCAGGGGCCCAAAACACAAGATTTATGGAATGGTTAAAAGTGCATGAAAATGGCCAATTTACTCACTCTGAGTTCTCAAAAAGGGTTTCTTCACCCCGGGAAGTTAATTAAATACCATTTGGAGGCATTTAATGTTCGAGCAAAAACGGCTGATTTTCGACAAAAGAGATAACACCCCCCCATTACGTCATGCTTCAGAAATGTGGAAAATGGTCCGTTTTCAAATGTTTTATTTTTGAACGTCAGTTCACATTTGTAGGTGGATCATCAGTGTTAGAGCTAAAATTAGCATGTTTAAAGTGATTTTCATGCTTCCAGGGGCTCGGGAAGTTAATTAAATACCATTTGGAGGCATTTAATGTTCGAGCAAAAACGGCTGATTTTCGACAAAAGAGATAACACCCCCCCATTACGTCATGCTTCAGAAATGTGGAAAATGGTCCGTTTTCAAATGTTTTATTTTTGAACGTCAGTTCACATTTGTAGGTGGATCATCAGTGTTAGAGCTAAAATTAGCATGTTTAAAGTGATTTTCATGCTTCCAGGGGCTCGGGAAGTGAAATAAATACCATTTGGAGGCATTTAATGTTCGAGCAAAAACGGCTGATTTTCGACAAAAGAGATAACACCCCCCCATTACGTCATGCTTCAGAAATGTGGAAAATGGTCCGTTTTCAAATGTTTTATTTTTGAACGTCAGTTCACATTTGTAGGTGGATCATCAGTGTTAGAGCTAAAATTAGCATGTTTAAAGTGATTTTCATGCTTCCAGGGGCCCAAAACACAAGATTTATGGAATGGTTAAAAGTGCATGAAAATGGCCAATTTACTCACTCTGAGTTCTCAAAAAGGGTTTCTTCACCCCGGGAAGTTAATTAAATACCATTTGGAGGCATTTAATGTTCGAGCAAAAACGGCTGATTTTCGACAAAAGAGATAACACCCCCCCATTACGTCATGCTTCAGAAATGTGGAAAATGGTCCGTTTTCAAATGTTTTATTTTTGAACGTCAGTTCACATTTGTAGGTGGATCATCAGTGTTAGAGCTAAAATTAGCATGTTTTAGGTGATTTTCATGCTTCCAGGGGCTCGGGAAGTTAATTAAATACCATTTGGAGGCATTTAATGTTCGAGCAAAAGCGGCTGATTTTCGACAAAAGAGATAACACCCCCCCATTACGTCATGCTTCTGAAATGTGGAAAATGGTCCGTTTTCAAATGTTTTATTTTTGAACGTCAGTTCACATTTGTAGGTGGATCATCAGTGTTAGAGCTAAAATTAGCATGTTTAAAGTGATTTTCATGCTTCCAGGGGCTCGGGAAGTGAAATAAATACCATTTGGAGGCATTTAATGTTCGAGCAAAAACGGCTGATTTTCGACAAAAGAGATAACACCCCCCCATTACGTCATGCTTCAGAAATGTGGAAAATGGTCCGTTTTCAAATGTTTTATTTTTGAACGTCAGTTCACATTTGTAGGTGGATCATCAGTGTTAGAGCTAAAATTAGCATGTTTAAAGTGATTTTCATGCTTCCAGGGGCCCAAAACACAAGATTTATGGAATGGTTAAAAGTGCATGAAAATGGCCAATTTACTCACTCTGAGTTCTCAAAAAGGGTTTCTTCACCCCGGGAAGTTAATTAAATACCATTTGGAGGCATTTAATGTTCGAGCAAAAACGGCTGATTTTCGACAAAAGAGATAACACCCCCCCATTACGTCATGCTTCAGAAATGTGGAAAATGGTCCGTTTTCAAATGTTTTATTTTTGAACGTCAGTTCACATTTGTAGGTGGATCATCAGTGTTAGAGCTAAAATTAGCATGTTTAAAGTGATTTTCATGCTTCCAGGGGCTCGGGAAGTGAAATAAATACCATTTGGAGGCATTTAATGTTCGAACAAAAACGGCTGATTTTCGACAAAAGAGATAACACCCCCCATTACGTCATGCTTCAGAAATGTGGAAAATGGTCCGTTTTCAAATGTTTTATTTTTGAACGTCAGTTCACATTTGTAGGTGGATCATCAGTGTTAGAGCTAAAATTAGCATGTTTAAATTGATTTTCATGCTTCCAGGGGCCCAAAACACAAGATTTATGGAATGGTTAAAAGTGCATGAAAATGGCCAATTTACTCACTCTGAGTTCTCAAAAAGGGTTTCTTCACCCCGGGAAGTTGATTAAATACCATTTGGAGGCATTTAATGTTTGAGCAAAAACGGCTGATTTTCGACAAAAGAGATAACACCCCCCCATTACGTCATGCTTCAGAAATGTGGAAAATGGTCAGTTTTCAAATGTTTTATTTTTGAACGTCAGTTCACATTTGTAGGTGGATCATCAGTGTTAGAGCTAAAATTAGCATGTTTAAAGTGATTTTCATGCTTCCAGGGGCTCGGGAAGTTAATTAAATACCATTTGGAGGCATTTAATGTTCGAGCAAAAACGGCTGATTTTCGACAAAAGAGATAACACCCCACCATTACGTCATGCTTCAGAAATGTGGAAAATGGTCCGTTTTCAAATGTTTTATTTTTGAACGTCAGTTCACATTTGTAGGTGGATCATCAGTGTTAGAGCTAAAATTAGCATGTTTAAAGTGATTTTCATGCTTCCAGGGGCTCGGGAAGTGAAATGAATACCATTTGGAGGCATTTAATGTTCGAGCAAAAACGGCTGATTTTCGACAAAAGAGATAACACCCCCCCATTACGTCATGCTTCAGAAATGTGGAAAATGGTCCGTTTTCAAATGTTTTATTTTTGAACGTCAGTCCACATTTGTAGGTGGATAATCAGTGTTAGAGCTAAAATTCGCATGTTTAAAGTGATTTTCATGCTTCCAGGGGCTCGGGAAGTTAATTAAATACCATTTGGAGGCATTTAATGTTCGAGCAAAAACGGCTGATTTTCGACAAAAGAGATAACACCCCCCCATTACGTCATGCTTCAGAAATGTGGAAAATGGTCCATTTTCAAATGTTTTATTTTTGAACGTCAGTTCACATTTGTAGGTGGATCATCAGTGTTAGAGCTAAAATTAGCATGTTTAAAGTGATTTTCATGCTTCCAGGGGCCCAAAACACAAGATTTATGGAATGGTTAAAAGTGCATGAAAATGGCCAATTTACTCACTCTGAGTTCTCAAAAAGGGTTTCTTCACCCCGGGAAGTTAATTAAATACCATTTGGAGGCATTTAATGTTCGAGCAAAAACGGCTGATTTTCGACAAAAGAGATAACACCCCCCCATTAAGTCATGCTTCAGAAATGTGGAAAATGGTCCGTTTTCAAATGTTTTATTTTTGAACGTCAGTTCACATTTGTAGGTGGATCATCAGTGTTAGAGCTAAAATTAGCATGTTTAAAGTGATTTTCATGCTTCCAGGGGCCCAAAACACAAGATTTATGGAATGGTTAAAAGTGCATGAAAATGGCCAATTTACTCACTCTGAGTTCTCAAAAAGGGTTTCTTCACCCCGGGAAGTTAATTAAATACCATTTGGAGGCATTTAATGTTCGAGCAAAAACGGCTGATTTTCGACAAAAGAGATAACACCCCCCCATTACGTCATGCTTCAGAAATGTGGAAAATGGTCCGTTTTCAAATGTTTTATTTTTGCACGTCAGTTCACATTTGTAGGTGGATCATCAGTGTTAGAGCTAAAATTAGCATGTTTAAAGTGATTTTCATGCTTCCAGGGGCTCGGGAAGTTAATTAAATACCATTTGGAGGCATTTAATGTTCGAGCAAAAACGGCTGATTTTCGACAAAAGAGATAACACCCCCCCATTACGTCATGCTTCAGAAATGTGGAAAATGGTCCGTTTTCAAATGTTTTATTTTTGAACGTCAGTTCACATTTGTAGGTGGATCATCAGTGTTAGAGCTAAAATTAGCATGTTTAAAGTGATTTTCATGCTTCCAGGGGCTCGGGAAGTGAAATAAATACCATTTGGAGGCATTTAATGTTCGAACAAAAACGGCTGATTTTCGACAAAAGAGATAACACCCCCCATTACGTCATGCTTCAGAAATGTGGAAAATGGTCCGTTTTCAAATGTTTTATTTTTGAACGTCAGTTCACATTTGTAGGTGGATCATCAGTGTTAGAGCTAAAATTAGCATGTTTAAATTGATTTTCATGCTTCCAGGGGCCCAAAACACAAGATTTATGGAATGGTTAAAAGTGCATGAAAATGGCCAATTTACTCACTCTGAGTTCTCAAAAAGGGTTTCTTCACCCCGGGAAGTTAATTAAATACCATTTGGAGGCATTTAATGTTCGAGCAAAAACGGCTGATTTTCGACAAAAGAGATAACACCCCCCCATTACGTCATGCTTCAGAAATGTGGAAAATGGTCCGTTTTCAAATGTTTTATTTTTGAACGTCAGTTCACATTTGTAGGTGGATCATCAGTGTTAGAGCTAAAATTAGCATGTTTAAAGTGATTTTCATGCTTCCAGGGGCTCGGGAAGTTAATTAAATACCATTTGGAGGCATTTAATGTTCGAGCAAAAACGGCTGATTTTCGACAAAAGAGATAACACCCCACCATTACGTCATGCTTCAGAAATGTGGAAAATGGTCCGTTTTCAAATGCTTTATTTTTGAACGTCAGTTCACATTTGTAGGTGGATCATCAGTGTTAGAGCTAAAATTAGCATGTTTAAAGTGATTTTCATTCTTCCAAAGGCTCGGGAAGTGAAATAAATACCATTTGGAGGCATTTAATGTTCGAGCAAAAACGGCTGATTTTCGACAAAAGAGATAACACCCTCCCATTACGTCATGCTTCAGAAATGTGGAAAATGGTCCGTTTTCAAATGTTTTATTTTTGAACGTCAGTTCACATTTGTAGGTGGATCATCAGTCTTAGAGCTAAAATTAGCATGTTTAAAGTGATTTTCATGCTTCCAGGGGCCCAAAACACAAGATTTATGGAATGGTTAAAAGTGCATGAAAATGGCCAATTTAATCACTCTGAGTTCTCAAAAAGGGTTTCTTCACCCCGGGAAGTTAATTAAATACCATTTGGAGGCATTTAATGTTCGAGCAAAAACGGCTGATTTTCGACAAAAGAGATAACACCCCCCCCATTACGTCATGCTTCAGAAATGTGGAAAATGGTCCGTTTTCAAATGTTTTATTTTTGAACGTCAGTTCACATTTGTAGGTGGATCATCAGTGTTAGAGCTAAAATTAGCATGTTTAAAGTGATTTTCATTCTTCCAGGGGCTCGGGAAGTGAAATAAATACCATTTGGAGGCATTTAATGTTCGAGCAAAAACGGCTGATTTTCCACAAAAGAGATAACACCCCCCCATTACGTCATGCTTCAGAAATGTGGAAAATGGTCCGTTTTCAAATGTTTTATTTTTGAACGTCAGTTCACATTTGTAGGTGGATCATCAGTGTTAGAGCTAAAATTAGCATGTTTAAAGTGATTTTCATGCTTCCAGGGGCCCAAAACACAAGATTTATGGAATGGTTAAAAGTGCATGAAAATGGCCAATTTACTCACTCTGAGTTCTCAAAAAGGGTTTCTTCACCCCGGGAAGTTAATTAAATACCATTTTGAGGCATTTAATGTTCGAGCAAAAACGGCTGATTTTCGACAAAAGATATAAAACACCCCCCCATTACGTCATGCTTCAGAAATGTGGAAAATGGTCCGTTTTCAAATGTTTTATTTTTGAACGTCAGTTCACATTTGTAGGTGGATCATCAGTGTTAGAGCTAAAATTAGCATGTTTAAAGTGATTTTCATGCTTCCAGGGGCTCGGGAAGTTAATTAAATACCATTTGGAGGCATTTAATGTTCGAGCAAAAACGGCTGATTTTCGACAAAAGAGATAACACCCCCCATTACGTCATGCTTCAGAAATGTGGAAAATGGTCCGTTTTCAAATGTTTTATTTTTGAACGTCAGTTCACATTTGTAGGTGGATCATCAGTGTTAGAGCTAAAATTAGCATGTTTAAAGTGATTTTCATGCTTCCAGGGGCCCATAACACAAGATTTATGGAATGGTTAAAAGTGCATGAAAATGGCCAATTTACTCACTCTGAGTTCTCAAAAAGGGTTTCTTCACCCCGGGAAGTTAATTAAATACCATTTGGAGGCATTTAATGTTCGAGCAAAAACGGCTGATTTTCGACAAAAGAGATAACACCCCCCCCCATTACGTCATGCTTCAGAAATGTGGAAAATGGTCCGTTTTCAAATGTTTTATTTTTGAACGTCAGTTCACATTTGTAGGTGGATCATCAGTGTTAGAGCTAAAATTAGCATGTTTAAAGTGATTTTCATGCTTCCAGGGGCTCGGGAAGTTAATTAAATACCATTTGGAGGCATTTAATGTTCGAGCAAAAACGGCTGATTTTCGACAAAAGAGATAACACCCCCCCATTACGTCATGCTTCAGAAATGTGGAAAATGGTCCGTTTTCAAATGTTTTATTTTTGAACGTTAGTTCACATTTGTAGGTGGATCATCAGTGTTAGAGCTAAAATTAGCATGTTTAAAGTGATTTTCATGCTTCCAGGGGCTCGGGAAGTTAATTAAATACCATTTGGAGGCATTTAATGTTCGAGCAAAAACGGCTGATTTTCGACAAAAGAGATAACACCCCCCCATTACGTCATGCTTCAGAAATGTGGAAAATGGTCCGTTTTCAAATGTTTTATTTTTGAACGTCAGTTCACATTTGTAGGTGGATCATCAGTGTTAGAGCTAAAATTAGCATGTTTAAAGTGATTTTCATGCTTCCAGGGGCCCAAAACACAAGATTTATGGAATGGTTAAAAGTGCATGAAAATGGCCAATTTACTCACTCTGAGTTCTCAAAAAGGGTTTCTTCACCCCGGGAAGTTAATTAAATACCATTTGGAGGCATTTAATGTTCGAGCAAAAACGGCTGATTTTCGACAAAAGAGATAACACCCCCCCATTACGTCATGCTTCAGAAATGTGGAAAATGGTCCGTTTTCAAATGTTTTATTTTTGAACGTCAGTTCACATTTGTAGGTGGATCATCAGTGTTAGAGCTAAAATTAGCATGTTTAAAGTGATTTTCATGCTTCCAGGGGCTCGGGAAGTTAATTAAATACCATTTGGAGGCATTTAATGTTCGAGCAAAAACGGCTGATTTTCGACAAAAGAGATAACACCCCCCCATTACGTCATGCTTCAGAAATGTGGAAAATGGTCCGTTTTCAAATGTTTTATTTTTGAACGTCAGTTCACATTTGTAGGTGGATCATCAGTGTTAGAGCTAAAATTAGCATGTTTAAAGTGATTTTCATGCTTCCAGGGGCTCGGGAAGTGAAATAAATACCATTTGGAGGCATTTAATGTTCGAGCAAAAACGGCTGATTTTCGACAAAAGAGATAACACCCCCCCATTACGTCATGCTTCAGAAATGTGGAAAATGGTCCGTTTTCAAATGTTTTATTTTTGAACGTCAGTTCACATTTGTAGGTGGATCATCAGTGTTAGAGCTAAAATTAGCATGTTTAAAGTGATTTTCATGCTTCCAGGGGCCCAAAACACAAGATTTATGGAATGGTTAAAAGTGCATGAAAATGGCCAATTTACTCACTCTGAGTTCTCAAAAAGGGTTTCTTCACCCCGGGAAGTTAATTAAATACCATTTGGAGGCATTTAATGTTCGAGCAAAAACGGCTGATTTTCGACAAAAGAGATAACACCCCCCCATTACGTCATGCTTCAGAAATGTGGAAAATGGTCCGTTTTCAAATGTTTTATTTTTGAACGTCAGTTCACATTTGTAGGTGGATCATCAGTGTTAGAGCTAAAATTAGCATGTTTTAAGTGATTTTCATGCTTCCAGGGGCTCGGGAAGTTAATTAAATACCATTTGGAGGCATTTAATGTTCGAGCAAAAGCGGCTGATTTTCGACAAAAGAGATAACACCCCCCATTACGTCATGCTTCAGAAATGTGGAAAATGGTCCGTTTTCAAATGTTTTATTTTTGAACGTCAGTTCACATTTGTAGGTGGATCATCAGTGTTAGAGCTAAAATTAGCATGTTTAAAGTGATTTTCATGCTTCCAGGGGCTCGGGAAGTGAAATAAATACCATTTGGAGGCATTTAATGTTCGAGCAAAAACGGCTGATTTTCGACAAAAGAGATAACACCCCCCATTACGTCATGCTTCAGAAATGTGGAAAATGGTCCGTTTTCAAATGTTTTATTTTTGAACGTCAGTTCACATTTGTAGGTGGATCATCAGTGTTAGAGCTAAAATTAGCATGTTTAAAGTGATTTTCATGCTTCCAGGGGCCCAAAACACAAGATTTATGGAATGGTTAAAAGTGCATGAAAATGGCCAATTTACTCACTCTGAGTTCTCAAAAAGGGTTTCTTCACCCCGGGAAGTTAATTAAATACCATTTGGAGGCATTTAATGTTCGAGCAAAAACGGCTGATTTTCGACAAAAGAGATAACACCCCCCCATTACGTCATGCTTCAGAAATGTGGAAAATGGTCCGTTTTCAAATGTTTTATTTTTGAACGTCAGTTCACATTTGTAGGTGGATCATCAGTGTTAGAGCTAAAATTAGCATGTTTAAAGTGATTTTCATGCTTCCAGGGGCTCGGGAAGTTAATTAAATACCATTTGGAGGCATTTAATGTTCGAGCAAAAACGGCTGATTTTCGACAAAAGAGATAACACCCCCCCATTACGTCATGCTTCAGAAATGTGGAAAATGGTCCGTTTTCAAATGTTTTATTTTTGAACGTCAGTTCACATTTGTAGGTGGATCATCAGTGTTAGAGCTAAAATTAGCATGTTTAAAGTGATTTTCATGCTTCCAGGGGCTCGGGAAGTGAAATAAATACCATTTGGAGGCATTTAATGTTCGAGCAAAAACGGCTGATTTTCGACAAAAGAGATAACACCCCCCCATTACGTCATGCTTCAGAAATGTGGAAAATGGTCCGTTTTCAAATGTTTTATTTTTGAACGTCAGTTCACATTTGTAGGTGGATCATCAGTGTTAGAGCTAAAATTAGCATGTTTAAAGTGATTTTCATGCTTCCAGGGGCCCAAAACACAAGATTTATGGAATGGTTAAAAGTGCATGAAAATGGCCAATTTACTCACTCTGAGTTCTCAAAAAGGGTTTCTTCACCCCGGGAAGTTAATTAAATACCATTTGGAGGCATTTAATGTTCGAGCAAAAACGGCTGATTTTCGACAAAAGAGATAACACCCCCCCATTACGTCATGCTTCAGAAATGTGGAAAATGGTCCGTTTTCAAATGTTTTATTTTTGAACGTCAGTTCACATTTGTAGGTGGATCATCAGTGTTAGAGCTAAAATTAGCATGTTTAAAGTGATTTTCATGCTTCCAGGGGCCCAAAACACAAGATTTATGGAATGGTTAAAAGTGCATGAAAATGGCCAATTTACTCACTCTGAGTTCTCAAAAAGGGTTTCTTCACCCCGGGAAGTTAATTAAATACCATTTGGAGGCATTTAATGTTCGAGCAAAAACGGCTGATTTTCGACAAAAGAGATAACACCCCCCCATTACGTCATGCTTCAGAAATGTGGAAAATGATCTGTTTTCAAATGTTTTATTTTTGAACGTCAGTTCACATTTGTAGGTGGATCATCAGTGTTAGAGCTAAAATTAGCATGTTTAAAGTGATTTTCATGCTTCCAGGGGCTCGGGAAGGTAATTAAATACCATTTGGAGGCATTTAATGTTCGAGCAAAAACGGCTGATTTTCGACAAAAGAGATAACACCCCCCCCATTACGTCATGCTTCAGAAATGTGGAAAATGGTCCGTTTTCAAATGTTTTATTTTTGCACGTCAGTTCACATTTGTAGGTGGATCATCAGTGTTAGAGCTAAAATTAGCATGTTTAAAGTGATTTTCATGCTTCCAGGGGCTCGGGAAGTTAATTAAATACCATTTGGAGGCATTTAATGTTCGAGCAAAAACGGCTGATTTTCGACAAAAGAGATAACACCCCCCCATTACGTCATGCTTCAGAAATGTGGAAAATGGTCCGTTTTCAAATGTTTTATTTTTGAACGTCAGTTCACATTTGTAGGTGGATCATCAGTGTTAGAGCTAAAATTAGCATGTTTAAAGTGATTTTCATGCTTCCAGGGGCTCGGGAAGTGAAATAAATACCATTTGGAGGCATTTAATGTTCGAACAAAAACGGCTGATTTTCGACAAAAGAGATAACACCCCCCCCATTACGTCATGCTTCAGAAATGTGGAAAATGGTCAGTTTTCAAATGTTTTATTTTTGAACGTCAGTTCACATTTGTAGGTGGATCATCAGTGTTAGAGCTAAAATTAGCATGTTTAAAGTGATTTTCATGCTTCCAGGGGCTCGGGAAGTTAATTAAATACCATTTGGAGGCATTTAATGTTCGAGCAAAAACGGCTGATTTTCGACAAAAGAGATAACACCCCACCATTACGTCATGCTTCAGAAATGTGGAAAATGGTCCGTTTTCAAATGTTTTATTTTTGAACGTCAGTTCACATTTGTAGGTGGATCATCAGTGTTAGAGCTAAAATTAGCATGTTTAAAGTGATTTTCATGCTTCCAGGGGCTCGGGAAGTGAAATAAATACCATTTGGAGGCATTTAATGTTCGAGCAAAAACGGCTGATTTTCGACAAAAGAGATAACACCCACCCATTACGTCATGCTTCAGAAATGTGGAAAATGGTCCGTTTTCAAATGTTTTATTTTTGAACGTCAGTTCACATTTGTAGGTGGATCATCAGTGTTAGAGCTAAAATTAGCATGTTTAAAGTGATTTTCATGCTTCCAGGGGCCCAAAACACAAGATTTATGGAATGGTTAAAAGTGCATGAAAATGGCCAATTTACTCACTCTGAGTTCTCAAAAAGGGTTTCTTCACCCCGGGAAGTTAATTAAATACCATTTGGAGGCATTTAATGTTCGAGCAAAAACGGCTGATTTTCGACAAAAGAGATAACACCCCCCCATTACGTCATGCTTCAGAAATGTGGAAAATGGTCCGTTTTCAAATGTTTTATTTTTGAACGTCAGTTCACATTTGTAGGTGGATCATCAGTGTTAGAGCTAAAATTAGCATGTTTAAAGTGATTTTCATGCTTCCAGGGGCTCGGGAAGTTAATTAAATACCATTTGGAGGCATTTAATGTTCGAGCAAAAACGGCTGATTTTCGACAAAAGAGATAACACCCCCCCATTACGTCATGCTTCAGAAATGTGGAAAATGGTCCGTTTTCAAATGTTTTATTTTTGAACGTCAGTTCACATTTGTAGGTGGATCATCAGTGTTAGAGCTAAAATTAGCATGTTTAAAGTGATTTTCATGCTTCCAGGGGCCCAAAACACAAGATTTATGGAATGGTTAAAAGTGCATGAAAATGGCCAATTTACTCACTCTGAGTTCTCAAAAAGGGTTTCTTCACCCCGGGAAGTTAATTAAATACCATTTGGAGGCATTTAATGTTCGAGCAAAAACGGCTGATTTTCGACAAAAGAGATAACACCCCCCCATTAAGTCATGCTTCAGAAATGTGGAAAATGGTCCGTTTTCAAATGTTTTATTTTTGAACGTCAGTTCACATTTGTAGGTGGATCATCAGTGTTAGAGCTAAAATTAGCATGTTTAAAGTGATTTTCATGCTTCCAGGGGCTCGGGAAGTTAATTAAATACCATTTGGAGGCATTTAATGTTCGAGCAAAAACGGCTGATTTTCGACAAAAGAGATAACACCCCCCCCATTACGTCATGCTTCAGAAATGTGGAAAATGGTCCGTTTTCAAATGTTTTATTTTTGAACGTCAGTTCACATTTGTAGGTGGATCATCAGTGTTAGAGCTAAAATTAGCATGTTTAAAGTGATTTTCATGCTTCCAGGGGCCCAAAACACAAGATTTATGGAATGGTTAAAAGTGCATGAAAATGGCCAATTTACTCACTCTGAGTTCTCAAAAAGGGTTTCTTCACCCCGGGAAGTTAATTAAATACCATTTGGAGGCATTTAATGTTCGAGCAAAAACGGCTGATTTTCGACAAAAGAGATAACACCCCCCCATTACGTCATGCTTCAGAAATGTGGAAAATGGTCTGTTTTCAAATGTTTTATTTTTGAACGTCAGTTCACATTTGTAGGTGGATCATCAGTGTTAGACCTAAAATTAGCATGTTTAAAGTGATTTTCATGCTTCCAGGGGCTCGGGAAGGTAATTAAATACCATTTGGAGGCATTTAATGTTCGAGCAAAAACGGCTGATTTTCGACAAAAGAGATAACACCCCCCCATTACGTCATGCTTCAGAAATGTGGAAAATGGTCCGTTTTCAAATGTTTTATTTTTGAACGTCAGTTCACATTTGTAGGTGGATCATCAGTGTTAGAGCTAAAATTAGCATGTTTAAAGTGATTTTCATGCTTCCAGGGGCTCGGGAAGTTAATTAAATACCATTTGGAGGCATTTAATGTTCGAGCAAAAACGGCTGATTTTCGACAAAAGAGATAACACCCCCCATTACGTCATGCTTCAGAAATGTGGAAAATGGTCCGTTTTCAAATGTTTTATTTTTGAACGTCAGTTCACATTTGTAGGTGGATCATCAGTGTTAGAGCTAAAATTAGCATGTTTAAAGTGATTTTCATGCTTCCAGGGGCCCATAACACAAGATTTATGGAATGGTTAAAAGTGCATGAAAATGGCCAATTTACTCACTCTGAGTTCTCAAAAAGGGTTTCTTCACCCCGGGAAGTTAATTAAATACCATTTGGAGACATTTAATAGCAAAAACGGCTGATTTTCGACAAAAGAGATAACACCCCCCCCATTACGTCATGCTTCAGAAATGTGGAAAATGGTCCGTTTTCAAATGTTTTATTTTTGAACGTCAGTTCACATTTGTAGGTGGATCATCAGTGTTAGAGCTAAAATTAGCATGTTTAAAGTGATTTTCATGCTTCCAGGGGCTCGGGAAGTTAATTAAATACCATTTGGAGGCATTTAATGTTCGAGCAAAAACGGCTGATTTTCGACAAAAGAGATAACACCCCCCCATTACGTCATGCTTCAGAAATGTGGAAAATGGTCCGTTTTCAAATGTTTTATTTTTGAACGTCAGTTCACATTTGTAGGTGGATCATCAGTGTTAGAGCTAAAATTAGCATGTTTAAAGTGATTTTCATGCTTCCAGGGGCCCAAAACACAAGATTTATGGAATGGTTAAAAGTGCATGAAAATGGCCAATTTACTCACTCTGAGTTCTCAAAAAGGGTTTCTTCACCCCGGGAAGTTAATTAAATACCATTTGGAGGCATTTAATGTTCGAGCAAAAACGGCTGATTTTCGACAAAAGAGATAACACCCCCCCATTACGTCATGCTTCAGAAATGTGGAAAATGGTCCGTTTTCAAATGTTTTATTTTTGAACGTCAGTTCACATTTGTAGGTGGATCATCAGTGTTAGAGCTAAAATTAGCATGTTTAAAGTGATTTTCATGCTTCCAGGGGCTCGGGAAGTTAATTAAATACCATTTGGAGGCATTTAATGTTCGAGCAAAAACGGCTGATTTTCGACAAAAGAGATAACACCCCCCCATTACGTCATGCTTCAGAAATGTGGAAAATGGTCCGTTTTCAAATGTTTTATTTTTGAACGTCAGTTCACATTTGTAGGTGGATCATCAGTGTTAGAGCTAAAATTAGCATGTTTAAAGTGATTTTCATGCTTCCAGGGGCTCGGGAAGTGAAATAAATACCATTTGGAGGCATTTAATGTTCGAGCAAAAACGGCTGATTTTCGACAAAAGAGATAACACCCCCCCATTACGTCATGCTTCAGAAATGTGGAAAATGGTCAGTTTTCAAATGTTTTATTTTTGAACGTCAGTTCACATTTGTAGGTGGATCATCAGTGTTAGAGCTAAAATTAGCATGTTTAAAGTGATTTTCATGCTTCCAGGGGCCCAAAACACAAGATTTATGGAATGGTTAAAAGTGCATGAAAATGGCCAATTTACTCACTCTGAGTTCTCAAAAAGGGTTTCTTCACCCCGGGAAGTTAATTAAATACCATTTGGAGGCATTTAATGTTCGAGCAAAAACGGCTGATTTTCGACAAAAGAGATAACACCCCCCCATTACGTCATGCTTCAGAAATGTGGAAAATGGTCCGTTTTCAAATGTTTTATTTTTGAACGTCAGTTCACATTTGTAGGTGGATCATCAGTGTTAGAGCTAAAATTAGCATGTTTTAAGTGATTTTCATGCTTCCAGGGGCTCGGGAAGTTAATTAAATACCATTTGGAGGCATTTAATGTTCGAGCAAAAGCGGCTGATTTTCGACAAAAGAGATAACACCCCCCCATTACGTCATGCTTCAGAAATGTGGAAAATGGTCCGTTTTCAAATGTTTTATTTTTGAACGTCAGTTCACATTTGTAGGTGGATCATCAGTGTTAGAGCTAAAATTAGCATGTTTAAAGTGATTTTCATGCTTCCAGGGGCTCGGGAAGTGAAATAAATACCATTTGGAGGCATTTAATGTTCGAACAAAAACGGCTGATTTTCGACAAAAGAGATAACACCCCCCATTACGTCATGCTTCAGAAATGTGGAAAATGGTCCGTTTTCAAATGTTTTATTTTTGAACGTCAGTTCACATTTGTAGGTGGATCATCAGTGTTAGAGCTAAAATTAGCATGTTTAAATTGATTTTCATGCTTCCAGGGGCCCAAAACACAAAATTTATGGAATGGTTAAAAGTGCATGAAAATGGCCAATTTACACACTCTGAGTTCTCAAAAAGGGTTTCTTCACCCCGGGAAGTTAATTAAATACCATTTGGAGGCATTTAATGTTCGAGCAAAAACGGCTGATTTTCGACAAAAGAGATAACACCCCCCCATTACGTCATGCTTCAGAAATGTGGAAAATGGTCCGTTTTCAAATGTTTTATTTTTGAACGTCAGTTCACATTTGTAGGTGGATCATCAGTGTTAGAGCTAAAATTAGCATGTTTAAAGTGATTTTCATGCTTCCAGGGGCTCGGGAAGTTAATTAAATACCATTTGGAGGCATTTAATGTTCGAGCAAAAACGGCTGATTTTCGACAAAAGAGATAACACCCCACCATTACGTCATGCTTCAGAAATGTGGAAAATGGTCCGTTTTCAAATGCTTTATTTTTGAACGTCAGTTCACATTTGTAGGTGGATCATCAGTGTTAGAGCTAAAATTAGCATGTTTAAAGTGATTTTCATTCTTCCAGGGGCTCGGGAAGTGAAATAAATACCATTTGGAGGCATTTAATGTTCGAGCAAAAACGGCTGATTTTCGACAAAAGAGATAACACCCTCCCATTACGTCATGCTTCAGAAATGTGGAAAATGGTCCGTTTTCAAATGTTTTATTTTTGAACGTCAGTTCACATTTGTAGGTGGATCATCAGTGTTAGAGCTAAAATTAGCATGTTTAAAGTGATTTTCATGCTTCCAGGGGCCCAAAACACAAGATTTATGGAATGGTTAAAAGTGCATGAAAATGGCCAATTTAATCACTCTGAGTTCTCAAAAAGGGTTTCTTCACCCCGGGAAGTTAATTAAATACCATTTGGAGGCATTTAATGTTCGAGCAAAAACGGCTGATTTTCGACAAAAGAGATAACACCCCCCCATTACGTCATGCTTCAGAAATGTGGAAAATGGTCCGTTTTCAAATGTTTTATTTTTGAACGTCAGTTCACATTTGTAGGTGGATCATCAGTGTTAGAGCTAAAATTAGCATGTTTAAAGTGATTTTCATGCTTCCAGGGGCTCGGGAAGTGAAATAAATACCATTTGGAGGCATTTAATGTTCGAGCAAAAACGGCTGATTTTCCACAAAAGAGATAACACCCCCCCCATTACGTCATGCTTCAGAAATGTGGAAAATGGTCCGTTTTCAAATGTTTTATTTTTGAACGTCAGTTCACATTTGTAGGTGGATCATCAGTGTTAGAGCTAAAATTAGCATGTTTAAAGTGATTTTCATGCTTCCAGGGGCCCAAAACACAAGATTTATGGAATGGTTAAAAGTGCATGAAAATGGCCAATTTACTCACTCTGAGTTCTCAAAAAGGGTTTCTTCACCCCGGGAAGTTAATTAAATACCATTTGGAGGCATTTAATGTTCGAGCAAAAACGGCTGATTTTCGACAAAAGAGATAACACCCCCCCATTACGTCATGCTTCAGAAATGTGGAAAATGGTCCGTTTTCAAATGTTTTATTTTTGAACGTCAGTTCACATTTGTAGGTGGATCATCAGTGTTAGAGCTAAAATTAGCATGTTTAAAGTGATTTTCATGCTTCCAGGGGCCCAAAACACAAGATTTATGGAATGGTTAAAAGTGCATGAAAATGGCCAATTTACTCACTCTGAGTTCTCAAAAAGGGTTTCTTCACCCCGGGAAGTTAATTAAATACCATTTGGAGGCATTTAATGTTCGAGCAAAAACGGCTGATTTTCGACAAAAGAGATAACACCCCCCCATTACGTCATGCTTCAGAAATGTGGAAAATGATCTGTTTTCAAATGTTTTATTTTTGAACGTCAGTTCACATTTGTAGGTGGATCATCAGTGTTAGAGCTAAAATTAGCATGTTTAAAGTGATTTTCATGCTTCCAGGGGCTCGGGAAGGTAATTAAATACCATTTGGAGGCATTTAATGTTCGAGCAAAAACGGCTGATTTTCGACAAAAGAGATAACACCCCCCCCATTACGTCATGCTTCAGAAATGTGGAAAATGGTCCGTTTTCAAATGTTTTATTTTTGCACGTCAGTTCACATTTGTAGGTGGATCATCAGTGTTAGAGCTAAAATTAGCATGTTTAAAGTGATTTTCATGCTTCCAGGGGCTCGGGAAGTTAATTAAATACCATTTGGAGGCATTTAATGTTCGAGCAAAAACGGCTGATTTTCGACAAAAGAGATAACACCCCCCCATTACGTCATGCTTCAGAAATGTGGAAAATGGTCCGTTTTCAAATGTTTTATTTTTGAACGTCAGTTCACATTTGTAGGTGGATGATCAGTGTTAGAGCTAAAATTAGCATGTTTAAAGTGATTTTCATGCTTCCAGGGGCTCGGGAAGTGAAATAAATACCATTTGGAGGCATTTAATGTTCGAACAAAAACGGCTGATTTTCGACAAAAGAGATAACACCCCCCCATTACGTCATGCTTCAGAAATGTGGAAAATGGTCAGTTTTCAAATGTTTTATTTTTGAACGTCAGTTCACATTTGTAGGTGGATCATCAGTGTTAGAGCTAAAATTAGCATGTTTAAAGTGATTTTCATGCTTCCAGGGGCTCGGGAAGTTAATTAAATACCATTTGGAGGCATTTAATGTTCGAGCAAAAACGGCTGATTTTCGACAAAAGAGATAACACCCCACCATTACGTCATGCTTCAGAAATGTGGAAAATGGTCCGTTTTCAAATGTTTTATTTTTGAACGTCAGTTCACATTTGTAGGTGGATCATCAGTGTTAGAGCTAAAATTAGCATGTTTAAAGTGATTTTCATGCTTCCAGGGGCTCGGGAAGTGAAATAAATACCATTTGGAGGCATTTAATGTTCGAGCAAAAACGGCTGATTTTCGACAAAAGAGATAACACCCACCCATTACGTCATGCTTCAGAAATGTGGAAAATGGTCCGTTTTCAAATGTTTTATTTTTGAACGTCAGTTCACATTTGTAGGTGGATCATCAGTGTTAGAGCTAAAATTAGCATGTTTAAAGTGATTTTCATGCTTCCAGGGGCCCAAAACACAAGATTTATGGAATGGTTAAAAGTGCATGAAAATGGCCAATTTACTCACTCTGAGTTCTCAAAAAGGGTTTCTTCACCCCGGGAAGTTAATTAAATACCATTTGGAGGCATTTAATGTTCGAGCAAAAACGGCTGATTTTCGACAAAAGAGATAACACCCCCCCCATTACGTCATGCTTCAGAAATGTGGAAAATGGTCCGTTTTCAAATGTTTTATTTTTGAACGTCAGTTCACATTTGTAGGTGGATCATCAGTGTTAGAGCTAAAATTAGCATGTTTAAAGTGATTTTCATGCTTCCAGGGGCTCGGGAAGTTAATTAAATACCATTTGGAGGCATTTAATGTTCGAGCAAAAACGGCTGATTTTCGACAAAAGAGATAACACCCCCCCATTACGTCATGCTTCAGAAATGTGGAAAATGGTCCGTTTTCAAATGTTTTATTTTTGAACGTCAGTTCACATTTGTAGGTGGATCATCAGTGTTAGAGCTAAAATTAGCATGTTTAAAGTGATTTTCATGCTTCCAGGGGCCCAAAACACAAGATTTATGGAATGGTTAAAAGTGCATGAAAATGGCCAATTTACTCACTCTGAGTTCTCAAAAAGGGTTTCTTCACCCCGGGAAGTTAATTAAATACCATTTGGAGGCATTTAATGTTCGAGCAAAAACGGCTGATTTTCGACAAAAGAGATAACACCCCCCCATTAAGTCATGCTTCAGAAATGTGGAAAATGGTCCGTTTTCAAATGTTTTATTTTTGAACGTCAGTTCACATTTGTAGGTGGATCATCAGTGTTAGAGCTAAAATTAGCATGTTTAAAGTGATTTTCATGCTTCCAGGGGCTCGGGAAGTTAATTAAATACCATTTGGAGGCATTTAATGTTCGAGCAAAAACGGCTGATTTTCGACAAAAGAGATAACACCCCCCCCATTACGTCATGCTTCAGAAATGTGGAAAATGGTCCGTTTTCAAATGTTTTATTTTTGAACGTCAGTTCACATTTGTAGGTGGATCATCAGTGTTAGAGCTAAAATTAGCATGTTTAAAGTGATTTTCATGCTTCCAGGGGCCCAAAACACAAGATTTATGGAATGGTTAAAAGTGCATGAAAATGGCCAATTTACTCACTCTGAGTTCTCAAAAAGGGTTTCTTCACCCCGGGAAGTTAATTAAATACCATTTGGAGGCATTTAATGTTCGAGCAAAAACGGCTGATTTTCGACAAAAGAGATAACACCCCCCCATTACGTCATGCTTCAGAAATGTGGAAAATGGTCTGTTTTCAAATGTTTTATTTTTGAACGTCAGTTCACATTTGTAGGTGGATCATCAGTGTTAGACCTAAAATTAGCATGTTTAAAGTGATTTTCATGCTTCCAGGGGCTCGGGAAGGTAATTAAATACCATTTGGAGGCATTTAATGTTCGAGCAAAAACGGCTGATTTTCGACAAAAGAGATAACACCCCCCCATTACGTCATGCTTCAGAAATGTGGAAAATGGTCCGTTTTCAAATGTTTTATTTTTGAACGTCAGTTCACATTTGTAGGTGGATCATCAGTGTTAGAGCTAAAATTAGCATGTTTAAAGTGATTTTCATGCTTCCAGGGGCTCGGGAAGTTAATTAAATACCATTTGGAGGCATTTAATGTTCGAGCAAAAACGGCTGATTTTCGACAAAAGAGATAACACCCCCCATTACGTCATGCTTCAGAAATGTGGAAAATGGTCCGTTTTCAAATGTTTTATTTTTGAACGTCAGTTCACATTTGTAGGTGGATCATCAGTGTTAGAGCTAAAATTAGCATGTTTAAAGTGATTTTCATGCTTCCAGGGGCCCATAACACAAGATTTATGGAATGGTTAAAAGTGCATGAAAATGGCCAATTTACTCACTCTGAGTTCTCAAAAAGGGTTTCTTCACCCCGGGAAGTTAATTAAATACCATTTGGAGACATTTAATAGCAAAAACGGCTGATTTTCGACAAAAGAGATAACACCCCCCCCATTACGTCATGCTTCAGAAATGTGGAAAATGGTCCGTTTTCAAATGTTTTATTTTTGAACGTCAGTTCACATTTGTAGGTGGATCATCAGTGTTAGAGCTAAAATTAGCATGTTTAAAGTGATTTTCATGCTTCCAGGGGCTCGGGAAGTTAATTAAATACCATTTGGAGGCATTTAATGTTCGAGCAAAAACGGCTGATTTTCGACAAAAGAGATAACACCCCCCCATTACGTCATGCTTCAGAAATGTGGAAAATGGTCCGTTTTCAAATGTTTTATTTTTGAACGTCAGTTCACATTTGTAGGTGGATCATCAGTGTTAGAGCTAAAATTAGCATGTTTAAAGTGATTTTCATGCTTCCAGGGGCCCAAAACACAAGATTTATGGAATGGTTAAAAGTGCATGAAAATGGCCAATTTACTCACTCTGAGTTCTCAAAAAGGGTTTCTTCACCCCGGGAAGTTAATTAAATACCATTTGGAGGCATTTAATGTTCGAGCAAAAACGGCTGATTTTCGACAAAAGAGATAACACCCCCCCATTACGTCATGCTTCAGAAATGTGGAAAATGGTCCGTTTTCAAATGTTTTATTTTTGAACGTCAGTTCACATTTGTAGGTGGATCATCAGTGTTAGAGCTAAAATTAGCATGTTTAAAGTGATTTTCATGCTTCCAGGGGCTCGGGAAGTTAATTAAATACCATTTGGAGGCATTTAATGTTCGAGCAAAAACGGCTGATTTTCGACAAAAGAGATAACACCCCCCCATTACGTCATGCTTCAGAAATGTGGAAAATGGTCCGTTTTCAAATGTTTTATTTTTGAACGTCAGTTCACATTTGTAGGTGGATCATCAGTGTTAGAGCTAAAATTAGCATGTTTAAAGTGATTTTCATGCTTCCAGGGGCTCGGGAAGTGAAATAAATACCATTTGGAGGCATTTAATGTTCGAGCAAAAACGGCTGATTTTCGACAAAAGAGATAACACCCCCCCATTACGTCATGCTTCAGAAATGTGGAAAATGGTCAGTTTTCAAATGTTTTATTTTTGAACGTCAGTTCACATTTGTAGGTGGATCATCAGTGTTAGAGCTAAAATTAGCATGTTTAAAGTGATTTTCATGCTTCCAGGGGCCCAAAACACAAGATTTATGGAATGGTTAAAAGTGCATGAAAATGGCCAATTTACTCACTCTGAGTTCTCAAAAAGGGTTTCTTCACCCCGGGAAGTTAATTAAATACCATTTGGAGGCATTTAATGTTCGAGCAAAAACGGCTGATTTTCGACAAAAGAGATAACACCCCCCCATTACGTCATGCTTCAGAAATGTGGAAAATGGTCCGTTTTCAAATGTTTTATTTTTGAACGTCAGTTCACATTTGTAGGTGGATCATCAGTGTTAGAGCTAAAATTAGCATGTTTTAAGTGATTTTCATGCTTCCAGGGGCTCGGGAAGTTAATTAAATACCATTTGGAGGCATTTAATGTTCGAGCAAAAGCGGCTGATTTTCGACAAAAGAGATAACACCCCCCCATTACGTCATGCTTCAGAAATGTGGAAAATGGTCCGTTTTCAAATGTTTTATTTTTGAACGTCAGTTCACATTTGTAGGTGGATCATCAGTGTTAGAGCTAAAATTAGCATGTTTAAAGTGATTTTCATGCTTCCAGGGGCTCGGGAAGTGAAATAAATACCATTTGGAGGCATTTAATGTTCGAACAAAAACGGCTGATTTTCGACAAAAGAGATAACACCCCCCATTACGTCATGCTTCAGAAATGTGGAAAATGGTCCGTTTTCAAATGTTTTATTTTTGAACGTCAGTTCACATTTGTAGGTGGATCATCAGTGTTAGAGCTAAAATTAGCATGTTTAAATTGATTTTCATGCTTCCAGGGGCCCAAAACACAAGATTTATGGAATGGTTAAAAGTGCATGAAAATGGCCAATTTACTCACTCTGAGTTCTCAAAAAGGGTTTCTTCACCCCGGGAAGTTAATTAAATACCATTTGGAGGCATTTAATGTTCGAGCAAAAACGGCTGATTTTCGACAAAAGAGATAACACCCCCCCATTACGTCATGCTTCAGAAATGTGGAAAATGGTCCGTTTTCAAATGTTTTATTTTTGAACGTCAGTTCACATTTGTAGGTGGATCATCAGTGTTAGAGCTAAAATTAGCATGTTTAAAGTGATTTTCATGCTTCCAGGGGCTCGGGAAGTTAATTAAATACCATTTGGAGGCATTTAATGTTCGAGCAAAAACGGCTGATTTTCGACAAAAGAGATAACACCCCACCATTACGTCATGCTTCAGAAATGTGGAAAATGGTCCGTTTTCAAATGCTTTATTTTTGAACGTCAGTTCACATTTGTAGGTGGATCATCAGTGTTAGAGCTAAAATTAGCATGTTTAAAGTGATTTTCATTCTTCCAGGGGCTCGGGAAGTGAAATAAATACCATTTGGAGGCATTTAATGTTCGAGCAAAAACGGCTGATTTTCGACAAAAGAGATAACACCCTCCCATTACGTCATGCTTCAGAAATGTGGAAAATGGTCCGTTTTCAAATGTTTTATTTTTGAACGTCAGTTCACATTTGTAGGTGGATCATCAGTGTTAGAGCTAAAATTAGCATGTTTAAAGTGATTTTCATGCTTCCAGGGGCCCAAAACACAAGATTTATGGAATGGTTAAAAGTGCATGAAAATGGCCAATTTAATCACTCTGAGTTCTCAAAAAGGGTTTCTTCACCCCGGGAAGTTAATTAAATACCATTTGGAGGCATTTAATGTTCGAGCAAAAACGGCTGATTTTCGACAAAAGAGATAACACCCCCCCATTACGTCATGCTTCAGAAATGTGGAAAATGGTCCGTTTTCAAATGTTTTATTTTTGAACGTCAGTTCACATTTGTAGGTGGATCATCAGTGTTAGAGCTAAAATTAGCATGTTTAAAGTGATTTTCATTCTTCCAGGGGCTCGGGAAGTGAAATAAATACCATTTGGAGGCATTTAATGTTCGAGCAAAAACGGCTGATTTTCCACAAAAGAGATAACACCCCCCCATTACGTCATGCTTCAGAAATGTGGAAAATGGTCCGTTTTCAAATGTTTTATTTTTGAACGTCAGTTCACATTTGTAGGTGGATCATCAGTGTTAGAGCTAAAATTAGCATGTTTAAAGTGATTTTCATGCTTCCAGGGGCCCAAAACACAAGATTTATGGAATGGTTAAAAGTGCATGAAAATGGCCAATTTACTCACTCTGAGTTCTCAAAAAGGGTTTCTTCACCCCGGGAAGTTAATTAAATACCATTTTGAGGCATTTAATGTTCGAGCAAAAACGGCTGATTTTCGACAAAAGATATAAAACACCCCCCCATTACGTCATGCTTCAGAAATGTGGAAAATGGTCCGTTTTCAAATGTTTTATTTTTGAACGTCAGTTCACATTTGTAGGTGGATCATCAGTGTTAGAGCTAAAATTAGCATGTTTAAAGTGATTTTCATGCTTCCAGGGGCTCGGGAAGTTAATTAAATACCATTTGGAGGCATTTAATGTTCGAGCAAAAACGGCTGATTTTCGACAAAAGAGATAACACCCCCCATTACGTCATGCTTCAGAAATGTGGAAAATGGTCCGTTTTCAAATGTTTTATTTTTGAACGTCAGTTCACATTTGTAGGTGGATCATCAGTGTTAGAGCTAAAATTAGCATGTTTAAAGTGATTTTCATGCTTCCAGGGGCCCAAAACACAAGATTTATGGAATGGTTAAAAGTGCATGAAAATGGCCAATTTACTCACTCTGAGTTCTCAAAAAGGGTTTCTTCACCCCGGGAAGTTAATTAAATACCATTTGGAGGCATTTAATGTTCGAGCAAAAACGGCTGATTTTCGACAAAAGAGATAACACCCCCCCATTACGTCATGCTTCAGAAATGTGGAAAATGGTCCGTTTTCAAATGTTTTATTTTTGAACGTCAGTTCACATTTGTAGGTGGATCATCAGTGTTAGAGCTAAAATTAGCATGTTTAAAGTGATTTTCATGCTTCCAGGGGCTCGGGAAGTTAATTAAATACCATTTGGAGGCATTTAATGTTCGAGCAAAAACGGCTGATTTTCGACAAAAGAGATAACACCCCCCCATTACGTCATGCTTCAGAAATGTGGAAAATGGTCCGTTTTCAAATGTTTTATTTTTGAACGTCAGTTCACATTTGTAGGTGGATCATCAGTGTTAGAGCTAAAATTAGCATGTTTAAAGTGATTTTCATGCTTCCAGGGGCTCGGGAAGTGAAATAAATACCATTTGGAGGCATTTAATGTTCGAGCAAAAACGGCTGATTTTCGACAAAAGAGATAACACCCCCCCATTACGTCATGCTTCAGAAATGTGGAAAATGGTCAGTTTTCAAATGTTTTATTTTTGAACGTCAGTTCACATTTGTAGGTGGATCATCAGTGTTAGAGCTAAAATTAGCATGTTTAAAGTGATTTTCATGCTTCCAGGGGCCCAAAACACAAGATTTATGGAATGGTTAAAAGTGCATGAAAATGGCCAATTTACTCACTCTGAGTTCTCAAAAAGGGTTTCTTCACCCCGGGAAGTTAATTAAATACCATTTGGAGGCATTTAATGTTCGAGCAAAAACGGCTGATTTTCGACAAAAGAGATAACACCCCCCCATTACGTCATGCTTCAGAAATGTGGAAAATGGTCCGTTTTCAAATGTTTTATTTTTGAACGTCAGTTCACATTTGTAGGTGGATCATCAGTGTTAGAGCTAAAATTAGCATGTTTTAAGTGATTTTCATGCTTCCAGGGGCTCGGGAAGTTAATTAAATACCATTTGGAGGCATTTAATGTTCGAGCAAAAGCGGCTGATTTTCGACAAAAGAGATAACACCCCCCCATTACGTCATGCTTCAGAAATGTGGAAAATGGTCCGTTTTCAAATGTTTTATTTTTGAACGTCAGTTCACATTTGTAGGTGGATCATCAGTGTTAGAGCTAAAATTAGCATGTTTAAAGTGATTTTCATGCTTCCAGGGGCTCGGGAAGTGAAATAAATACCATTTGGAGGCATTTAATGTTCGAACAAAAACGGCTGATTTTCGACAAAAGAGATAACACCCCCCATTACGTCATGCTTCAGAAATGTGGAAAATGGTCCGTTTTCAAATGTTTTATTTTTGAACGTCAGTTCACATTTGTAGGTGGATCATCAGTGTTAGAGCTAAAATTAGCATGTTTAAATTGATTTTCATGCTTCCAGGGGCCCAAAACACAAGATTTATGGAATGGTTAAAAGTGCATGAAAATGGCCAATTTACTCACTCTGAGTTCTCAAAAAGGGTTTCTTCACCCCGGGAAGTTAATTAAATACCATTTGGAGGCATTTAATGTTCGAGCAAAAACGGCTGATTTTCGACAAAAGAGATAACACCCCCCCATTACGTCATGCTTCAGAAATGTGGAAAATGGTCCGTTTTCAAATGTTTTATTTTTGAACGTCAGTTCACATTTGTAGGTGGATCATCAGTGTTAGAGCTAAAATTAGCATGTTTAAAGTGATTTTCATGCTTCCAGGGGCTCGGGAAGTTAATTAAATACCATTTGGAGGCATTTAATGTTCGAGCAAAAACGGCTGATTTTCGACAAAAGAGATAACACCCCACCATTACGTCATGCTTCAGAAATGTGGAAAATGGTCCGTTTTCAAATGCTTTATTTTTGAACGTCAGTTCACATTTGTAGGTGGATCATCAGTGTTAGAGCTAAAATTAGCATGTTTAAAGTGATTTTCATTCTTCCAGGGGCTCGGGAAGTGAAATAAATACCATTTGGAGGCATTTAATGTTCGAGCAAAAACGGCTGATTTTCGACAAAAGAGATAACACCCTCCCATTACGTCATGCTTCAGAAATGTGGAAAATGGTCCGTTTTCAAATGTTTTATTTTTGAACGTCAGTTCACATTTGTAGGTGGATCATCAGTGTTAGAGCTAAAATTAGCATGTTTAAAGTGATTTTCATGCTTCCAGGGGCCCAAAACACAAGATTTATGGAATGGTTAAAAGTGCATGAAAATGGCCAATTTAATCACTCTGAGTTCTCAAAAAGGGTTTCTTCACCCCGGGAAGTTAATTAAATACCATTTGGAGGCATTTAATGTTCGAGCAAAAACGGCTGATTTTCGACAAAAGAGATAACACCCCCCCATTACGTCATGCTTCAGAAATGTGGAAAATGGTCCGTTTTCAAATGTTTTATTTTTGAACGTCAGTTCACATTTGTAGGTGGATCATCAGTGTTAGAGCTAAAATTAGCATGTTTAAAGTGATTTTCATTCTTCCAGGGGCTCGGGAAGTGAAATAAATACCATTTGGAGGCATTTAATGTTCGAGCAAAAACGGCTGATTTTCCACAAAAGAGATAACACCCCCCCATTACGTCATGCTTCAGAAATGTGGAAAATGGTCCGTTTTCAAATGTTTTATTTTTGAACGTCAGTTCACATTTGTAGGTGGATCATCAGTGTTAGAGCTAAAATTAGCATGTTTAAAGTGATTTTCATGCTTCCAGGGGCCCAAAACACAAGATTTATGGAATGGTTAAAAGTGCATGAAAATGGCCAATTTACTCACTCTGAGTTCTCAAAAAGGGTTTCTTCACCCCGGGAAGTTAATTAAATACCATTTTGAGGCATTTAATGTTCGAGCAAAAACGGCTGATTTTCGACAAAAGATATAAAACACCCCCCCATTACGTCATGCTTCAGAAATGTGGAAAATGGTCCGTTTTCAAATGTTTTATTTTTGAACGTCAGTTCACATTTGTAGGTGGATCATCAGTGTTAGAGCTAAAATTAGCATGTTTAAAGTGATTTTCATGCTTCCAGGGGCTCGGGAAGTTAATTAAATACCATTTGGAGGCATTTAATGTTCGAGCAAAAACGGCTGATTTTCGACAAAAGAGATAACACCCCCCATTACGTCATGCTTCAGAAATGTGGAAAATGGTCCGTTTTCAAATGTTTTATTTTTGAACGTCAGTTCACATTTGTAGGTGGATCATCAGTGTTAGAGCTAAAATTAGCATGTTTAAAGTGATTTTCATGCTTCCAGGGGCCCAAAACACAAGATTTATGGAATGGTTAAAAGTGCATGAAAATGGCCAATTTACTCACTCTGAGTTCTCAAAAAGGGTTTCTTCACCCCGGGAAGTTAATTAAATACCATTTGGAGGCATTTAATGTTCGAGCAAAAACGGCTGATTTTCGACAAAAGAGATAACACCCCCCCATTACGTCATGCTTCAGAAATGTGGAAAATGGTCCGTTTTCAAATGTTTTATTTTTGAACGTCAGTTCACATTTGTAGGTGGATCATCAGTGTTAGAGCTAAAATTAGCATGTTTAAAGTGATTTTCATGCTTCCAGGGGCTCGGGAAGTTAATTAAATACCATTTGGAGGCATTTAATGTTCGAGCAAAAACGGCTGATTTTCGACAAAAGAGATAACACCCCCCCATTACGTCATGCTTCAGAAATGTGGAAAATGGTCCGTTTTCAAATGTTTTATTTTTGAACGTCAGTTCACATTTGTAGGTGGATCATCAGTGTTAGAGCTAAAATTAGCATGTTTAAAGTGATTTTCATGCTTCCAGGGGCTCGGGAAGTGAAATAAATACCATTTGGAGGCATTTAATGTTCGAGCAAAAACGGCTGATTTTCGACAAAAGAGATAACACCCCCCCATTACGTCATGCTTCAGAAATGTGGAAAATGGTCCGTTTTCAAATGTTTTATTTTTGAACGTCAGTTCACATTTGTAGGTGGATCATCAGTGTTAGAGCTAAAATTAGCATGTTTAAAGTGATTTTCATGCTTCCAGGGGCCCAAAACACAAGATTTATGGAATGGTTAAAAGTGCATGAAAATGGCCAATTTACTCACTCTGAGTTCTCAAAAAGGGTTTCTTCACCCCGGGAAGTTAATTAAATACCATTTGGAGGCATTTAATGTTCGAGCAAAAACGGCTGATTTTCGACAAAAGAGATAACACCCCCCCATTACGTCATGCTTCAGAAATGTGGAAAATGGTCCGTTTTCAAATGTTTTATTTTTGCACGTCAGTTCACATTTGTAGGTGGATCATCAGTGTTAGAGCTAAAATTAGCATGTTTAAAGTGATTTTCATGCTTCCAGGGGCTCGGGAAGGTAATTAAATACCATTTGGAGGCATTTAATGTTCGAGCAAAAACGGCTGATTTTCGACAAAAGAGATAACACCCCCCCCATTACGTCATGCTTCAGAAATGTGGAAAATGGTCCGTTTTCAAATGTTTTATTTTTGCACGTCAGTTCACATTTGTAGGTGGATCATCAGTGTTAGAGCTAAAATTAGCATGTTTAAAGTGATTTTCATGCTTCCAGGGGCTCGGGAAGTTAATTAAATACCATTTGGAGGCATTTAATGTTCGAGCAAAAACGGCTGATTTTCGACAAAAGAGATAACACCCCCCCATTACGTCATGCTTCAGAAATGTGGAAAATGGTCCGTTTTCAAATGTTTTATTTTTGAACGTCAGTTCACATTTGTAGGTGGATCATCAGTGTTAGAGCTAAAATTAGCATGTTTAAAGTGATTTTCATGCTTCCAGGGGCTCGGGAAGTGAAATAAATACCATTTGAAAGCATTTAATGTTCGAACAAAAACGGCTGATTTTCGACAAAAGAGATAACACCCCCCCATTACGTCATGCTTCAGAAATGTGGAAAATGGTCAGTTTTCAAATGTTTTATTTTTGAACGTCAGTTCACATTTGTAGGTGGATCATCAGTGTTAGAGCTAAAATTAGCATGTTTAAAGTGATTTTCATGCTTCCAGGGGCTCGGGAAGTTAATTAAATACCATTTGGAGGCATTTAATGTTCGAGCAAAAACGGCTGATTTTCGACAAAAGAGATAACACCCCACCATTACGTCATGCTTCAGAAATGTGGAAAATGGTCCGTTTTCAAATGTTTTATTTTTGAACGTCAGTTCACATTTGTAGGTGGATCATCAGTGTTAGAGCTAAAATTAGCATGTTTAAAGTGATTTTCATGCTTCCAGGGGCTCGGGAAGTGAAATAAATACCATTTGGAGGCATTTAATGTTCGAGCAAAAACGGCTGATTTTCGACAAAAGAGATAACACCCCCCATTACGTCATGCTTCAGAAATGTGGAAAATGGTCCGTTTTCAAATGTTTTATTTTTGAACGTCAGTTCACATTTGTAGGTGGATCATCAGTGTTAGAGCTAAAATTAGCATGTTTAAAGTGATTTTCATGCTTCCAGGGGCCCAAAACACAAGATTTATGGAATGGTTAAAAGTGCATGAAAATGGCCAATTTACTCACTCTGAGTTCTCAAAAAGGGTTTCTTCACCCCGGGAAGTTAATTAAATACCATTTGGAGGCATTTAATGTTCGAGCAAAAACGGCTGATTTTCGACAAAAGAGATAACACCCCCCCATTACGTCATGCTTCAGAAATGTGGAAAATGGTCCGTTTTCAAATGTTTTATTTTTGAACGTCAGTTCACATTTGTAGGTGGATCATCAGTGTTAGAGCTAAAATTAGCATGTTTAAAGTGATTTTCATGCTTCCAGGGGCTCGGGAAGTTAATTAAATACCATTTGGAGGCATTTAATGTTCGAGCAAAAACGGCTGATTTTCGACAAAAGAGATAACACCCCCCCATTACGTCATGCTTCAGAAATGTGGAAAATGGTCCGTTTTCAAATGTTTTATTTTTGAACGTCAGTTCACATTTGTAGGTGGATCATCAGTGTTAGAGCTAAAATTAGCATGTTTAAAGTGATTTTCATGCTTCCAGGGGCTCGGGAAGTGAAATAAATACCATTTGG
This sequence comes from Lissotriton vulgaris, assembly GCF_964263255.1. Lineage (NCBI taxonomy): Eukaryota > Metazoa > Chordata > Amphibia > Caudata > Salamandridae > Lissotriton > Lissotriton vulgaris. Next base: position 342,420 of record NW_028244669.1, read on the forward strand.
AGGCATTTAATGTTCGAGCAAAAACGGCTGATTTTCGACAAAAGAGATAACACCCCCCCATTACGTCATGCTTCAGAAATGTGGAAAATGGTCCGTTTTCAAATGTTTTATTTTTGAACGTCAGTTCACATTTGTAGGTGGATCATCAGTGTTAGAGCTAAAATTAGCATGTTTAAAGTGATTTTCATGCTTCCAGGGGCCCAAAACACAAGATTTATGGAATGGTTAAAAGTGCATGAAAATGGCCAATTTACTCACTCTGAGTTCTCAAAAAGGGTTTCTTCACCCCGGGAAGTTAATTAAATACCATTTGGAGGCATTTAATGTTCGAGCAAAAACGGCTGATTTTCGACAAAAGAGATAACACCCCCCCATTACGTCATGCTTCAGAAATGTGGAAAATGGTCCGTTTTCAAATGTTTTATTTTTGCACGTCAGTTCACATTTGTAGGTGGATCATCAGTGTTAGAGCTAAAATTAGCATGTTTAAAGTGATTTTCATGCTTCCAGGGGCTCGGGAAGGTAATTAAATACCATTTGGAGGCATTTAATGTTCGAGCAAAAACGGCTGATTTTCGACAAAAGAGATAACACCCCCCCCATTACGTCATGCTTCAGAAATGTGGAAAATGGTCCGTTTTCAAATGTTTTATTTTTGCACGTCAGTTCACATTTGTAGGTGGATCATCAGTGTTAGAGCTAAAATTAGCATGTTTAAAGTGATTTTCATGCTTCCAGGGGCTCGGGAAGTTAATTAAATACCATTTGGAGGCATTTAATGTTCGAGCAAAAACGGCTGATTTTCGACAAAAGAGATAACACCCCCCCATTACGTCATGCTTCAGAAATGTGGAAAATGGTCCGTTTTCAAATGTTTTATTTTTGAACGTCAGTTCACATTTGTAGGTGGATCATCAGTGTTAGAGCTAAAATTAGCATGTTTAAAGTGATTTTCATGCTTCCAGGGGCTCGGGAAGTGAAATAAATACCATTTGAAAGCATTTAATGTTCGAACAAAAACGGCTGATTTTCGACAAAAGAGATAACACCCCCCCATTACGTCATGCTTCAGAAATGTGGAAAATGGTCAGTTTTCAAATGTTTTATTTTTGAACGTCAGTTCACATTTGTAGGTGGATCATCAGTGTTAGAGCTAAAATTAGCATGTTTAAAGTGATTTTCATGCTTCCAGGGGCTCGGGAAGTTAATTAAATACCATTTGGAGGCATTTAATGTTCGAGCAAAAACGGCTGATTTTCGACAAAAGAGATAACACCCCACCATTACGTCATGCTTCAGAAATGTGGAAAATGGTCCGTTTTCAAATGTTTTATTTTTGAACGTCAGTTCACATTTGTAGGTGGATCATCAGTGTTAGAGCTAAAATTAGCATGTTTAAAGTGATTTTCATGCTTCCAGGGGCTCGGGAAGTGAAATAAATACCATTTGGAGGCATTTAATGTTCGAGCAAAAACGGCTGATTTTCGACAAAAGAGATAACACCCACCCATTACGTCATGCTTCAGAAATGTGGAAAATGGTCCGTTTTCAAATGTTTTATTTTTGAACGTCAGTTCACATTTGTAGGTGGATCATCAGTGTTAGAGCTAAAATTAGCATGTTTAAAGTGATTTTCATGCTTCCAGGGGCCCAAAACACAAGATTTATGGAATGGTTAAAAGTGCATGAAAATGGCCAATTTACTCACTCTGAGTTCTCAAAAAGGGTTTCTTCACCCCGGGAAGTTAATTAAATACCATTTGGAGGCATTTAATGTTCGAGCAAAAACGGCTGATTTTCGACAAAAGAGATAACACCCCCCCATTACGTCATGCTTCAGAAATGTGGAAAATGGTCCGTTTTCAAATGTTTTATTTTTGAACGTCAGTTCACATTTGTAGGTGGATCATCAGTGTTAGAGCTAAAATTAGCATGTTTAAAGTGATTTTCATGCTTCCAGGGGCTCGGGAAGTTAATTAAATACCATTTGGAGGCATTTAATGTTCGAGCAAAAACGGCTGATTTTCGACAAAAGAGATAACACCCCCCCATTACGTCATGCTTCAGAAATGTGGAAAATGGTCCGTTTTCAAATGTTTTATTTTTGAACGTCAGTTCACATTTGTAGGTGGATCATCAGTGTTAGAGCTAAAATTAGCATGTTTAAAGTGATTTTCATGCTTCCAGGGGCCCAAAACACAAGATTTATGGAATGGTTAAAAGTGCATGAAAATGGCCAATTTACTCACTCTGAGTTCTCAAAAAGGGTTTCTTCACCCCGGGAAGTTAATTAAATACCATTTGGAGGCATTTAATGTTCGAGCAAAAACGGCTGATTTTCGACAAAAGAGATAACACCCCCCCATTAAGTCATGCTTCAGAAATGTGGAAAATGGTCCGTTTTCAAATGTTTTATTTTTGAACGTCAGTTCACATTTGTAGGTGGATCATCAGTGTTAGAGCTAAAATTAGCATGTTTAAAGTGATTTTCATGCTTCCAGGGGCTCGGGAAGTTAATTAAATACCATTTGGAGGCATTTAATGTTCGAGCAAAAACGGCTGATTTTCGACAAAAGAGATAACACCCCCCCCATTACGTCATGCTTCAGAAATGTGGAAAATGGTCCGTTTTCAAATGTTTTATTTTTGAACGTCAGTTCACATTTGTAGGTGGATCATCAGTGTTAGAGCTAAAATTAGCATGTTTAAAGTGATTTTCATGCTTCCAGGGGCCCAAAACACAAGATTTATGGAATGGTTAAAAGTGCATGAAAATGGCCAATTTACTCACTCTGAGTTCTCAAAAAGGGTTTCTTCACCCCGGGAAGTTAATTAAATACCATTTGGAGGCATTTAATGTTCGAGCAAAAACGGCTGATTTTCGACAAAAGAGATAACACCCCCCCATTACGTCATGCTTCAGAAATGTGGAAAATGGTCTGTTTTCAAATGTTTTATTTTTGAACGTCAGTTCACATTTGTAGGTGGATCATCAGTGTTAGAGCTAAAATTAGCATGTTTAAAGTGATTTTCATGCTTCCAGGGGCTCGGGAAGGTAATTAAATACCATTTGGAGGCATTTAATGTTCGAGCAAAAACGGCTGATTTTCGACAAAAGAGATAACACCCCCCCATTACGTCATGCTTCAGAAATGTGGAAAATGGTCCGTTTTCAAATGTTTTATTTTTGAACGTCAGTTCACATTTGTAGGTGGATCATCAGTGTTAGAGCTAAAATTAGCATGTTTAAAGTGATTTTCATGCTTCCAGGGGCTCGGGAAGTTAATTAAATACCATTTGGAGGCATTTAATGTTCGAGCAAAAACGGCTGATTTTCGACAAAAGAGATAACACCCCCCATTACGTCATGCTTCAGAAATGTGGAAAATGGTCCGTTTTCAAATGTTTTATTTTTGAACGTCAGTTCACATTTGTAGGTGGATCATCAGTGTTAGAGCTAAAATTAGCATGTTTAAAGTGATTTTCATGCTTCCAGGGGCCCATAACACAAGATTTATGGAATGGTTAAAAGTGCATGAAAATGGCCAATTTACTCACTCTGAGTTCTCAAAAAGGGTTTCTTCACCCCGGGAAGTTAATTAAATACCATTTGGAGACATTTAATAGCAAAAACGGCTGATTTTCGACAAAAGAGATAACACCCCCCCCATTACGTCATGCTTCAGAAATGTGGAAAATGGTCCGTTTTCAAATGTTTTATTTTTGAACGTCAGTTCACATTTGTAGGTGGATCATCAGTGTTAGAGCTAAAATTAGCATGTTTAAAGTGATTTTCATGCTTCCAGGGGCTCGGGAAGTTAATTAAATACCATTTGGAGGCATTTAATGTTCGAGCAAAAACGGCTGATTTTCGACAAAAGAGATAACACCCCCCCATTACGTCATGCTTCAGAAATGTGGAAAATGGTCCGTTTTCAAATGTTTTATTTTTGAACGTCAGTTCACATTTGTAGGTGGATCATCAGTGTTAGAGCTAAAATTAGCATGTTTAAAGTGATTTTCATGCTTCCAGGGGCCCAAAACACAAGATTTATGGAATGGTTAAAAGTGCATGAAAATGGCCAATTTACTCACTCTGAGTTCTCAAAAAGGGTTTCTTCACCCCGGGAAGTTAATTAAATACCATTTGGAGGCATTTAATGTTCGAGCAAAAACGGCTGATTTTCGACAAAAGAGATAACACCCCCCCATTACGTCATGCTTCAGAAATGTGGAAAATGGTCCGTTTTCAAATGTTTTATTTTTGAACATCAGTTCACATTTGTAGGTGGATCATCAGTGTTAGAGCTAAAATTAGCATGTTTAAAGTGATTTTCATGCTTCCAGGGGCTCGGGAAGTTAATTAAATACCATTTGGAGGCATTTAATGTTCGAGCAAAAACGGCTGATTTTCGACAAAAGAGATAACACCCCCCCATTACGTCATGCTTCAGAAATGTGGAAAATGGTCCGTTTTCAAATGTTTTATTTTTGAACGTCAGTTCACATTTGTAGGTGGATCATCAGTGTTAGAGCTAAAATTAGCATGTTTAAAGTGATTTTCATGCTTCCAGGGGCTCGGGAAGTGAAATAAATACCATTGGAGGCATTTAATGTTCGAGCAAAAACGGCTGATTTTCGACAAAAGAGATAACACCCCCCCATTACGTCATGCTTCAGAAATGTGGAAAATGGTCAGTTTTCAAATGTTTTATTTTTGAACGTCAGTTCACATTTGTAGGTGGATCATCAGTGTTAGAGCTAAAATTAGCATGTTTAAAGTGATTTTCATGCTTCCAGGGGCCCAAAACACAAGATTTATGGAATGGTTAAAAGTGCATGAAAATGGCCAATTTACTCACTCTGAGTTCTCAAAAAGGGTTTCTTCACCCCGGGAAGTTAATTAAATACCATTTGGAGGCATTTAATGTTCGAGCAAAAACGGCTGATTTTCGACAAAAGAGATAACACCCCCCCATTACGTCATGCTTCAGAAATGTGGAAAATGGTCCGTTTTCAAATGTTTTATTTTTGAACGTCAGTTCACATTTGTAGGTGGATCATCAGTGTTAGAGCTAAAATTAGCATGTTTTAAGTGATTTTCATGCTTCCAGGGGCTCGGGAAGTTAATTAAATACCATTTGGAGGCATTTAATGTTCGAGCAAAAGCGGCTGATTTTCGACAAAAGAGATAACACCCCCCCATTACGTCATGCTTCAGAAATGTGGAAAATGGTCAGTTTTCAAATGTTTTATTTTTGAACGTCAGTTCACATTTGTAGGTGGATCATCAGTGTTAGAGCTAAAATTAGCATGTTTAAAGTGATTTTCATGCTTCCAGGGGCTCGGGAAGTGAAATAAATACCATTTGGAGGCATTTAATGTTCGAGCAAAAACGGCTGATTTTCGACAAAAGAGATAACACCCCCCCATTACGTCATGCTTCAGAAATGTGGAAAATGGTCCGTTTTCAAATGTTTTATTTTTGAACGTCAGTTCACATTTGTAGGTGGATCATCAGTGTTAGAGCTAAAATTAGCATGTTTAAAGTGATTTTCATGCTTCCAGGGGCTCGGGAAGTTAATTAAATACCATTTGGAGGCATTTAATGTTCGAGCAAAAACGGCTGATTTTCGACAAAAGAGATAACACCCCCCCCATTACGTCATGCTTCAGAAATGTGGAAAATGGTCCGTTTTCAAATGTTTTATTTTTGAACGTCAGTTCACATTTGTAGGTGGATCATCAGTGTTAGAGCTAAAATTAGCATGTTTAAAGTGATTTTCATGCTTCCAGGGGCCCAAAACACAAGATTTATGGAATGGTTAAAAGTGCATGAAAATGGCCAATTTACTCACTCTGAGTTCTCAAAAAGGGTTTCTTCACCCCGGGAAGTTAATTAAATACCATTTGGAGGCATTTAATGTTCGAGCAAAAACGGCTGATTTTCGACAAAAGAGATAACACCCCCCCATTACGTCATGCTTCAGAAATGTGGAAAATGGTCTGTTTTCAAATGTTTTATTTTTGAACGTCAGTTCACATTTGTAGGTGGATCATCAGTGTTAGAGCTAAAATTAGCATGTTTAAAGTGAATTTCATGCTTCCAGGGGCTCGGGAAGGTAATTAAATACCATTTGGAGGCATTTAATGTTCGAGCAAAAACGGCTGATTTTCGACAAAAGAGATAACACCCCCCCATTACGTCATGCTTCAGAAATGTGGAAAATGGTCCGTTTTCAAATGTTTTATTTTTGAACGTCAGTTCACATTTGTAGGTGGATCATCAGTGTTAGAGCTAAAATTAGCATGTTTAAAGTGATTTTCATGCTTCCAGGGGCTCGGGAAGTTAATTAAATACCATTTGGAGGCATTTAATGTTCGAGCAAAAACGGCTGATTTTCGACAAAAGAGATAACACCCCCCATTACGTCATGCTTCAGAAATGTGGAAAATGGTCCGTTTTCAAATGTTTTATTTTTGAACGTCAGTTCACATTTGTAGGTGGATCATCAGTGTTAGACCTAAAATTAGCATGTTTAAAGTGATTTTCATGCTTCCAGGGGCCCATAACACAAGATTTATGGAATGGTTAAAAGTGCATGAAAATGGCCAATTTACTCACTCTGAGTTCTCAAAAAGGGTTTCTTCACCCCGGGAAGTTAATTAAATACCATTTGGAGGCATTTAATGTTCGAGCAAAAACGGCTGATTTTCGACAAAAGAGATAACACCCCCCCCATTACGTCATGCTTCAGAAATGTGGAAAATGGTCCGTTTTCAAATGTTTTATTTTTGAACGTCAGTTCACATTTGTAGGTGGATCATCAGTGTTAGACCTAAAATTAGCATGTTTAAAGTGATTTTCATGCTTCCAGGGGCTCGGGAAGTTAATTAAATACCATTTGGAGGCATTTAATGTTCGAGCAAAAACGGCCGATTTTCGACAAAAGAGATAACACCCCCCCATTACGTCATGCTTCAGAAATGTGGAAAATGGTCCGTTTTCAAATGTTTTATTTTTGAACGTCAGTTCACATTTGTAGGTGGATCATCAGTGTTAGAGCTAAAATTAGCATGTTTAAAGTGATTTTCATGCTTCCAGGGGCCCAAAACACAAGATTTATGGAATGGTTAAAAGTGCATGAAAATGGCCAATTTACTCACTCTGAGTTCTCAAAAAGGGTTTCTTCACCCCGGGAAGTTAATTAAATACCATTTGGAGGCATTTAATGTTCGAGCAAAAACGGCTGATTTTCGACAAAAGAGATAACACCCCCCCATTACGTCATGCTTCAGAAATGTGGAAAATGGTCCGTTTTCAAATGTTTTATTTTTGAACGTCAGTTCACATTTGTAGGTGGATCATCAGTGTTAGAGCTAAAATTAGCATGTTTAAAGTGATTTTCATGCTTCCAGGGGCTCGGGAAGTTAATTAAATACCATTTGGAGGCATTTAATGTTCGAGCAAAAACGGCTGATTTTCGACAAAAGAGATAACACCCCCCCATTACGTCATGCTTCAGAAATGTGGAAAATGGTCCGTTTTCAAATGTTTTATTTTTGAACGTCAGTTCACATTTGTAGGTGGATCATCAGTGTTAGAGCTAAAATTAGCATGTTTAAAGTGATTTTCATGCTTCCAGGGGCTCGGGAAGTGAAATAAATACCATTTGGAGGCATTTAATGTTCGAGCAAAAACGGCTGATTTTCGACAAAAGAGATAACACCCCCCCATTACGTCATGCTTCAGAAATGTGGAAAATGGTCCGTTTTCAAATGTTTTATTTTTGAACGTCAGTTCACATTTGTAGGTGGATCATCAGTGTTAGAGCTAAAATTAGCATGTTTAAAGTGATTTTCATGCTTCCAGGGGCCCAAAACACAAGATTTATGGAATGGTTAAAAGTGCATGAAAATGGCCAATTTACTCACTCTGAGTTCTCAAAAAGGGTTTCTTCACCCCGGGAAGTTAATTAAATACCATTTGGAGGCATTTAATGTTCGAGCAAAAACGGCTGATTTTCGACAAAAGAGATAACACCCCCCCATTACGTCATGCTTCAGAAATGTGGAAAATGGTCCGTTTTCAAATGTTTTATTTTTGAACGTCAGTTCACATTTGTAGGTGGATCATCAGTGTTAGAGCTAAAATTAGCATGTTTTAAGTGATTTTCATGCTTCCAGGGGCTCGGGAAGTTAATTAAATACCATTTGGAGGCATTTAATGTTCGAGCAAAAGCGGCTGATTTTCGACAAAAGAGATAACACCCCCCCATTACGTCATGCTTCAGAAATGTGGAAAATGGTCCGTTTTCAAATGTTTTATTTTTGAACGTCAGTTCACATTTGTAGGTGGATCATCAGTGTTAGAGCTAAAATTAGCATGTTTAAAGTGATTTTCATGCTTCCAGGGGCTCGGGAAGTGAAATAAATACCATTTGGAGGCATTTAATGTTCGAGCAAAAACGGCTGATTTTCGACAAAAGAGATAACACCCCCCCATTACGTCATGCTTCAGAAATGTGGAAAATGGTCCGTTTTCAAATGTTTTATTTTTGAACGTCAGTTCACATTTGTAGGTGGATCATCAGTGTTAGAGCTAAAATTAGCATGTTTAAAGTGATTTTCATGCTTCCAGGGGCCCAAAACACAAGATTTATGGAATGGTTAAAAGTGCATGAAAATGGCCAATTTACTCACTCTGAGTTCTCAAAAAGGGTTTCTTCACCCCGGGAAGTTAATTAAATACCATTTGGAGGCATTTAATGTTCGAGCAAAAACGGCTGATTTTCGACAAAAGAGATAACACCCCCCCATTACGTCATGCTTCAGAAATGTGGAAAATGGTCCGTTTTCAAATGTTTTATTTTTGAACGTCAGTTCACATTTGTAGGTGGATCATCAGTGTTAGAGCTAAAATTAGCATGTTTAAAGTGATTTTCATGCTTCCAGGGGCCCAAAACACAAGATTTATGGAATGGTTAAAAGTGCATGAAAATGGCCAATTTACTCACTCTGAGTTCTCAAAAAGGGTTTCTTCACCCCGGGAAGTTAATTAAATACCATTTGGAGGCATTTAATGTTCGAGCAAAAACGGCTGATTTTCGACAAAAGAGATAACACCCCCCCATTACGTCATGCTTCAGAAATGTGGAAAATGATCTGTTTTCAAATGTTTTATTTTTGAACGTCAGTTCACATTTGTAGGTGGATCATCAGTGTTAGAGCTAAAATTAGCATGTTTAAAGTGATTTTCATGCTTCCAGGGGCTCGGGAAGGTAATTAAATACCATTTGGAGGCATTTAATGTTCGAGCAAAAACGGCTGATTTTCGACAAAAGAGATAACACCCCCCCATTACGTCATGCTTCAGAAATGTGGAAAATGGTCCGTTTTCAAATGTTTTATTTTTGCACGTCAGTTCACATTTGTAGGTGGATCATCAGTGTTAGAGCTAAAATTAGCATGTTTAAAGTGATTTTCATGCTTCCAGGGGCTCGGGAAGTTAATTAAATACCATTTGGAGGCATTTAATGTTCGAGCAAAAACGGCTGATTTTCGACAAAAGAGATAACACCCCCCCATTACGTCATGCTTCAGAAATGTGGAAAATATTCCGTTTTCAAATGTTTTATTTTTGAACGTCAGTTCACATTTGTAGGTGGATCATCAGTGTTAGAGCTAAAATTAGCATGTTTAAAGTGATTTTCATGCTTCCAGGGGCTCGGGAAGTGAAATAAATACCATTTGGAGGCATTTAATGTTCGAACAAAAACGGCTGATTTTCGACAAAAGAGATAACACCCCCCATTACGTCATGCTTCAGAAATGTGGAAAATGGTCCGTTTTCAAATGTTTTATTTTTGAACGTCAGTTCACATTTGTAGGTGGATCATCAGTGTTAGAGCTAAAATTAGCATGTTTAAATTGATTTTCATGCTTCCAGGGGCCCAAAACACAAGATTTATGGAATGGTTAAAAGTGCATGAAAATGGCCAATTTACTCACTCTGAGTTCTCAAAAAGGGTTTCTTCACCCCGGGAAGTTGATTAAATACCATTTGGAGGCATTTAATGTTCGAGCAAAAACGGCTGATTTTCGACAAAAGAGATAACACCCACCCATTACGTCATGCTTCAGAAATGTGGAAAATGGTCAGTTTTCAAATGTTTTATTTTTGAACGTCAGTTCACATTTGTAGGTGGATCATCAGTGTTAGAGCTAAAAATAGCATGTTTAAAGTGATTTTCATGCTTCCAGGGGCTCGGGAAGTTAATTAAATACCATTTGGAGGCATTTAATGTTCGAGCAAAAACGGCTGATTTTCGACAAAAGAGATAACACCCCACCATTACGTCATGCTTCAGAAATGTGGAAAATGGTCCGTTTTCAAATGTTTTATTTTTGAACGTCAGTTCACATTTGTAGGTGGATCATCAGTGTTAGAGCTAAAATTAGCATGTTTAAAGTGATTTTCATGCTTCCAGGGGCTCGGGAAGTGAAATAAATACCATTTGGAGGCATTTAATGTTCGAGCAAAAACGGCTGATTTTCGACAAAAGAGATAACACCCACCCATTACGTCATGCTTCAGAAATGTGGAAAATGGTCCATTTTCAAATGTTTTATTTTTGAACGTCAGTTCACATTTGTAGGTGGATCATCAGTGTTAGAGCTAAAATTAGCATGTTTAAAGTGATTTTCATGCTTCCAGGGGCCCAAAACACAAGATTTATGGAATGGTTAAAAGTGCATGAAAATGGCCAATTTACTCACTCTGAGTTCTCAAAAAGGGTTTCTTCACCCCGGGAAGTTAATTAAATACCATTTGGAGGCATTTAATGTTCGAGCAAAAACGGCTGATTTTCGACAAAAGAGATAACACCCCCCCATTACGTCATGCTTCAGAAATGTGGAAAATGGTCCGTTTTCAAATGTTTTATTTTTGAACGTCAGTTCACATTTGTAGGTGGATCATCAGTGTTAGAGCTAAAATTAGCATGTTTAAAGTGATTTTCATGCTTCCAGGGGCTCGGGAAGTTAATTAAATACCATTTGGAGGCATTTAATGTTCGAGCAAAAACGGCTGATTTTCGACAAAAGAGATAACACCCCCCCATTACGTCATGCTTCAGAAATGTGGAAAATGGTCCGTTTTCAAATGTTTTATTTTTGAACGTCAGTTCACATTTGTAGGTGGATCATCAGTGTTAGAGCTAAAATTAGCATGTTTAAAGTGATTTTCATGCTTCCAGGGGCCCAAAACACAAGATTTATGGAATGGTTAAAAGTGCATGAAAATGGCCAATTTACTCACTCTGAGTTCTCAAAAAGGGTTTCTTCACCCCGGGAAGTTAATTAAATACCATTTGGAGGCATTTAATGTTCGAGCAAAAATGGCTGATTTTCGACAAAAGAGATAACACCCCCCCATTACGTCATGCTTCAGAAATGTGGAAAATGGTCCGTTTTCAAATGTTTTATTTTTGAACGTCAGTTCACATTTGTAGGTGGATCATCAGTGTTAGAGCTAAAATTAGCATGTTTAAAGTGATTTTCATGCTTCCAGGGGCTCGGGAAGTGAAATAAATACCATTTGGAGGCATTTAATGTTCGAGCAAAAACGGCTGATTTTCGACAAAAGAGATAACACCCCCCCATTACGTCATGCTTCAGAAATGTGGAAAATGGTCCGTTTTCAAATGTTTTATTTTTGAACGTCAGTTCACATTTGTAGGTGGATCATCAGTGTTAGAGCTAAAATTAGCATGTTTAAAGTGATTTTCATGCTTCCAGGGGCTCGGGAAGTTAATTAAATACCATTTGGAGGCATTTAATGTTCGAGCAAAAACGGCTGATTTTCGACAAAAGAGATAACACCCCCCCCATTACGTCATGCTTCAGAAATGTGGAAAATGGTCCGTTTTCAAATGTTTTATTTTTGAACGTCAGTTCACATTTGTAGGTGGATCATCAGTGTTAGAGCTAAAATTAGCATGTTTAAAGTGATTTTCATGCTTCCAGGGGCCCAAAACACAAGATTTATGGAATGGTTAAAAGTGCATGAAAATGGCCAATTTACTCACTCTGAGTTCTCAAAAAGGGTTTCTTCACCCCGGGAAGTTAATTAAATACCATTTGGAGGCATTTAATGTTCGAGCAAAAACGGCTGATTTTCGACAAAAGAGATAACACCCCCCCATTACGTCATGCTTCAGAAATGTGGAAAATGGTCTGTTTTCAAATGTTTTATTTTTGAACGTCAGTTCACATTTGTAGGTGGATCATCAGTGTTAGAGCTAAAATTAGCATGTTTAAAGTGATTTTCATGCTTCCAGGGGCTCGGGAAGGTAATTAAATACCATTTGGAGGCATTTAATGTTCGAGCAAAAACGGCTGATTTTCGACAAAAGAGATAACACCCCCCCATTACGTCATGCTTCAGAAATGTGGAAAATGGTCCGTTTTCAAATGTTTTATTTTTGAACGTCAGTTCACATTTGTAGGTGGATCATCAGTGTTAGAGCTAAAATTAGCATGTTTAAAGTGATTTTCATGCTTCCAGGGGCTCGGGAAGTTAATTAAATACCATTTGGAGGCATTTAATGTTCGAGCAAAAACGGCTGATTTTCGACAAAAGAGATAACACCCCCCCCATTACGTCATGCTTCAGAAATGTGGAAAATGGTCCGTTTTCAAATGTTTTATTTTTGCACGTCAGTTCACATTTGTAGGTGGATCATCAGTGTTAGAGCTAAAATTAGCATGTTTAAAGTGATTTTCATGCTTCCAGGGGCCCGGGAAGTTAATTAAATACCATTTGGAGGCATTTAATGTTCGAGCAAAAACGGCTGATTTTCGACAAAAGAGATAACACCCCCCCATTACGTCATGCTTCAGAAATGTGGAAAATGGTCCGTTTTCAAATGTTTTATTTTTGAACGTCAGTTCACATTTGTAGGTGGATCATCAGTGTTAGAGCTAAAATTAGCATGTTTAAAGTGATTTTCATGCTTCCAGGGGCTCGGGAAGTGAAATAAATACCATTTGAAAGCATTTAATGTTCGAACAAAAACGGCTGATTTTCGACAAAAGAGATAACACCCCCCCATTACGTCATGCTTCAGAAATGTGGAAAATGGTCAGTTTTCAAATGTTTTATTTTTGAACGTCAGTTCACATTTGTAGGTGGATCATCAGTGTTAGAGCTAAAATTAGCATGTTTAAAGTGATTTTCATGCTTCCAGGGGCTCGGGAAGTTAATTAAATACCATTTGGAGGCATTTAATGTTCGAGCAAAAACGGCTGATTTTCGACAAAAGAGATAACACCCCACCATTACGTCATGCTTCAGAAATGTGGAAAATGGTCCGTTTTCAAATGTTTTATTTTTGAACGTCAGTTCACATTTGTAGGTGGATCATCAGTGTTAGAGCTAAAATTAGCATGTTTAAAGTGATTTTCATGCTTCCAGGGGCTCGGGAAGTGAAATAAATACCATTTGGAGGCATTTAATGTTCGAGCAAAAACGGCTGATTTTCGACAAAAGAGATAACACCCACCCATTACGTCATGCTTCAGAAATGTGGAAAATGGTCCGTTTTCAAATGTTTTATTTTTGAACGTCAGTTCACATTTGTAGGTGGATCATCAGTGTTAGAGCTAAAATTAGCATGTTTAAAGTGATTTTCATGCTTCCAGGGGCCCAAAACACAAGATTTATGGAATGGTTAAAAGTGCATGAAAATGGCCAATTTACTCACTCTGAGTTCTCAAAAAGGGTTTCTTCACCCCGGGAAGTTAATTAAATACCATTTGGAGGCATTTAATGTTCGAGCAAAAACGGCTGATTTTCGACAAAAGAGATAACACCCCCCCATTACGTCATGCTTCAGAAATGTGGAAAATGGTCCGTTTTCAAATGTTTTATTTTTGAACGTCAGTTCACATTTGTAGGTGGATCATCAGTGTTAGAGCTAAAATTAGCATGTTTAAAGTGATTTTCATGCTTCCAGGGGCTCGGGAAGTTAATTAAATACCATTTGGAGGCATTTAATGTTCGAGCAAAAACGGCTGATTTTCGACAAAAGAGATAACACCCCCCCATTACGTCATGCTTCAGAAATGTGGAAAATGGTCCGTTTTCAAATGTTTTATTTTTGAACGTCAGTTCACATTTGTAGGTGGATCATCAGTGTTAGAGCTAAAATTAGCATGTTTAAAGTGATTTTCATGCTTCCAGGGGCCCAAAACACAAGATTTATGGAATGGTTAAAAGTGCATGAAAATGGCCAATTTACTCACTCTGAGTTCTCAAAAAGGGTTTCTTCACCCCGGGAAGTTAATTAAATACCATTTGGAGGCATTTAATGTTCGAGCAAAAACGGCTGATTTTCGACAAAAGAGATAACACCCCCCCATTAAGTCATGCTTCAGAAATGTGGAAAATGGTCCGTTTTCAAATGTTTTATTTTTGAACGTCAGTTCACATTTGTAGGTGGATCATCAGTGTTAGAGCTAAAATTAGCATGTTTAAAGTGATTTTCATGCTTCCAGGGGCTCGGGAAGTTAATTAAATACCATTTGGAGGCATTTAATGTTCGAGCAAAAACGGCTGATTTTCGACAAAAGAGATAACACCCCCCCCATTACGTCATGCTTCAGAAATGTGGAAAATGGTCCGTTTTCAAATGTTTTATTTTTGAACGTCAGTTCACATTTGTAGGTGGATCATCAGTGTTAGAGCTAAAATTAGCATGTTTAAAGTGATTTTCATGCTTCCAGGGGCCCAAAACACAAGATTTATGGAATGGTTAAAAGTGCATGAAAATGGCCAATTTACTCACTCTGAGTTCTCAAAAAGGGTTTCTTCACCCCGGGAAGTTAATTAAATACCATTTGGAGGCATTTAATGTTCGAGCAAAAACGGCTGATTTTCGACAAAAGAGATAACACCCCCCCATTACGTCATGCTTCAGAAATGTGGAAAATGGTCTGTTTTCAAATGTTTTATTTTTGAACGTCAGTTCACATTTGTAGGTGGATCATCAGTGTTAGAGCTAAAATTAGCATGTTTAAAGTGATTTTCATGCTTCCAGGGGCTCGGGAAGGTAATTAAATACCATTTGGAGGCATTTAATGTTCGAGCAAAAACGGCTGATTTTCGACAAAAGAGATAACACCCCCCCATTACGTCATGCTTCAGAAATGTGGAAAATGGTCCGTTTTCAAATGTTTTATTTTTGAACGTCAGTTCACATTTGTAGGTGGATCATCAGTGTTAGAGCTAAAATTAGCATGTTTAAAGTGATTTTCATGCTTCCAGGGGCTCGGGAAGTTAATTAAATACCATTTGGAGGCATTTAATGTTCGAGCAAAAACGGCTGATTTTCGACAAAAGAGATAACACCCCCCATTACGTCATGCTTCAGAAATGTGGAAAATGGTCCGTTTTCAAATGTTTTATTTTTGAACGTCAGTTCACATTTGTAGGTGGATCATCAGTGTTAGAGCTAAAATTAGCATGTTTAAAGTGATTTTCATGCTTCCAGGGGCCCATAACACAAGATTTATGGAATGGTTAAAAGTGCATGAAAATGGCCAATTTACTCACTCTGAGTTCTCAAAAAGGGTTTCTTCACCCCGGGAAGTTAATTAAATACCATTTGGAGACATTTAATAGCAAAAACGGCTGATTTTCGACAAAAGAGATAACACCCCCCCCATTACGTCATGCTTCAGAAATGTGGAAAATGGTCCGTTTTCAAATGTTTTATTTTTGAACGTCAGTTCACATTTGTAGGTGGATCATCAGTGTTAGAGCTAAAATTAGCATGTTTAAAGTGATTTTCATGCTTCCAGGGGCTCGGGAAGTTAATTAAATACCATTTGGAGGCATTTAATGTTCGAGCAAAAACGGCTGATTTTCGACAAAAGAGATAACACCCCCCCATTACGTCATGCTTCAGAAATGTGGAAAATGGTCCGTTTTCAAATGTTTTATTTTTGAACGTCAGTTCACATTTGTAGGTGGATCATCAGTGTTAGAGCTAAAATTAGCATGTTTAAAGTGATTTTCATGCTTCCAGGGGCCCAAAACACAAGATTTATGGAATGGTTAAAAGTGCATGAAAATGGCCAATTTACTCACTCTGAGTTCTCAAAAAGGGTTTCTTCACCCCGGGAAGTTAATTAAATACCATTTGGAGGCATTTAATGTTCGAGCAAAAACGGCTGATTTTCGACAAAAGAGATAACACCCCCCCATTACGTCATGCTTCAGAAATGTGGAAAATGGTCCGTTTTCAAATGTTTTATTTTTGAACATCAGTTCACATTTGTAGGTGGATCATCAGTGTTAGAGCTAAAATTAGCATGTTTAAAGTGATTTTCATGCTTCCAGGGGCTCGGGAAGTTAATTAAATACCATTTGGAGGCATTTAATGTTCGAGCAAAAACGGCTGATTTTCGACAAAAGAGATAACACCCCCCCATTACGTCATGCTTCAGAAATGTGGAAAATGGTCCGTTTTCAAATGTTTTATTTTTGAACGTCAGTTCACATTTGTAGGTGGATCATCAGTGTTAGAGCTAAAATTAGCATGTTTAAAGTGATTTTCATGCTTCCAGGGGCTCGGGAAGTGAAATAAATACCATTTGGAGGCATTTAATGTTCGAGCAAAAACGGCTGATTTTCGACAAAAGAGATAACACCCCCCCATTACGTCATGCTTCAGAAATGTGGAAAATGGTCAGTTTTCAAATGTTTTATTTTTGAACGTCAGTTCACATTTGTAGGTGGATCATCAGTGTTAGAGCTAAAATTAGCATGTTTAAAGTGATTTTCATGCTTCCAGGGGCCCAAAACACAAGATTTATGGAATGGTTAAAAGTGCATGAAAATGGCCAATTTACTCACTCTGAGTTCTCAAAAAGGGTTTCTTCACCCCGGGAAGTTAATTAAATACCATTTGGAGGCATTTAATGTTCGAGCAAAAACGGCTGATTTTCGACAAAAGAGATAACACCCCCCCATTACGTCATGCTTCAGAAATGTGGAAAATGGTCCGTTTTCAAATGTTTTATTTTTGAACGTCAGTTCACATTTGTAGGTGGATCATCAGTGTTAGAGCTAAAATTAGCATGTTTTAAGTGATTTTCATGCTTCCAGGGGCTCGGGAAGTTAATTAAATACCATTTGGAGGCATTTAATGTTCGAGCAAAAGCGGCTGATTTTCGACAAAAGAGATAACACCCCCCCATTACGTCATGCTTCAGAAATGTGGAAAATGGTCAGTTTTCAAATGTTTTATTTTTGAACGTCAGTTCACATTTGTAGGTGGATCATCAGTGTTAGAGCTAAAATTAGCATGTTTAAAGTGATTTTCATGCTTCCAGGGGCTCGGGAAGTGAAATAAATACCATTTGGAGGCATTTAATGTTCGAGCAAAAACGGCTGATTTTCGACAAAAGAGATAACACCCCCCCATTACGTCATGCTTCAGAAATGTGGAAAATGGTCCGTTTTCAAATGTTTTATTTTTGAACGTCAGTTCACATTTGTAGGTGGATCATCAGTGTTAGAGCTAAAATTAGCATGTTTAAAGTGATTTTCATGCTTCCAGGGGCTCGGGAAGTTAATTAAATACCATTTGGAGGCATTTAATGTTCGAGCAAAAACGGCTGATTTTCGACAAAAGAGATAACACCCCCCCCATTACGTCATGCTTCAGAAATGTGGAAAATGGTCCGTTTTCAAATGTTTTATTTTTGAACGTCAGTTCACATTTGTAGGTGGATCATCAGTGTTAGAGCTAAAATTAGCATGTTTAAAGTGATTTTCATGCTTCCAGGGGCCCAAAACACAAGATTTATGGAATGGTTAAAAGTGCATGAAAATGGCCAATTTACTCACTCTGAGTTCTCAAAAAGGGTTTCTTCACCCCGGGAAGTTAATTAAATACCATTTGGAGGCATTTAATGTTCGAGCAAAAACGGCTGATTTTCGACAAAAGAGATAACACCCCCCCATTACGTCATGCTTCAGAAATGTGGAAAATGGTCTGTTTTCAAATGTTTTATTTTTGAACGTCAGTTCACATTTGTAGGTGGATCATCAGTGTTAGAGCTAAAATTAGCATGTTTAAAGTGAATTTCATGCTTCCAGGGGCTCGGGAAGGTAATTAAATACCATTTGGAGGCATTTAATGTTCGAGCAAAAACGGCTGATTTTCGACAAAAGAGATAACACCCCCCCATTACGTCATGCTTCAGAAATGTGGAAAATGGTCCGTTTTCAAATGTTTTATTTTTGAACGTCAGTTCACATTTGTAGGTGGATCATCAGTGTTAGAGCTAAAATTAGCATGTTTAAAGTGATTTTCATGCTTCCAGGGGCTCGGGAAGTTAATTAAATACCATTTGGAGGCATTTAATGTTCGAGCAAAAACGGCTGATTTTCGACAAAAGAGATAACACCCCCCATTACGTCATGCTTCAGAAATGTGGAAAATGGTCCGTTTTCAAATGTTTTATTTTTGAACGTCAGTTCACATTTGTAGGTGGATCATCAGTGTTAGACCTAAAATTTGCATGTTTAAAGTGATTTTCATGCTTCCAGGGGCCCATAACACAAGATTTATGGAATGGTTAAAAGTGCATGAAAATGGCCAATTTACTCACTCTGAGTTCTCAAAAAGGGTTTCTTCACCCCGGGAAGTTAATTAAATACCATTTGGAGGCATTTAATGTTCGAGCAAAAACGGCTGATTTTTGACAAAAGAGATAACACCCCCCCCATTACGTCATGCTTCAGAAATGTGGAAAATGGTCCGTTTTCAAATGTTTTATTTTTGAACGTCAGTTCACATTTGTAGGTGGATCATCAGTGTTAGACCTAAAATTAGCATGTTTAAAGTGATTTTCATGCTTCCAGGGGCTCGGGAAGTTAATTAAATACCATTTGGAGGCATTTAATGTTCGAGCAAAAATGGCTGATTTTCGACAAAAGAGATAACACCCCCCCATTACGTCATGCTTCAGAAATGTGGAAAATGGTCCGTTTTCAAATGTTTTATTTTTGAACGTCAGTTCACATTTGTAGGTGGATCATCAGTGTTAGAGCTAAAATTAGCATGTTTAAAGTGATTTTCATGCTTCCAGGGGCCCAAAACACAAGATTTATGGAATGGTTAAAAGTGCATGAAAATGGCCAATTTACTCACTCTGAGTTCTCAAAAAGGGTTTCTTCACCCCGGGAAGTTAATTAAATACCATTTGGAGGCATTTAATGTTCGAGCAAAAACGGCTGATTTTCGACAAAAGAGATAACACCCCCCCATTACGTCATGCTTCAGAAATGTGGAAAATGGTCCGTTTTCAAATGTTTTATTTTTGAACGTCAGTTCACATTTGTAGGTGGATCATCAGTGTTAGAGCTAAAATTAGCATGTTTAAAGTGATTTTCATGCTTCCAGGGGCTCGGGAAGTTAATTAAATACCATTTGGAGGCATTTAATGTTCGAGCAAAAACGGCTGATTTTCGACAAAAGAGATAACACCCCCCCATTACGTCATGCTTCAGAAATGTGGAAAATGGTCCGTTTTCAAATGTTTTATTTTTGAACGTCAGTTCACATTTGTAGGTGGATCATCAGTGTTAGAGCTAAAATTAGCATGTTTAAAGTGATTTTCATGCTTCCAGGGGCTCGGGAAGTGAAATAAATACCATTTGGAGGCATTTAATGTTCGAGCAAAAACGGCTGATTTTCGACAAAAGAGATAACACCCCCCCATTACGTCATGCTTCAGAAATGTGGAAAATGGTCCGTTTTCAAATGTTTTATTTTTGAACGTCAGTTCACATTTGTAGGTGGATCATCAGTGTTAGAGCTAAAATTAGCATGTTTAAAGTGATTTTCATGCTTCCAGGGGCCCAAAACACAAGATTTATGGAATGGTTAAAAGTGCATGAAAATGGCCAATTTACTCACTCTGAGTTCTCAAAAAGGGTTTCTTCACCCCGGGAAGTTAATTAAATACCATTTGGAGGCATTTAATGTTCGAGCAAAAACGGCTGATTTTCGACAAAAGAGATAACACCCCCCCATTACGTCATGCTTCAGAAATGTGGAAAATGGTCCGTTTTCAAATGTTTTATTTTTGAACGTCAGTTCACATTTGTAGGTGGATCATCAGTGTTAGAGCTAAAATTAGCATGTTTTAAGTGATTTTCATGCTTCCAGGGGCTCGGGAAGTTAATTAAATACCATTTGGAGGCATTTAATGTTCGAGCAAAAGCGGCTGATTTTCGACAAAAGAGATAACACCCCCCCATTACGTCATGCTTCAGAAATGTGGAAAATGGTCCGTTTTCAAATGTTTTATTTTTGAACGTCAGTTCACATTTGTAGGTGGATCATCAGTGTTAGAGCTAAAATTAGCATGTTTAAAGTGATTTTCATGCTTCCAGGGGCTCGGGAAGTGAAATAAATACCATTTGGAGGCATTTAATGTTCGAGCAAAAACGGCTGATTTTCGACAAAAGAGATAACACCCCCCCATTACGTCATGCTTCAGAAATGTGGAAAATGGTCCGTTTTCAAATGTTTTATTTTTGAACGTCAGTTCACATTTGTAGGTGGATCATCAGTGTTAGAGCTAAAATTAGCATGTTTAAAGTGATTTTCATGCTTCCAGGGGCCCAAAACACAAGATTTATGGAATGGTTAAAAGTGCATGAAAATGGCCAATTTACTCACTCTGAGTTCTCAAAAAGGGTTTCTTCACCCCGGGAAGTTAATTAAATACCATTTGGAGGCATTTAATGTTCGAGCAAAAACGGCTGATTTTCGACAAAAGAGATAACACCCCCCCATTACGTCATGCTTCAGAAATGTGGAAAATGGTCCGTTTTCAAATGTTTTATTTTTGAACGTCAGTTCACATTTGTAGGTGGATCATCAGTGTTAGAGCTAAAATTAGCATGTTTAAAGTGATTTTCATGCTTCCAGGGGCCCAAAACACAAGATTTATGGAATGGTTAAAAGTGCATGAAAATGGCCAATTTACTCACTCTGAGTTCTCAAAAAGGGTTTCTTCACCCCGGGAAGTTAATTAAATACCATTTGGAGGCATTTAATGTTCGAGCAAAAACGGCTGATTTTCGACAAAAGAGATAACACCCCCCCATTACGTCATGCTTCAGAAATGTGGAAAATGATCTGTTTTCAAATGTTTTATTTTTGAACGTCAGTTCACATTTGTAGGTGGATCATCAGTGTTAGAGCTAAAATTAGCATGTTTAAAGTGATTTTCATGCTTCCAGGGGCTCGGGAAGGTAATTAAATACCATTTGGAGGCATTTAATGTTCGAGCAAAAACGGCTGATTTTCGACAAAAGAGATAACACCCCCCCATTACGTCATGCTTCAGAAATGTGGAAAATGGTCCGTTTTCAAATGTTTTATTTTTGCACGTCAGTTCACATTTGTAGGTGGATCATCAGTGTTAGAGCTAAAATTAGCATGTTTAAAGTGATTTTCATGCTTCCAGGGGCTCGGGAAGTTAATTAAATACCATTTGGAGGCATTTAATGTTCGAGCAAAAACGGCTGATTTTCGACAAAAGAGATAACACCCCCCCATTACGTCATGCTTCAGAAATGTGGAAAATGGTCCGTTTTCAAATGTTTTATTTTTGAACGTCAGTTCACATTTGTAGGTGGATCATCAGTGTTAGAGCTAAAATTAGCATGTTTAAAGTGATTTTCATGCTTCCAGGGGCTCGGGAAGTGAAATAAATACCATTTGGAGGCATTTAATGTTCGAACAAAAACGGCTGATTTTCGACAAAAGAGATAACACCCCCCATTACGTCATGCTTCAGAAATGTGGAAAATGGTCCGTTTTCAAATGTTTTATTTTTGAACGTCAGTTCACATTTGTAGGTGGATCATCAGTGTTAGAGCTAAAATTAGCATGTTTAAATTGATTTTCATGCTTCCAGGGGCCCAAAACACAAGATTTATGGAATGGTTAAAAGTGCATGAAAATGGCCAATTTACTCACTCTGAGTTCTCAAAAAGGGTTTCTTCACCCCGGGAAGTTGATTAAATACCATTTGGAGGCATTTAATGTTCGAGCAAAAACGGCTGATTTTCGACAAAAGAGATAACACCCACCCATTACGTCATGCTTCAGAAATGTGGAAAATGGTCAGTTTTCAAATGTTTTATTTTTGAACGTCAGTTCACATTTGTAGGTGGATCATCAGTGTTAGAGCTAAAAATAGCATGTTTAAAGTGATTTTCATGCTTCCAGGGGCTCGGGAAGTTAATTAAATACCATTTGGAGGCATTTAATGTTCGAGCAAAAACGGCTGATTTTCGACAAAAGAGATAACACCCCACCATTACGTCATGCTTCAGAAATGTGGAAAATGGTCCGTTTTCAAATGTTTTATTTTTGAACGTCAGTTCACATTTGTAGGTGGATCATCAGTGTTAGAGCTAAAATTAGCATGTTTAAAGTGATTTTCATGCTTCCAGGGGCTCGGGAAGTGAAATAAATACCATTTGGAGGCATTTAATGTTCGAGCAAAAACGGCTGATTTTCGACAAAAGAGATAACACCCACCCATTACGTCATGCTTCAGAAATGTGGAAAATGGTCCATTTTCAAATGTTTTATTTTTGAACGTCAGTTCACATTTGTAGGTGGATCATCAGTGTTAGAGCTAAAATTAGCATGTTTAAAGTGATTTTCATGCTTCCAGGGGCCCAAAACACAAGATTTATGGAATGGTTAAAAGTGCATGAAAATGGCCAATTTACTCACTCTGAGTTCTCAAAAAGGGTTTCTTCACCCCGGGAAGTTAATTAAATACCATTTGGAGGCATTTAATGTTCGAGCAAAAACGGCTGATTTTCGACAAAAGAGATAACACCCCCCCATTACGTCATGCTTCAGAAATGTGGAAAATGGTCCGTTTTCAAATGTTTTATTTTTGAACGTCAGTTCACATTTGTAGGTGGATCATCAGTGTTAGAGCTAAAATTAGCATGTTTAAAGTGATTTTCATGCTTCCAGGGGCTCGGGAAGTGAAATAAATACCATTTGGAGGCATTTAATGTTCGAGCAAAAACGGCTGATTTTCGACAAAAGAGATAACACCCCCCCATTACGTCATGCTTCAGAAATGTGGAAAATGGTCAGTTTTCAAATGTTTTATTTTTGAACGTCAGTTCACATTTGTAGGTGGATCATCAGTGTTAGAGCTAAAATTAGCATGTTTAAAGTGATTTTCATGCTTCCAGGGGCCCAAAACACAAGATTTATGGAATGGTTAAAAGTGCATGAAAATGGCCAATTTACTCACTCTGAGTTCTCAAAAAGGGTTTCTTCACCCCGGGAAGTTAATTAAATACCATTTGGAGGCATTTAATGTTCGAGCAAAAACGGCTGATTTTCGACAAAAGAGATAACACCCCCCCATTACGTCATGCTTCAGAAATGTGGAAAATGGTCCGTTTTCAAATGTTTTATTTTTGAACGTCAGTTCACATTTGTAGGTGGATCATCAGTGTTAGAGCTAAAATTAGCATGTTTAAAGTGATTTTCATGCTTCCAGGGGCTCGGGAAGTGAAATAAATACCATTTGGAGGCATTTAATGTTCGAGCAAAAACGGCTGATTTTCGACAAAAGAGATAACACCCCCCCATTACGTCATGCTTCAGAAATGTGGAAAATGGTCCGTTTTCAAATGTTTTATTTTTGAACGTCAGTTCACATTTGTAGGTGGATCATCAGTGTTAGAGCTAAAATTAGCATGTTTAAAGTGATTTTCATGCTTCCAGGGGCTCGGGAAGTTAATTAAATACCATTTGGAGGCATTTAATGTTCGAGCAAAAACGGCTGATTTTCGACAAAAGAGATAACACCCCCCCCATTACGTCATGCTTCAGAAATGTGGAAAATGGTCCGTTTTCAAATGTTTTATTTTTGAACGTCAGTTCACATTTGTAGGTGGATCATCAGTGTTAGAGCTAAAATTAGCATGTTTAAAGTGATTTTCATGCTTCCAGGGGCCCAAAACACAAGATTTATGGAATGGTTAAAAGTGCATGAAAATGGCCAATTTACTCACTCTGAGTTCTCAAAAAGGGTTTCTTCACCCCGGGAAGTTAATTAAATACCATTTGGAGGCATTTAATGTTCGAGCAAAAACGGCTGATTTTCGACAAAAGAGATAACACCCCCCCATTACGTCATGCTTCAGAAATGTGGAAAATGGTCTGTTTTCAAATGTTTTATTTTTGAACGTCAGTTCACATTTGTAGGTGGATCATCAGTGTTAGAGCTAAAATTAGCATGTTTAAAGTGATTTTCATGCTTCCAGGGGCTCGGGAAGGTAATTAAATACCATTTGGAGGCATTTAATGTTCGAGCAAAAACGGCTGATTTTCGACAAAAGAGATAACACCCCCCCATTACGTCATGCTTCAGAAATGTGGAAAATGGTCCGTTTTCAAATGTTTTATTTTTGAACGTCAGTTCACATTTGTAGGTGGATCATCAGTGTTAGAGCTAAAATTAGCATGTTTAAAGTGATTTTCATGCTTCCAGGGGCTCGGGAAGTTAATTAAATACCATTTGGAGGCATTTAATGTTCGAGCAAAAACGGCTGATTTTCGACAAAAGAGATAACACCCCCCATTACGTCATGCTTCAGAAATGTGGAAAATGGTCCGTTTTCAAATGTTTTATTTTTGAACGTCAGTTCACATTTGTAGGTGGATCATCAGTGTTAGACCTAAAATTAGCATGTTTAAAGTGATTTTCATGCTTCCAGGGGCCCATAACACAAGATTTATGGAATGGTTAAAAGTGCATGAAAATGGCCAATTTACTCACTCTGAGTTCTCAAAAAGGGTTTCTTCACCCCGGGAAGTTAATTAAATACCATTTGGAGGCATTTAATGTTCGAGCAAAAACGGCTGATTTTCGACAAAAGAGATAACACCCCCCCCATTACGTCATGCTTCAGAAATGTGGAAAATGGTCCGTTTTCAAATGTTTTATTTTTGAACGTCAGTTCACATTTGTAGGTGGATCATCAGTGTTAGACCTAAAATTAGCATGTTTAAAGTGATTTTCATGCTTCCAGGGGCTCGGGAAGTTAATTAAATACCATTTGGAGGCATTTAATGTTCGAGCAAAAACGGCTGATTTTCGACAAAAGAGATAACACCCCCCCATTACGTCATGCTTCAGAAATGTGGAAAATGGTCCGTTTTCAAATGTTTTATTTTTGAACGTCAGTTCACATTTGTAGGTGGATCATCAGTGTTAGAGCTAAAATTAGCATGTTTAAAGTGATTTTCATGCTTCCAGGGGCCCAAAACACAAGATTTATGGAATGGTTAAAAGTGCATGAAAATGGCCAATTTACTCACTCTGAGTTCTCAAAAAGGGTTTCTTCACCCCGGGAAGTTAATTAAATACCATTTGGAGGCATTTAATGTTCGAGCAAAAACGGCTGATTTTCGACAAAAGAGATAACACCCCCCCATTACGTCATGCTTCAGAAATGTGGAAAATGGTCCGTTTTCAAATGTTTTATTTTTGAACGTCAGTTCACATTTGTAGGTGGATCATCAGTGTTAGAGCTAAAATTAGCATGTTTAAAGTGATTTTCATGCTTCCAGGGGCTCGGGAAGTTAATTAAATACCATTTGGAGGCATTTAATGTTCGAGCAAAAACGGCTGATTTTCGACAAAAGAGATAACACCCCCCCATTACGTCATGCTTCAGAAATGTGGAAAATGGTCCGTTTTCAAATGTTTTATTTTTGAACGTCAGTTCACATTTGTAGGTGGATCATCAGTGTTAGAGCTAAAATTAGCATGTTTAAAGTGATTTTCATGCTTCCAGGGGCTCGGGAAGTGAAATAAATACCATTTGGAGGCATTTAATGTTCGAGCAAAAACGGCTGATTTTCGACAAAAGAGATAACACCCCCCCCATTACGTCATGCTTCAGAAATGTGGAAAATGGTCCGTTTTCAAATGTTTTATTTTTGAACGTCAGTTCACATTTGTAGGTGGATCATCAGTGTTAGAGCTAAAATTAGCATGTTTAAAGTGATTTTCATGCTTCCAGGGGCCCAAAACACAAGATTTATGGAATGGTTAAAAGTGCATGAAAATGGCCAATTTACTCACTCTGAGTTCTCAAAAAGGGTTTCTTCACCCCGGGAAGTTAATTAAATACCATTTGGAGGCATTTAATGTTCGAGCAAAAACGGCTGATTTTCGACAAAAGAGATAACACCCCCCCATTACGTCATGCTTCAGAAATGTGGAAAATGGTCCGTTTTCAAATGTTTCATTTTTGAACGTCAGTTCACATTTGTAGGTGGATCATCAGTGTTAGAGCTAAAATTAGCATGTTTTAAGTGATTTTCATGCTTCCAGGGGCTCGGGAAGTTAATTAAATACCATTTGGAGGCATTTAATGTTCGAGCAAAAGCGGCTGATTTTCGACAAAAGAGATAACACCCCCCCATTACGTCATGCTTCAGAAATGTGGAAAATGGTCCGTTTTCAAATGTTTTATTTTTGAACGTCAGTTCACATTTGTAGGTGGATCATCAGTGTTAGAGCTAAAATTAGCATGTTTAAAGTGATTTTCATGCTTCCAGGGGCTCGGGAAGTGAAATAAATACCATTTGGAGGCATTTAATGTTCGAGCAAAAACGGCTGATTTTCGACAAAAGAGATAACACCCCCCCATTACGTCATGCTTCAGAAATGTGGAAAATGGTCCGTTTTCAAATGTTTTATTTTTGAACGTCAGTTCACATTTGTAGGTGGATCATCAGTGTTAGAGCTAAAATTAGCATGTTTAAAGTGATTTTCATGCTTCCAGGGGCCCAAAACACAAGATTTATGGAATGGTTAAAAGTGCATGAAAATGGCCAATTTACTCACTCTGAGTTCTCAAAAAGGGTTTCTTCACCCCGGGAAGTTAATTAAATACCATTTGGAGGCATTTAATGTTCGAGCAAAAACGGCTGATTTTCGACAAAAGAGATAACACCCCCCCATTACGTCATGCTTCAGAAATGTGGAAAATGGTCCGTTTTCAAATGTTTTATTTTTGAACGTCAGTTCACATTTGTAGGTGGATCATCAGTGTTAGAGCTAAAATTAGCATGTTTAAAGTGATTTTCATGCTTCCAGGGGCCCAAAACACAAGATTTATGGAATGGTTAAAAGTGCATGAAAATGGCCAATTTACTCACTCTGAGTTCTCAAAAAGGGTTTCTTCACCCCGGGAAGTTAATTAAATACCATTTGGAGGCATTTAATGTTCGAGCAAAAACGGCTGATTTTCGACAAAAGAGATAACACCCCCCCATTACGTCATGCTTCAGAAATGTGGAAAATGATCTGTTTTCAAATGTTTTATTTTTGAACGTCAGTTCACATTTGTAGGTGGATCATCAGTGTTAGAGCTAAAATTAGCATGTTTAAAGTGATTTTCATGCTTCCAGGGGCTCGGGAAGGTAATTAAATACCATTTGGAGGCATTTAATGTTCGAGCAAAAACGGCTGATTTTCGACAAAAGAGATAACACCCCCCCCATTACGTCATGCTTCAGAAATGTGGAAAATGGTCCGTTTTCAAATGTTTTATTTTTGCACGTCAGTTCACATTTGTAGGTGGATCATCAGTGTTAGAGCTAAAATTAGCATGTTTAAAGTGATTTTCATGCTTCCAGGGGCTCGGGAAGTTAATTAAATACCATTTGGAGGCATTTAATGTTCGAGCAAAAACGGCTGATTTTCGACAAAAGAGATAACACCCCCCCATTACGTCATGCTTCAGAAATGTGGAAAATGGTCCGTTTTCAAATGTTTTATTTTTGAACGTCAGTTCACATTTGTAGGTGGATCATCAGTGTTAGAGCTAAAATTAGCATGTTTAAAGTGATTTTCATGCTTCCAGGGGCTCGGGAAGTGAAATAAATACCATTTGGAGGCATTTAATGTTCGAACAAAAACGGCTGATTTTCGACAAAAGAGATAACACCCCCCATTACGTCATGCTTCATAAATGTGGAAAATGGTCCGTTTTCAAATGTTTTATTTTTGAACGTCAGTTCACATTTGTAGGTGGATCATCAGTGTTAGAGCTAAAATTAGCATGTTTAAATTGATTTTCATGCTTCCAGGGGCCCAAAACACAAGATTTATGGAATGGTTAAAAGTGCATGAAAATGGCCAATTTACTCACTCTGAGTTCTCAAAAAGGGTTTCTTCACCCCGGGAAGTTGATTAAATACCATTTGGAGGCATTTAATGTTCGAGCAAAAACGGCTGATTTTCGACAAAAGAGATAACACCCCCCCATTACGTCATGCTTCAGAAATGTGGAAAATGGTCAGTTTTCAAATGTTTTATTTTTGAACGTCAGTTCACATTTGTAGGTGGATCATCAGTGTTAGAGCTAAAATTAGCATGTTTAAAGTGATTTTCATGCTTCCAGGGGCTCGGGAAGTTAATTAAATACCATTTGGAGGCATTTAATGTTCGAGCAAAAACGGCTGATTTTCGACAAAAGAGATAACACCCCACCATTACGTCATGCTTCAGAAATGTGGAAAATGGTCCGTTTTCAAATGTTTTATTTTTGAACGTCAGTTCACATTTGTAGGTGGATCATCAGTGTTAGAGCTAAAATTAGCATGTTTAAAGTGATTTTCATGCTTCCAGGGGCTCGGGAAGTGAAATAAATACCATTTGGAGGCATTTAATGTTCGAGCAAAAACGGCTGATTTTCGACAAAAGAGATAACACCCACCCATTACGTCATGCTTCAGAAATGTGGAAAATGGTCCATTTTCAAATGTTTTATTTTTGAACGTCAGTTCACATTTGTAGGTGGATCATCAGTGTTAGAGCTAAAATTAGCATGTTTAAAGTGATTTTCATGCTTCCAGGGGCCCAAAACACAAGATTTATGGAATGGTTAAAAGTGCATGAAAATGGCCAATTTACTCACTCTGAGTTCTCAAAAAGGGTTTCTTCACCCCGGGAAGTTAATTAAATACCATTTGGAGGCATTTAATGTTCGAGCAAAAACGGCTGATTTTCGACAAAAGAGATAACACCCCCCCATTACGTCATGCTTCAGAAATGTGGAAAATGGTCCGTTTTCAAATGTTTTATTTTTGAACGTCAGTTCACATTTGTAGGTGGATCATCAGTGTTAGAGCTAAAATTAGCATGTTTAAAGTGATTTTCATGCTTCCAGGGGCTCGGGAAGTTAATTAAATACCATTTGGAGGCATTTAATGTTCGAGCAAAAACGGCTGATTTTCGACAAAAGAGATAACACCCCCCCCATTACGTCATGCTTCAGAAATGTGGAAAATGGTCCGTTTTCAAATGTTTTATTTTTGAACGTCAGTTCACATTTGTAGGTGGATCATCAGTGTTAGAGCTAAAATTAGCATGTTTAAAGTGATTTTCATGCTTCCAGGGGCCCAAAACACAAGATTTATGGAATGGTTAAAAGTGCATGAAAATGGCCAATTTACTCACTCTGAGTTCTCAAAAAGGGTTTCTTCACCCCGGGAAGTTAATTAAATACCATTTGGAGGCATTTAATGTTCGAGCAAAAACGGCTGATTTTCGACAAAAGAGATAACACCCCCCCATTACGTCATGCTTCAGAAATGTGGAAAATGGTCCGTTTTCAAATGTTTTATTTTTGAACGTCAGTTCACATTTGTAGGTGGATCATCAGTGTTAGAGCTAAAATTAGCATGTTTAAAGTGATTTTCATGCTTCCAGGGGCTCGGGAAGTTAGTTAAATACCATTTGGAGGCATTTAATGTTCGAGCAAAAACGGCTGATTTTCGACAAAAGAGATAACACCCCCCCATTACGTCATGCTTCAGAAATGTGGAAAATGGTCCGTTTTCAAATGTTTTATTTTTGAACGTCAGTTCACATTTGTAGGTGGATCATCAGTGTTAGAGCTAAAATTAGCATGTTTAAAGTGATTTTCATGCTTCCAGGGGCTCGGGAAGTGAAATAAATACCATTTGGAGGCATTTAATGTTCGAGCAAAAACGGCTGATTTTCGACAAAAGAGATAACACCCCCCCATTACGTCATGCTTCAGAAATGTGGAAAATGGTCCGTTTTCAAATGTTTTATTTTTGAACGTCAGTTCACATTTGTAGGTGGATCATCAGTGTTAGAGCTAAAATTAGCATGTTTAAAGTGATTTTCATGCTTCCAGGGGCCCAAAACACAAGATTTATGGAATGGTTAAAAGTGCATGAAAATGGCCAATTTACTCACTCTGAGTTCTCAAAAAGGGTTTCTTCACCCCGGGAAGTTAATTAAATACCATTTGGAGGCATTTAATGTTCGAGCAAAAACGGCTGATTTTCGACAAAAGAGATAACACCCCCCCATTACGTCATGCTTCAGAAATGTGGAAAATGGTCCGTTTTCAAATGTTTTATTTTTGAACGTCAGTTCACATTTGTAGGTGGATCATCAGTGTTAGAGCTAAAATTAGCATGTTTAAAGTGATTTTCATGCTTCCAGGGGCCCAAAACACAAGATTTATGGAATGGTTAAAAGTGCATGAAAATGGCCAATTTACTCACTCTGAGTTCTCAAAAAGGGTTTCTTCACCCCGGGAAGTTAATTAAATACCATTTGGAGGCATTTAATGTTCGAGCAAAAACGGCTGATTTTTGACAAAAGAGATAACACCCCCCCATTACGTCATGCTTCAGAAATGTGGAAAATGATCTGTTTTCAAATGTTTTATTTTTGAACGTCAGTTCACATTTGTAGGTGGATCATCAGTGTTAGAGCTAAAATTAGCATGTTTAAAGTGATTTTCATGCTTCCAGGGGCTCGGGAAGGTAATTAAATACCATTTGGAGGCATTTAATGTTCGAGCAAAAACGGCTGATTTTCGACAAAAGAGATAACACCCCCCCATTACGTCATGCTTCAGAAATGTGGAAAATGGTCCGTTTTCAAATGTTTTATTTTTGCACGTCAGTTCACATTTGTAGGTGGATCATCAGTGTTAGAGCTAAAATTAGCATGTTTAAAGTGATTTTCATGCTTCCAGGGGCTCGGGAAGTTAATTAAATACCATTTGGAGGCATTTAATGTTCGAGCAAAAACGGCTGATTTTCGACAAAAGAGATAACACCCCCCCATTACGTCATGCTTCAGAAATGTGGAAAATGGTCCGTTTTCAAATGTTTTATTTTTGAACGTCAGTTCACATTTGTAGGTGGATCATCAGTGTTAGAGCTAAAATTAGCATGTTTAAAGTGATTTTCATGCTTCCAGGGGCTCGGGAAGTGAAATAAATACCATTTGGAGGCATTTAATGTTCGAACAAAAACGGCTGATTTTCGACAAAAGAGATAACACCCCCCATTACGTCATGCTTCAGAAATGTGGAAAATGGTCCGTTTTCAAATGTTTTATTTTTGAACGTCAGTTCACATTTGTAGGTGGATCATCAGTGTTAGAGCTAAAATTAGCATGTTTAAATTGATTTTCATGCTTCCAGGGGCCCAAAACACAAGATTTATGGAATGGTTAAAAGTGCATGAAAATGGCCAATTTACTCACTCTGAGTTCTCAAAAAGGGTTTCTTCACCCCGGGAAGTTGATTAAATACCATTTGGAGGCATTTAATGTTCGAGCAAAAACGGCTGATTTTCGACAAAAGAGATAACACCCCCCCATTACGTCATGCTTCAGAAATGTGGAAAATGGTCAGTTTTCAAATGTTTTATTTTTGAACGTCAGTTCACATTTGTAGGTGGATCATCAGTGTTAGAGCTAAAATTAGCATGTTTAAAGTGATTTTCATGCTTCCAGGGGCTCGGGAAGTTAATTAAATACCATTTGGAGGCATTTAATGTTCGAGCAAAAACGGCTGATTTTCGACAAAAGAGATAACACCCCACCATTACGTCATGCTTCAGAAATGTGGAAAATGGTCAGTTTTCAAATGTTTTATTTTTGAACGTCAGTTCACATTTGTAGGTGGATCATCAGTGTTAGAGCTAAAATTAGCATGTTTAAAGTGATTTTCATGCTTCCAGGGGCTCGGGAAGTGAAATAAATACCATTTGGAGGCATTTAATGTTCGAGCAAAAACGGCTGATTTTCGACAAAAGAGATAACACCCACCCATTACGTCATGCTTCAGAAATGTGGAAAATGGTCCGTTTTCAAATGTTTTATTTTTGAACGTCAGTTCACATTTGTAGGTGGATCATCAGTGTTAGAGCTAAAATTATCATGTTTAAAGTGATTTTCATGCTTCCAGGGGCCCAAAACACAAGATTTATGGAATGGTTAAAAGTGCATGAAAATGGCCAATTTAC
This sequence comes from Lissotriton vulgaris, assembly GCF_964263255.1. Classification (NCBI taxonomy): domain Eukaryota; kingdom Metazoa; phylum Chordata; class Amphibia; order Caudata; family Salamandridae; genus Lissotriton; species Lissotriton vulgaris. The sequence goes on from NW_028244669.1 coordinate 374,873, forward strand.
TCACTCTGAGTTCTCAAAAAGGGTTTCTTCACCCCGGGAAGTTAATTAAATACCATTTGGAGGCATTTAATGTTCGAGCAAAAACGGCTGATTTTCGACAAAAGAGATAACACCCCCCCATTACGTCATGCTTCAGAAATGTGGAAAATGGTCCGTTTTCAAATGTTTTATTTTTGAACGTCAGTTCACATTTGTAGGTGGATCATCAGTGTTAGAGCTAAAATTAGCATGTTTAAAGTGATTTTCATGCTTCCAGGGGCTCGGGAAGTTAATTAAATACCATTTGGAGGCATTTAATGTTCGAGCAAAAACGGCTGATTTTCGACAAAAGAGATAACACCCCCCCATTACGTCATGCTTCAGAAATGTGCAAAATGGTCCGTTTTCAAATGTTTTATTTTTGAACGTCAGTTCACATTTGTAGGTGGATCATCAGTGTTAGAGCTAAAATTAGCATGTTTAAAGTGATTTTCATGCTTCCAGGGGCCCAAAACACAAGATTTATGGAATGGTTAAAAGTGCATGAAAATGGCCAATTTACTCACTCTGAGTTCTCAAAAAGGGTTTCTTCACCCCGGGAAGTTAATTAAATACCATTTGGAGGCATTTAATGTTCGAGCAAAAACGGCTGATTTTCGACAAAAGAGATAACACCCCCCCATTAAGTCATGCTTCAGAAATGTGGAAAATGGTCCGTTTTCAAATGTTTTATTTTTGAACGTCAGTTCACATTTGTAGGTGGATCATCAGTGTTAGAGCTAAAATTAGCATGTTTAAAGTGATTTTCATGCTTCCAGGGGCTCGGGAAGTTAATTAAATACCATTTGGAGGCATTTAATGTTCGAGCAAAAACGGCTGATTTTCGACAAAAGAGATAACACCCCCCCCATTACGTCATGCTTCAGAAATGTGGAAAATGGTCCGTTTTCAAATGTTTTATTTTTGAACGTCAGTTCACATTTGTAGGTGGATCATCAGTGTTAGAGCTAAAATTAGCATGTTTAAAGTGATTTTCATGCTTCCAGGGGCCCAAAACACAAGATTTATGGAATGGTTAAAAGTGCATGAAAATGGCCAATTTACTCACTCTGAGTTCTCAAAAAGGGTTTCTTCACCCCGGGAAGTTAATTAAATACCATTTGGAGGCATTTAATGTTCGAGCAAAAACGGCTGATTTTCGACAAAAGAGATAACACCCCCCCATTACGTCATGCTTCAGAAATGTGGAAAATGGTCTGTTTTCAAATGTTTTATTTTTGAACGTCAGTTCACATTTGTAGGTGGATCATCAGTGTTAGAGCTAAAATTAGCATGTTTAAAGTGATTTTCATGCTTCCAGGGGCTCGGGAAGGTAATTAAATACCATTTGGAGGCATTTAATGTTCGAGCAAAAACGGCTGATTTTCGACAAAAGAGATAACACCCCCCCATTACGTCATGCTTCAGAAATGTGGAAAATGGTCCGTTTTCAAATGTTTTATTTTTGAACGTCAGTTCACATTTGTAGGTGGATCATCAGTGTTAGAGCTAAAATTAGCATGTTTAAAGTGATTTTCATGCTTCCAGGGGCTCGGGAAGTTAATTAAATACCATTTGGAGGCATTTAATGTTCGAGCAAAAACGGCTGATTTTCGACAAAAGAGATAACACCCCCCATTACGTCATGCTTCAGAAATGTGGAAAATGGTCCGTTTTCAAATGTTTTATTTTTGAACGTCAGTTCACATTTGTAGGTGGATCATCAGTGTTAGAGCTAAAATTAGCATGTTTAAAGTGATTTTCATGCTTCCAGGGGCCCATAACACAAGATTTATGGAATGGTTAAAAGTGCATGAAAATGGCCAATTTACTCACTCTGAGTTCTCAAAAAGGGTTTCTTCACCCCGGGAAGTTAATTAAATACCATTTGGAGGCATTTAATGTTCGAGCAAAAACGGCTGATTTTCGACAAAAGAGATAACACCCCCCCCATTACGTCATGCTTCAGAAATGTGGAAAATGGTCCGTTTTCAAATGTTTTATTTTTGAACGTCAGTTCACATTTGTAGGTGGATCATCAGTGTTAGAGCTAAAATTAGCATGTTTAAAGTGATTTTCATGCTTCCAGGGGCTCGGGAAGTTAATTAAATACCATTTGGAGGCATTTAATGTTCGAGCAAAAACGGCTGATTTTCGACAAAAGAGATAACACCCCCCCATTACGTCATGCTTCAGAAATGTGGAAAATGGTCCGTTTTCAAATGTTTTATTTTTGAACGTCAGTTCACATTTGTAGGTGGATCATCAGTGTTAGAGCTAAAATTAGCATGTTTAAAGTGATTTTCATGCTTCCAGGGGCCCAAAACACAAGATTTATGGAATGGTTAAAAGTGCATGAAAATGGCCAATTTACTCACTCTGAGTTCTCAAAAAGGGTTTCTTCACCCCGGGAAGTTAATTAAATACCATTTGGAGGCATTTAATGTTCGAGCAAAAACGGCTGATTTTCGACAAAAGAGATAACACCCCCCCATTACGTCATGCTTCAGAAATGTGGAAAATGGTCCGTTTTCAAATGTTTTATTTTTGAACGTCAGTTCACATTTGTAGGTGGATCATCAGTGTTAGAGCTAAAATTAGCATGTTTAAAGTGATTTTCATGCTTCCAGGGGCTCGGGAAGTTAATTAAATACCATTTGGAGGCATTTAATGTTCGAGCAAAAACGGCTGATTTTCGACAAAAGAGATAACAACCCCCCATTACGTCATGCTTCAGAAATGTGGAAAATGGTCCGTTTTCAAATGTTTTATTTTTGAACGTCAGTTCACATTTGTAGGTGGATCATCAGTGTTAGAGCTAAAATTAGCATGTTTAAAGTGATTTTCATGCTTCCAGGGGCTCGGGAAGTGAAATAAATACCATTTGGAGGCATTTAATGTTCGAGCAAAAACGGCTGATTTTCGACAAAAGAGATAACACCCCCCCATTACGTCATGCTTCAGAAATGTGGAAAATGGTCCGTTTTCAAATGTTTTATTTTTGAACGTCAGTTCACATTTGTAGGTGGATCATCAGTGTTAGAGCTAAAATTAACATGTTTAAAGTGATTTTCATGCTTCCAGGGGCCCAAAACACAAGATTTATGGAATGGTTAAAAGTGCATGAAAATGGCCAATTTACTCACTCTGAGTTCTCAAAAAGGGTTTCTTCACCCCGGGAAGTTAATTAAATACCATTTGGAGGCATTTAATGTTCGAGCAAAAACGGCTGATTTTCGACAAAAGAGATAACACCCCCCCATTACGTCATGCTTCAGAAATGTGGAAAATGGTCCGTTTTCAAATGTTTTATTTTTGAACGTCAGTTCACATTTGTAGGTGGATCATCAGTGTTAGAGCTAAAATTAGCATGTTTTAAGTGATTTTCATGCTTCCAGGGGCTCGGGAAGTTAATTAAATACCATTTGGAGGCATTTAATGTTCGAGCAAAAGCGGCTGATTTTCGACAAAAGAGATAACACCCCCCCATTACGTCATGCTTCAGAAATGTGGAAAATGGTCCGTTTTCAAATGTTTTATTTTTGAACGTCAGTTCACATTTGTAGGTGGATCATCAGTGTTAGAGCTAAAATTAGCATGTTTAAAGTGATTTTCATGCTTCCAGGGGCTCGGGAAGTGAAATAAATACCATTTGGAGGCATTTAATGTTCGAGCAAAAACGGCTGATTTTCGACAAAAGAGATAACACCCCCCCCATTACGTCATGCTTCAGAAATGTGGAAAATGGTCCGTTTTCAAATGTTTTATTTTTGAACGTCAGTTCACATTTGTAGGTGGATCATCAGTGTTAGAGCTAAAATTAGCATGTTTAAAGTGATTTTCATGCTTCCAGGGGCCCAAAACACAAGATGTATGGAATGGTTAAAAGTGCATGAAAATGGCCAATTTACTCACTCTGAGTTCTCAAAAAGGGTTTCTTCACCCCGGGAAGTTAATTAAATACCATTTGGAGGCATTTAATGTTCGAGCAAAAACGGCTGATTTTCGACAAAAGAGATAACACCCCCCCATTACGTCATGCTTCAGAAATGTGGAAAATGGTCCGTTTTCAAATGTTTTATTTTTGAACGTCAGTTCACATTTGTAGGTGGATCATCAGTGTTAGAGCTAAAATTAGCATGTTTAAAGTGATTTTCATGCTTCCAGGGGCCCAAAACACAAGATTTATGGAATGGTTAAAAGTGCATGAAAATGGCCAATTTACTCACTCTGAGTTCTCAAAAAGGGTTTCTTCACCCCGGGAAGTTAATTAAATACCATTTGGAGGCATTTAATGTTCGAGCAAAAACGGCTGATTTTCGACAAAAGAGATAACACCCCCCCATTACGTCATGCTTCAGAAATGTGGAAAATGATCTGTTTTCAAATGTTTTATTTTTGAACGTCAGTTCACATTTGTAGGTGGATCATCAGTGTTAGAGCTAAAATTAGCATGTTTAAAGTGATTTTCATGCTTCCAGGGGCTCGGGAAGGTAATTAAATACCATTTGGAGGCATTTAATGTTCGAGCAAAAACGGCTGATTTTCGGCAAAAGAGATAACACCCCCCCCATTACGTCATGCTTCAGAAATGTGGAAAATGGTCCGTTTTCAAATGTTTTATTTTTGCACGTCAGTTCACATTTGTAGGTGGATAATCAGTGTTAGAGCTAAAATTAGCATGTTTAAAGTGATTTTCATGCTTCCAGGGGCTCGGGAAGTTAATTAAATACCATTTGGAGGCATTTAATGTTCGAGCAAAAACGGCTGATTTTCGACAAAAGAGATAACACCCCCCCATTACGTCATGCTTCAGAAATGTGGAAAATGGTCCGTTTTCAAATGTTTTATTTTTGAACGTCAGTTCACATTTGTAGGTGGATCATCAGTGTTAGAGCTAAAATTAGCATGTTTAAAGTGATTTTCATGCTTCCAGGGGCTCGGGAAGTGAAATAAATACCATTTGGAGGCATTTAATGTTCGAACAAAAACGGCTGATTTTCGACAAAAGAGATAACACCCCCCATTACGTCATGCTTCAGAAATGTGGAAAATGGTCCGTTTTCAAATGTTTTATTTTTGAACGTCAGTTCACATTTGTAGGTGGATCATCAGTGTTAGAGCTAAAATTAGCATGTTTAAAGTGATTTTCATGCTTCCAGGGGCTCGGGAAGTTAATTAAATACCATTTGAAGGCATTTAATGTTCGAGCAAAAACGGCTGATTTTCGACAAAAGAGATAACACCCCCCCATTACGTCATGCTTCAGAAATGTGGAAAATGGTCCGTTTTCAAATGTTTTATTTTTGAACGTCAGTTCACATTTGTAGGTGGATCATCAGTGTTAGAGCTAAAATTAGCATGTTTAAAGTGATTTTCATGCTTCCAGGGGCCCAAAACACAAGATTTATGGAATGGTTAAAAGTTCATGAAAATGGCCAATTTACTCACTCTGAGTTCTCAAAAAGGGTTTCTTCACCCCGGGAAGTTAATTAAATACCATTTGGAGGCATTTAATGTTCGAGCAAAAACGGCTGATTTTCGACAAAAGAGATAACCCCCCCCCATTACGTCATGCTTCAGAAATGTGGAAAATGGTCCGTTTTCAAATGTTTTATTTTTGAACGTCAGTTCACATTTGTAGGTGGATCATCAGTGTTAGAGCTAAAATTAGCATGTTTAAAGTGATTTTCATGCTTCCAGGGGCTCGGGAAGTTAATTAAATACCATTTGGAGGCATTTAATGTTCGAGCAAAAACGGCTGATTTTCGACAAAAGAGATAACACCCCCCCATTACGTCATGCTTCAGAAATGTGGAAAATGGTCCGTTTTCAAATGTTTTATTTTTGAACGTCAGTTCACATTTGTAGGTGGATCATCAGTGTTAGAGCTAAAATTAGCATGTTTAAAGTGATTTTCATGCTTCCAGGGGCTCGGGAAGTTAATTAAATACCATTTGGAGGCATTTAATGTTCGAGCAAAAACGGCTGATTTTCGACAAAAGAGATAACACCCCCCCATTACGTCATGCTTCAGAAATGTGGAAAATGGTCCGTTTTCAAATGTTTTATTTTTGAACGTCAGTTCACATTTGTAGGTGGATCATCAGTGTTAGAGCTAAAATTAGCATGTTTAAAGTGATTTTCATGCTTCCAGGGGCTCGGGAAGTTAATTAAATACCATTTGGAGGCATTTAATGTTCGAGCAAAAACGGCTGATTTTCGACAAAAGAGATAACACCCCCCATTACGTCATGCTTCAGAAATGTGGAAAATGGTCCGTTTTCAAATGTTTTATTTTTGAACGTCAGTTCACATTTGTAGGTGGATCATCAGTGTTAGAGCTAAAATTAGCATGTTTAAAGTGATTTTCATGCTTCCAGGGGCCCATAACACAAGATTTATGGAATGGTTAAAAGTGCATGAAAATGGCCAATTTACTCACTCTGAGTTCTCAAAAAGGGTTTCTTCACCCCGGGAAGTTAATTAAATACCATTTGGAGGCATTTAATGTTCGAGCAAAAACGGCTGATTTTCGACAAAAGAGATAACACCCCCCCCATTACGTCATGCTTCAGAAATGTGGAAAATGGTCCGTTTTCAAATGTTTTATTTTTGAACGTCAGTTCACATTTGTAGGTGGATCATCAGTGTTAGAGCTAAAATTAGCATGTTTAAAGTGATTTTCATGCTTCCAGGGGCCCAAAACACAAGATTTATGGAATGGTTAAAAGTGCATGAAAATGGCCAATTTACTCACTCTGAGTTCTCAAAAAGGGTTTCTTCACCCCGGGAAGTTAATTAAATACCATTTGGAGGCATTTAATGTTCGAGCAAAAACGGCTGATTTTCGACAAAAGAGATAACACCCCCCCATTACGTCATGCTTCAGAAATGTGGAAAATGGTCTGTTTTCAAATGTTTTATTTTTGAACGTCAGTTCACATTTGTAGGTGGATCATCAGTGTTAGAGCTAAAATTAGCATGTTTAAAGTGATTTTCATGCTTCCAGGGGCTCGGGAAGGTAATTAAATACCATTTGGAGGCATTTAATGTTCGAGCAAAATTGGCTGATTTTCGACAAAAGAGATAACACCCCCCCATTACGTCATGCTTCAGAAATGTGGAAAATGGTCCGTTTTCAAATGTTTTATTTTTGAACGTCAGTTCACATTTGTAGGTGGATCATCAGTGTTAGAGCTAAAATTAGCATGTTTAAAGTGATTTTCATGCTTCCAGGGGCTCGGGAAGTGAAATAAATACCATTTGGAGGCATTTAATGTTCGAGCAAAAACGGCTGATTTTCGACAAAAGAGATAACACCCCCCATTACGTCATGCTTCAGAAATGTGGAAAATGGTCCGTTTTCAAATGTTTTATTTTTGAACGTCAGTTCACATTTGTAGGTGGATCATCAGTGTTAGAGCTAAAATTAGCATGTTTAAAGTGATTTTCATGCTTCCAGGGGCCCATAACACAAGATTTATGGAATGGTTAAAAGTGCATGAAAATGGCCAATTTACTCACTCTGAGTTCTCAAAAAGGGTTTCTTCACCCCGGGAAGTTAATTAAATACCATTTGGAGGCATTTAATGTTATAGCAAAAACGGCTGATTTTCGACAAAAGAGATAACACCCCCCCCATTACGTCATGCTTCAGAAATGTGGAAAATGGTCCGTTTTCAAATGTTTTATTTTTGAACGTCAGTTCACATTTGTAGGTGGATCATCAGTGTTAGAGCTAAAATTAGCATGTTTAAAGTGATTTTCATGCTTCCAGGGGCTCGGGAAGTTAATTAAATACCATTTGGAGGCATTTAATGTTCGAGCAAAAACGGCTGATTTTCGACAAAAGAGATAACACCCCCCCATTACGTCATGCTTCAGAAATGTGGAAAATGGTCCGTTTTCAAATGTTTTATTTTTGAACGTCAGTTCACATTTGTAGGTGGATCATCAGTGTTAGAGCTAAAATTAGCATGTTTAAAGTGATTTTCATGCTTCCAGGGGCCCAAAACACAAGATTTATGGAATGGTTAAAAGTGCATGAAAATGGCCAATTTACTCACTCTGAGTTCTCAAAAAGGGTTTCTTCACCCCGGGAAGTTAATTAAATACCATTTGGAGGCATTTAATGTTCGAGCAAAAACGGCTGATTTTCGACAAAAGAGATAACACCCCCCCATTACGTCATGCTTCAGAAATGTGGAAAATGGTCCGTTTTCAAATGTTTTATTTTTGAACGTCAGTTCACATTTGTAGGTGGATCATCAGTGTTAGAGCTAAAATTAGCATGTTTAAAGTGATTTTCATGCTTCCAGGGGCTCGGGAAGTTAATTAAATACCATTTGGAGGCATTTAATGTTCGAGCAAAAACGGCTGATTTTCGACAAAAGAGATAACACCCCCCCATTACGTCATGCTTCAGAAATGTGGAAAATGGTCCGTTTTCAAATGTTTTATTTTTGAACGTCAGTTCACATTTGTAGGTGGATCATCAGTGTTAGAGCTAAAATTAGCATGTTTAAAGTGATTTTCATGCTTCCAGGGGCTCGGGAAGTGAAATAAATACCATTTGGAGGCATTTAATGTTCGAGCAAAAACGGCTGATTTTCGACAAAAGAGATAACACCCCCCCATTACGTCATGCTTCAGAAATGTGGAAAATGGTCCGTTTTCAAATGTTTTATTTTTGAACGTCAGTTCACATTTGTAGGTGGATCATCAGTGTTAGAGCTAAAATTAACATGTTTAAAGTGATTTTCATGCTTCCAGGGGCCCAAAACACAAGATTTATGGAATGGTTAAAAGTGCATGAAAATGGCCAATTTACTCACTCTGAGTTCTCAAAAAGGGTTTCTTCACCCCGGGAAGTTAATTAAATACCATTTGGAGGCATTTAATGTTCGAGCAAAAACGGCTGATTTTCGACAAAAGAGATAACACCCCCCCATTACGTCATGCTTCAGAAATGTGGAAAATGGTCCGTTTTCAAATGTTTTATTTTTGAACGTCAGTTCACATTTGTAGGTGGATCATCAGTGTTAGAGCTAAAATTAGCATGTTTTAAGTGATTTTCATGCTTCCAGGGGCTCGGGAAGTTAATTAAATACCATTTGGAGGCATTTAATGTTCGAGCAAAAGCGGCTGATTTTCGACAAAAGAGATAACACCCCCCCATTACGTCATGCTTCAGAAATGTGGAAAATGGTCCGTTTTCAAATGTTTTATTTTTGAACGTCAGTTCACATTTGTAGGTGGATCATCAGTGTTAGAGCTAAAATTAGCATGTTTAAAGTGATTTTCATGCTTCCAGGGGCTCGGGAAGTGAAATAAATACCATTTGGAGGCATTTAATGTTCGAGCAAAAACGGCTGATTTTCGACAAAAGAGATAACACCCCCCCATTACGTCATGCTTCAGAAATGTGGAAAATGGTCCGTTTTCAAATGTTTTATTTTTGAATGTCAGTTCACATTTGTAGGTGGATCATCAGTGTTAGAGCTAAAATTAGCATGTTTAAAGTGATTTTCATGCTTCCAGGGGCCCAAAACACAAGATTTATGGAATGGTTAAAAGTGCATGAAAATGGCCAATTTACTCACTCTGAGTTCTCAAAAAGGGTTTATTCACCCCGGGAAGTTAATTAAATACCATTTGGAGGCATTTAATGTTCGAGCAAAAACGGCTGATTTTCGACAAAAGAGATAACACCCCCCCATTACGTCATGCTTCAGAAATGTGGAAAATGGTCCGTTTTCAAATGTTTTATTTTTGAACGTCAGTTCACATTTGTAGGTGGATCATCAGTGTTAGAGCTAAAATTAGCATGTTTAAAGTGATTTTCATGCTTCCAGGGGCCCAAAACACAAGATTTATGGAATGGTTAAAAGTGCATGAAAATGGCCAATTTACTCACTCTGAGTTCTCAAAAAGGGTTTCTTCACCCCGGGAAGTTAATTAAATACCATTTGGAGGCATTTAATGTTCGAGCAAAAACGGCTGATTTTCGACAAAAGAGATAACACCCCCCCATTACGTCATGCTTCAGAAATGTGGAAAATGATCTGTTTTCAAATGTTTTATTTTTGAACGTCAGTTCACATTTGTAGGTGGATCATCAGTGTTAGAGCTAAAATTAGCATGTTTAAAGTGATTTTCATGCTTCCAGGGGCTCGGGAAGTGAAATAAATACCATTTGGAGGCATTTAATGTTCGAACAAAAACGGCTGATTTTCGACAAAAGAGATAACACCCCCCATTACGTCATGCTTCAGAAATGTGGAAAATGGTCCGTTTTCAAATGTTTTATTTTTGAACGTCAGTTCACATTTGTAGGTGGATCATCAGTGTTAGAGCTAAAATTAGCATGTTTAAAGTGATTTTCATGCTTCCAGGGGCCCTAAACACAAGATTTATGGAATGGTTAAAAGTGCATGAAAATGGCCAATTTACTCACTCTGAGTTCTCAAAAAGGGTTTCTTCACCCCGGGAAGTTAATTAAATACCATTTGGAGGCATTTAATGTTCGAGCAAAAACGGCTGATTTTCGACAAAAGAGATAACACCCCCCCATTACGTCATGCTTCAGAAATGTGGAAAATGGTCCGTTTTCAAATGTTTTATTTTTGAACGTCAGTTCACATTTGTAGGTGGATCATCAGTGTTAGAGCTAAAATTAGCATGTTTAAAGTGATTTTCATGCTTCCAGGGGCCCAAAACACAAGATTTATGGAATGGTTAAAAGTGCATGAAAATGGCCAATTTACTCACTCTGAGTTCTCAAAAAGGGTTTCTTCACCCCGGGAAGTTAATTAAATACCATTTGGAGGCATTTAATGTTCGAGCAAAAACGGCTGATTTTCGACAAAAGAGATAACACCCCCCCATTACGTCATGCTTCAGAAATGTGGAAAATGATCTGTTTTCAAATGTTTTATTTTTGAACGTCAGTTCACATTTGTAGGTGGATCATCAGTGTTAGAGCTAAAATTAGCATGTTTAAAGTGATTTTCATGCTTCCAGGGGCTCGGGAAGTGAAATAAATACCATTTGGAGGCATTTAATGTTCGAACAAAAACGGCTGATTTTCGACAAAAGAGATAACACCCCCCATTACGTCATGCTTCAGAAATGTGGAAAATGGTCCGTTTTCAAATGTTTTATTTTTGAACGTCAGTTCACATTTGTAGGTGGATCATCAGTGTTAGAGCTAAAATTAGCATGTTTAAAGTGATTTTCATGCTTCCAGGGGCTCGGGAAGTTAATTAAATAACATTTGGAGGCATTTAATGTTCGAGCAAAAACGGCTGATTTTCGACAAAAGAGATAACACCCCCCATTACGTCATGCTTCAGAAATGTGGAAAATGGTCCGTTTTCAAATGTTTTATTTTTGAACGTCAGTTCACATTTGTAGGTGGATCATCAGTGTTAGAGCTAAAATTAGCATGTTTAAAGTGATTTTCATGCTTCCAGGGGCCCATAACACAAGATTTATGGAATGGTTAAAAGTGCATGAAAATGGCCAATTTACTCACTCTGAGTTCTCAAAAAGGGTTTCTTCACCCCGGGAAGGTAATTAAATACCATTTGGAGGCATTTAATGTTCGAGCAAAAACGGCTGATTTTCGACAAAAGAGATAACACCCCCCCCATTACGTCATGCTTCAGAAATGTGGAAAATGGTCCGTTTTCAAATGTTTTATTTTTGAACGTCAGTTCACATTTGTAGGTGGATCATCAGTGTTAGAGCTAAAATTAGCATGTTTAAAGTGATTTTCATGCTTCCAGGGGCTCGGGAAGTTAATTAAATACCATTTGGAGGCATTTAATGTTCGAGCAAAAACGGCTGATTTTCGACAAAAGAGATAACACCCCCCCATTACGTCATGCTTCAGAAATGTGGAAAATGGTCCGTTTTCAAATGTTTTATTTTTGAACGTCAGTTCACATTTGTAGGTGGATCATCAGTGTTAGAGCTAAAATTAGCATGTTTAAAGTGATTTTCATGCTTCAAGGGGCTCGGGAAGTTAATTAAATACCATTTGGAGGCATTTAATGTTCGAGCAAAAACGGCTGATTTTCGACAAAAGAGATAACACCCCCCCATTACGTCATGCTTCAGAAATGTGGAAAATGGTCCGTTTTCAAATGTTTTATTTTTGAACGTCAGTTCACATTTGTAGGTGGATCATCAGTGTTAGAGCTAAAATTAGCATGTTTAAAGTGATTTTCATGCTTCCAGGGGCCCAAAACACAAGATTTATGGAATGGTTAAAAGTGCATGAAAATGGCCAATTTACTCACTCTGAGTTCTCAAAAAGGGTTTCTTCACCCCGGGAAGTTAATTAAATACCATTTGGAGGCATTTAATGTTTGAGCAAAAACGGCTGATTTTCGACAAAAGAGATAACACCCCCCATTACGTCATGCTTCAGAAATGTGGAAAATGGTCCGTTTTCAAATGTTTTATTTTTGAACGTCAGTTCACATTTGTAGGTGGATCATCAGTGTTAGAGCTAAAATTAGCATGTTTAAAGTGATTTTCATGCTTCCAGGGGCCCATAACACAAGATTTATGGAATGGTTAAAAGTGCATGAAAATGGCCAATTTACTCACTCTGAGTTCTCAAAAAGGGTTTCTTCACCCCGGGAAGTTAATTAAATACCATTTGGAGGCATTTAATGTTCGAGCAAAAACGGCAGATTTTCGACAAAAGAGATAACACCCCCCCCATTACGTCATGCTTCAGAAATGTGGAAAATGGTCCGTTTTCAAATGTTTTATTTTTGAACGTCAGTTCACATTTGTAGGTGGATCATCAGTGTTAGAGCTAAAATTAGCATGTTTAAAGTTATTTTCATGCTTCCAGGGGCTCGGGAAGTTAATTAAATACCATTTGGAGGCATTTAATGTTCGAGCAAAAACGGCTGATTTTCGACAAAAGAGATAACACCCCCCCATTACGTCATGCTTCAGAAATGTGGAAAATGGTCCGTTTTCAAATGTTTTATTTTTGAACGTCAGTTCACATTTGTAGGTGGATCATCAGTGTTAGAGCTAAAATTAGCATGTTTAAAGTGATTTTCATGCTTCCAGGGGCCCAAAACACAAGATTTATGGAATGGTTAAAAGTGCATGAAAATGGCCAATTTACTCACTCTGAGTTCTCAAAAAGGGTTTCTTCACCCCGGGAAGTTAATTAAATACCTTTTGGAGGCATTTAATGTTCGAGCAAAAACGGCTGATTTTCGACAAAAGAGATAACACCCCCCCATTACGTCATGCTTCAGAAATGTGGAAAATGGTCCGTTTTCAAATGTTTTATTTTTGAACGTCAGTTCACATTTGTAGGTGGATCATCAGTGTTAGAGCTAAAATTAGCATGTTTAAAGTGATTTTCATGCTTCCAGGGGCTCGGGAAGTTAATTAAATACCATTTGGAGGCATTTAATGTTCGAGCAAAAACGGCTGATTTTCGACAAAAGAGATAACACCCCCCCATTACGTCATGCTTCAGAAATGTGGAAAATGGTCCGTTTTCAAATGTTTTATTTTTGAACGTCAGTTCACATTTGTAGGTGGATCATCAGTGTTAGAGCTAAAATTAGCATGTTTAAAGTGATTTTCATGCTTCCAGGGGCTCGGGAAGTGAAATAAATACCATTTGGAGGCATTTAATGTTCGAGCAAAAACGGCTGATTTTCGACAAAAGAGATAACACCCCCCCATTACGTCATGCTTCAGAAATGTGGAAAATTGTCCGTTTTCAAATGTTTTATTTTTGAATGTCAGTTCACATTTGTAGGTGGATCATCAGTGTTAGAGCTAAAATTAGCATGTTTAAAGTGATTTTCATGCTTCCAGGGGCCCAAAACACAAGATTTATGGAATGGTTAAAAGTGCATGAAAATGGCCAATTTACTCACTCTGAGTTCTCAAAAAGGGTTTATTCACCCCGGGAAGTTAATTAAATACCATTTGGAGGCATTTAATGTTCGAGCAAAAACGGCTGATTTTCGACAAAAGAGATAACACCCCCCCATTACGTCATGCTTCAGAAATGTGGAAAATGGTCCGTTTTCAAATGTTTTATTTTTGAACGTCAGTTCACATTTGTAGGTGGATCATCAGTGTTAGAGCTAAAATTAGCATGTTTAAAGTGATTTTCATGCTTCCAGGGGCTCGGGAAGGTAATTAAATACCATTTGGAGGCATTTAATGTTCGAGCAAAAACGGCTGATTTTCGACAAAAGAGATAACACCCCCCCATTACGTCATGCTTCAGAAATGTGGAAAATGGTCCGTTTTCAAATGTTTTATTTTTGAACGTCAGTTCACATTTGTAGGTGGATCATCAGTGTTAGAGCTAAAATTAGCATGTTTAAAGTGATTTTCATGCTTCCAGGGGCTCGGGAAGTGAAATAAATACCATTTGGAGGCATTTAATGTTCGAACAAAAACGGCTGATTTTCGACAAAAGAGATAACACCCCCCATTACGTCATGCTTCAGAAATGTGGAAAATGGTCCGTTTTCAAATGTTTTATTTTTGAACGTCAGTTCACATTTGTAGGTGGATCATCAGTGTTAGAGCTAAAATTAGCATGTTTAAAGTGATTTTCATGCTTCCAGGGGCCCTAAACACAAGATTTATGGAATGGTTAAAAGTGCATGAAAATGGCCAATTTACTCACTCTGAGTTCTCAAAAAGGGTTTCTTCACCCCGGGAAGTTAATTAAATACCATTTGGAGGCATTTAATGTTCGAGCAAAAACGGCTGATTTTCGACAAAAGAGATAACACCCCCCCCATTACGTCATGCTTCAGAAATGTGGAAAATGGTCCGTTTTCAAATGTTTTATTTTTGAACGTCAGTTCACATTTGTAGGTGGATCATCAGTGTTAGAGCTAAAATTAGCATGTTTAAAGTGATTTTCATGCTTCCAGGGGCCCAAAACACAAGATTTATGGAATGGTTAAAAGTGCATGAAAATGGCCAATTTACTCACTCTGAGTTCTCAAAAAGGGTTTCTTCACCCCGGGAAGTTAATTAAATACCATTTGGAGGCATTTAATGTTCGAGCAAAAACGGCTGATTTTCGACAAAAGAGATAACACCCCCCCATTACGTCATGCTTCAGAAATGTGGAAAATGATCTGTTTTCAAATGTTTTATTTTTGAACGTCAGTTCACATTTGTAGGTGGATCATCAGTGTTAGAGCTAAAATTAGCATGTTTAAAGTGATTTTCATGCTTCCAGGGGCTCGGGAAGGTAATTAAATACCATTTGGAGGCATTTAATGTTCGAGCAAAAACGGCTGATTTTCGACAAAAGAGATAACACCCCCCCATTACGTCATGCTTCAGAAATGTGGAAAATGGTCCGTTTTCAAATGTTTTATTTTTGAACGTCAGTTCACATTTGTAGGTGGATCATCAGTGTTAGAGCTAAAATTAGCAGGTTTAAAGTGATTTTCATGCTTCCAGGGGCTCGGGAAGTGAAATAAATACCATTTGGAGGCATTTAATGTTCGAACAAAAACGGCTGATTTTCGACAAAAGAGATAACACCCCCCATTACGTCATGCTTCAGAAATGTGGAAAATGGTCCGTTTTCAAATGTTTTATTTTTGAACGTCAGTTCACATTTGTAGGTGGATCATCAGTGTTAGAGCTAAAATTAGCATGTTTAAAGTGATTTTCATGCTTCCAGGGGCTCGGGAAGTTAATTAAATAACATTTGGAGGCATTTAATGTTCGAGCAAAAACGGCTGATTTTCGACAAAAGAGATAACACCCCCCATTACGTCATGCTTCAGAAATGTGGAAAATGGTCCGTTTTCAAATGTTTTATTTTTGAACGTCAGTTCACATTTGTAGGTGGATCATCAGTGTTAGAGCTAAAATTAGCATGTTTAAAGTGATTTTCATGCTTCCAGGGGCCCATAACACAAGATTTATGGAATGGTTAAAAGTGCATGAAAATGGCCAATTTACTCACTCTGAGTTCTCAAAAAGGGTTTCTTCACCCCGGGAAGTTAATTAAATACCATTTGGAGGCATTTAATGTTCGAGCAAAAACGGCTGATTTTCGACAAAAGAGATAACACCCCCCATTACGTCATGCTTCAGAAATGTGGAAAATGGTCCGTTTTCAAATGTTTTATTTTTGAACGTCAGTTCACATTTGTAGGTGGATCATCAGTGTTAGAGCTAAAATTAGCATGTTTAAAGTGATTTTCATGCTTCCAGGGGCCCATAACACAAGATTTATGGAATGGTTAAAAGTGCATGAAAATGGCCAATTTACTCACTCTGAGTTCTCAAAAAGGGTTTCTTCACCCCGGGAAGTTAATTAAATACCATTTGGAGGCATTTAATGTTCGAGCAAAAACGGCAGATTTTCGACAAAAGAGATAACACCCCCCCCATTACGTCATGCTTCAGAAATGTGGAAAATGGTCCGTTTTCAAATGTTTTATTTTTGAACGTCAGTTCACATTTGTAGGTGGATCATCAGTGTTAGAGCTAAAATTAGCATGTTTAAAGTTATTTTCATGCTTCCAGGGGCTCGGGAAGTTAATTAAATACCATTTGGAGGCATTTAATGTTCGAGCAAAAACGGCTGATTTTCGACAAAAGAGATAACACCCCCCCATTACGTCATGCTTCAGAAATGTGGAAAATGGTCCGTTTTCAAATGTTTTATTTTTGAACGTCAGTTCACATTTGTAGGTGGATCATCAGTGTTAGAGCTAAAATTAGCATGTTTAAAGTGATTTTCATGCTTCCAGGGGCCCAAAACACAAGATTTATGGAATGGTTAAAAGTGCATGAAAATGGCCAATTTACTCACTCTGAGTTCTCAAAAAGGGTTTCTTCACCCCGGGAAGTTAATTAAATACCATTTGGAGGCATTTAATGTTCGAGCAAAAACGGCTGATTTTCGACAAAAGAGATAACACCCCCCCATTACGTCATGCTTCAGAAATGTGGAAAATGGTCCGTTTTCAAATGTTTTATTTTTGAACGTCAGTTCACATTTGTAGGTGGATCATCAGTGTTAGAGCTAAAATTAGCATGTTTAAAGTGATTTTCATGCTTCCAGGGGCTCGGGAAGTTAATTAAATACCATTTGGAGGCATTTAATGTTCGAGCAAAAACGGCTGATTTTCGACAAAAGAGATAACACCCCCCCATTACGTCATGCTTCAGAAATGTGGAAAATGGTCCGTTTTCAAATGTTTTATTTTTGAACGTCAGTTCACATTTGTAGGTGGATCATCAGTGTTAGATCTAAAATTAGCATGTTTAAAGTGATTTTCATGCTTCCAGGGGCTCGGGAAGTGAAATAAATACCATTTGGAGGCATTTAATGTTCGAGCAAAAACGGCTGATTTTCGACAAAAGAGATAACACCCCCCCCATTACGTCATGCTTCAGAAATGTGGAAAATGGTCCGTTTTCAAATGTTTTATTTTTGAATGTCAGTTCACATTTGTAGGTGGATCATCAGTGTTAGAGCTAAAATTAGCATGTTTAAAGTGATTTTCATGCTTCCAGGGGCCCAAAACACAAGATTTATGGAATGGTTAAAAGTGCATGAAAATGGCCAATTTACTCACTCTGAGTTCTCAAAAAGGGTTTCTTCACCCCGGGAAGTTAATTAAATACCATTTGGAGGCATTTAATGTTCGAGCAAAAGCGGCTGATTTTCGACAAAAGAGATAACACCCCCCCATTACGTCATGCTTCAGAAATGTGGAAAATGGTCCGTTTTCAAATGTTTTATTTTTGAACGTCAGTTCACATTTGTAGGTGGATCATCAGTGTTAGAGCTAAAATTAGCATGTTTAAAGTGATTTTCATGCTTCCAGGGGCTCGGGAAGTGAAATAAATACCATTTGGAGGCATTTAATGTTCGAGCAAAAACGGCTGATTTTCGACAAAAGAGATAACACCCCCCCATTACGTCATGCTTCAGAAATGTGGAAAATGGTCCGTTTTCAAATGTTTTATTTTTGAACGTCAGTTCACATTTGTAGGTGGATCATCAGTGTTAGAGCTAAAATTAGCATGTTTAAAGTGATTTTCATGCTTCCAGGGGCCCAAAACACAAGATTTATGGAATGGTTAAAAGTGCATGAAAATGGCCAATTTACTCACTCTGAGTTCTCAAAAAGGGTTTCTTCACCCCGGGAAGTTAATTAAATACCATTTGGAGGCATTTAATGTTCGAGCAAAAACGGCTGATTTTCGACAAAAGAGATAACACCCCCCCATTACGTCATGCTTCAGAAATGTGGAAAATGGTCCGTTTTCAAATGTTTTATTTTTGAACGTCAGTTCACATTTGTAGGTGGATCATCAGTGTTAGAGCTAAAATTAGCATGTTTAAAGTGATTTTCATGCTTCCAGGGGCTCGGGAAGTTAATTAAATACCATTTGGAGGCATTTAATGTTCGAGCAAAAACGGCTGATTTTCGACAAAAGAGATAACACCCCCCCATTACGTCATGCTTCAGAAATGTGGAAAATGGTCCATTTTCAAATGTTTTATTTTTGAACGTCAGTTCACATTTGTAGGTGGATCATCAGTGTTAGAGCTAAAATTAGCATGTTTAAAGTGATTTTCATGCTTCCAGGGGCCCAAAACACAAGATTTATGGAATGGTTAAAAGTGCATGAAAATGGCCAATTTACTCACTCTGAGTTCTCAAAAAGGGTTTCTTCACCCCGGGAAGTTAATTAAATACCATTTGGAGGCATTTAATGTTCGAGCAAAAACGGCTGATTTTCGACAAAAGAGATAACACCCCCCCATAACGTCATGCTTCAGAAATGTGGAAAATGGTCAGTTTTCAAATGTTTTATTTTTGAACGTCAGTTCACATTTGTAGGTGGATCATCAGTGTTAGAGCTAAAATTAGCATGTTTAAAGTGATTTTCATGCTTCAAGGGGCTCGGGAAGTTAATTAAATACCATTTGGAGGCATTTAATGTTCGAGCAAAAACGGCTGATTTTCGACAAAAGAGATAACACCCCCCCATTACTTCATGCTTCAGAAATGTGGAAAATGGTCCGTTTTCAAATGTTTTATTTTTGAACGTCAGTTCACATTTGTAGGTGGATCATCAGTGTTAGAGCTAAAAATTAGCATGTTTAAAGTGATTTTCATGCTTCCAGGGGCCCAAAACACAAGATTTATGGAATGGTTAAAAGTGCATGAAAATGGCCAATTTACTCACTCTGAGTTCTCAAAAAGGGTTTCTTCACCCCGGGAAGTTAATTAAATACCATTTGGAGGCATTTAATGTTCGAGCAAAAACGGCTGATTTTCGACAAAAGAGATAACACCCCCCCATTACGTCATGCTTCAGAAATGTGGAAAATGGTCCGTTTTCAAATGTTTTATTTTTGAACGTCAGTTCACATTTGTAGGTGGATCATCAGTGTTAGAGCTAAAATTAGCATGTTTAAAGTGATTTTCATGCTTCCAGGGGCCCAAAACACAAGATTTATGGAATGGTTAAAAGTGCATGAAAATGGCCAATTTACTCACTCTGAGTTCTCAAAAAGGGTTTCTTCACCCCGGGAAGTTAATTAAATACCATTTGGAGGCATTTAATGTTTGAGCAAAAATGGCTGATTTTCGACAAAAGAGATAACACCCCCCCATTACGTCATGCTTCAGAAATGTGGAAAATGGTCCATTTTCAAATGTTTTATTTTTGAACGTCAGTTCACATTTGTAGGTGGATCATCAGTGTTAGAGCTAAAATTAGCATGTTTAAAGTGATTTTCATGCTTCCAGGGGCTCGGGAAGTTAATTAAATACCATTTGGAGGCATTTAATGTTCGAGCAAAAACGGCTGATTTTCGACAAAAGAGATAACACCCCCCCATTACGTCATGCTTCAGAAATGTGGAAAATGGTCCGTTTTCAAATGTTTTATTTTTGAACGTCAGTTCACATTTGTAGGTGGATCATCAGTGTTAGAGCTAAAATTAGCATGTTTAAAGTGATTTTCATGCTTCCAGGGGCTCGGGAAGTGAAATAAATACCATTTGGAGGCATTTAATGTTCGAGCAAAAACGGCTGATTTTCGACAAAAGAGATAACACCCCCCCATTACGTCATGCTTCAGAAATGTGGAAAATGGTCCGTTTTCAAATGTTTTATTTTTGAACGTCAGTTCACATTTGTAGGTGGATCATCAGTGTTAGAGCTAAAATTAGCATGTTTAAAGTGATTTTCATGCTTCCAGGGGCCCAAAACACAAGATTTATGGAATGGTTAAAAGTGCATGAAAATGGCCAATTTACTCACTCTGAGTTCTCAAAAAGGGTTTCTTCACCCCGGGAAGTTAATTAAATACCATTTGGAGGCATTTAATGTTCGAGCAAAAACGGCTGATTTTCGACAAAAGAGATAACACCCCCCCATTACGTCATGCTTCAGAAATGTGGAAAATGGTCCGTTTTCAAATGTTTTATTTTTGAACGTCAGTTCACATTTGTAGGTGGATCATCAGTGTTAGAGCTAAAATTAGCATGTTTAAAGTGATTTTCATGCTTCCAGGGGCTCAGGAAGTTAATTAAATACCATTTGGAGGCATTTAATGTTCGAGCAAAAACGGCTGATTTTCGACAAAAGAGATAACACCCCCCCATTACGTCATGCTTCAGAAATGTGGAAAATGGTCCGTTTTCAAATGTTTTATTTTTGAACGTCAGTTCACATTTGTAGGTGGATCATCAGTGTTAGAGCTAAAATTAGCATGTTTAAAGTGATTTTCATGCTTCCAGGGGCCCAAAACACAAGATTTATGGAATGGTTAAAAGTGCATGAAAATGGCCAATTTACTCACTCTGAGTTCTCAAAAAGGGTTTCTTCACCCCGGGAAGTTAATTAAATACCATTTGGAGGCATTTAATGTTCGAGCAAAAATGGCTGATTTTCGACAAAAGAGATTACACCCCCCATTACGTCATGCTTCAGAAATGTGGAAAATGGTCCGTTTTCAAATGTTTTATTTTTGAACGTCAGTTCACATTTGTAGGTGGATCATCAGTGTTAGAGCTAAAATTAGCATGTTTAAAGTGATTTTCATGCTTCCAGGGGCTCGGGAAGTTAATTAAATACCATTTGGAGGCATTTAATGTTCGAGCAAAAACGGCTGATTTTCGACAAAAGAGATAACACCCCCCCATTACGTCATGCTTCAGAAATGTGGAAAATGGTCCGTTTTCAAATGTTTTATTTTTGAACGTCAGTTCACATTTGTAGGTGGATCATCAGTGTTAGAGCTAAAATTAGCATGTTTAAAGTGATTTTCATGCTTCCAGGGGCCCAAAACACAAGATTTATCGAATGGTTAAAAGTGCATGAAAATGGCCAATTTACTCACTCTGAGTTCTCAAAAAGGGTTTCTTCACCCCGGGAAGTTAATTAAATACCATTTGGAGGCATTTAATGTTCGAGCAAAAACGGCTGATTTTCGACAAAAGAGATAACACCCCCCCATTACGTCATGCTTCAGAAATGTGGAAAATGGTCCGTTTTCAAATGTTTTATTTTTGAACGTCAGTTCACATTTGTAGGTGGATCATCAGTGTTAGAGCTAAAATTAGCATGTTTAAAGTGATTTTCATGCTTCCAGGGGCTCGGGAAGTTAATTAAATACCATTTGGAGGCATTTAATGTTCGAGCAAAAACGGCTGATTTTCGACAAAAGAGATAACACCCCCCCATTACGTCATGCTTCAGAAATGTGGAAAATGGTCCATTTTCAAATGTTTTATTTTTGAACGTCAGTTCACATTTGTAGGTGGATCATCAGTGTTAGAGCTAAAATTAGCATGTTTAAAGTGATTTTCATGCTTCCAGGGGCTCGGGAAGTGAAATAAATACCATTTGGAGGCATTTAATGTTCGAGCAAAAACGGCTGATTTTCGACAAGAGAGATAACACCCCCCCATTACGTCATGCTTCAGAAATGTGGAAAATGGTCCGTTTTCAAATGTTTTATTTTTGAACGTCAGTTCACATTTGTAGGTGGATCATCAGTGTTAGAGCTAAAATTAGCATGTTTAAAGTGATTTTCATGCTTCCAGGGGCCCAAAACACAAGATTTATGGAATGGTTAAAAGTGCATGAAAATGGCCAATTTACTCACTCTGAGTTCTCAAAAAGGGTTTCTTCACCCCGGGAAGTTAATTAAATACCATTTGGAGTCATTTAATGTTCGAGCAAAAACGGCTGATTTTCGACAAAAGAGATAACACCCCCCATTACGTCATGCTTCAGAAATGTGGAAAATGGTCCGTTTTCAAATGTTTTATTTTTGAACGTCAGTTCACATTTGTAGGTGGATCATCAGTGTTAGAGCTAAAATTAGCATGTTTAAAGTGATTTTCATGCTTCCAGGGGCTCGGGAAGTGAAATAAATACCATTTGGAGGCATTTAATGTTCGAGCAAAAACGGCTGATTTTCGACAAAAGAGATAACACCCCCCCATTACGTCATGCTTCAGAAATGTGGAAAATGGTCCGTTTTCAAATGTTTTATTTTTGAACGTCAGTTCACATTTGTAGGTGGATCATCAGTGTTAGAGCTAAAATTAGCATGTTTAAAGTGATTTTCATGCCTCCAGGGGCTCGGGAAGTGAAATAAATACCATTTGGAGGCATTTAATGTTCGAGCAAAAACGGCTGATTTTCGACAAAAGAGATAACACCCCCCCATTACGTCATGCTTCAGAAATGTGGAAAATGGTCCGTTTTCAAATGTTTTATTTTTGAACGTCAATTCACATTTGTAGGTGGATCATCAGTGTTAGAGCTAAAATTAGCATGTTTAAAGTGATTTTCATGCTTCCAGGGGCCCAAAACACAAGATTTATGGAATGGTTAAAAGTGCATGAAAATGGCCAATTTACTCACTCTGAGTTCTCAAAAAGGGTTTCTTCACCCCGGGAAGTTAATTAAATACCATTTGGAGGCATTTAATGTTCGAGCAAAAACGGCTGATTTTCGACAAAAGAGATAACACCCCCCCATTACGTCATGCTTCAGAAATGTGGAAAATGGTCCGTTTTCAAATGTTTTATTTTTGAACGTCAGTTCACATTTGTAGGTGGATCATCAGTGTTAGAGCTAAAATTAGCATGTTTAAAGTGATTTTCATGCTTCCAGGGGCTCGGGAAGTTAATTAAATACCATTTGGAGGCATTTAATGTTCGAGCAAAAACGGCTGATTTTCGACAAAAGAGATAACACCCCCCCATTACGTCATGCTTCAGAAATGTGGAAAATGGTCCGTTTTCAAATGTTTTATTTTTGAACGTCAGTTCACATTTGTAGGTGGATCATCAGTGTTAGAGCTAAAATTAGCATGTTTAAAGTGATTTTCATGCTTCCAGGGGCTCGGGAAGTGAAATAAATACCATTTGGAGGCATTTAATGTTCGAGCAAAAACGGCTGATTTTCGACAAAAGAGATAACACCCCCCCATTACGTCATGCTTCAGAAATGTGGAAAATGGTCCGTTTTCAAATGTTTTATTTTTGAACGTCAGTTCACATTTGTAGGTGGATCATCAGTGTTAGAGCTAAAATTAGCATGTTTAAAGTGATTTTCATGCTTCCAGGGGCCCAAAACACAAGATTTATGGAATGGTTAAAAGTGCATGAAAATGGCCAATTTACTCACTCTGAGTTCTCAAAAAGGGTTTCTTCACCCCGGGAAGTTAATTAAATACCATTTGGAGGCATTTAATGTTCGAGCAAAAACGGCTGATTTTCGACAAAAGAGATAACACCCCCCCATTACGTCATGCTTCAGAAATGTGGAAAATGGTCCGTTTTCAAATGTTTTATTTTTGAACGTCAGTTCACATTTGTAGGTGTATCATCAGTGTTAGAGCTAAAATTAGCATGTTTTAAGTGATTTTCATGCTTCCAGGGGCTCGGGAAGTTAATTAAATACCATTTGGAGGCATTTAATGTTCGAGCAAAAACGGCTGATTTTCGACAAAAGAGATAACACCCCCCCATTACGTCATGCTTCAGAAATGTGGAAAATGGTTCGTTTTCAAATGTTTTATTTTTGAACGTCCGTTCACATTTGTAGGTGGATCATCAGTGTTAGAGCTAAAATTAGCATGTTTAAAGTGATTTTCATGCTTCCAGGGGCTCGGGAAGTGAAATAAATACCATTTGGAGGCATTTAATGTTCGAGCAAAAACGGCTGCTTTTCGACAAAAGAGATAACACCCCCCCATTACGTCATGCTTCAGAAATGTGGAAAATGGTCCGTTTTCAAATGTTTTATTTTTGAACGTCAGTTCACATTTGTAGGTGGATCATCAGTGTTAGAGCTAAAATTAGCATGTTTAAAGTGATTTTCATGCTTCCAGGGGCCCAAAACACAAGATTTATGGAATGGTTAAAAGTGCATGAAAATGGCCAATTTACTCACTCTGAGTTCTCAAAAAGGGTTTCTTCACCCCGGGAAGTTAATTAAATACCATTTGGAGGCATTTAATGTTCGAGCAAAAACGGCTGATTTTCGACAAAAGAGATAACACCCCCCCATTACGTCATGCTTCAGAAATGTGGAAAATGGTCCGTTTTCAAATGTTTTATTTTTGAACGTCAGTTCACATTTGTAGGTGGATCATCAGTGTTAGAGCTAAAATTAGCATGTTTAAAGTGATTTTCATGCTTCCAGGGGCTCGGGAAGTTAATTAAATACCATTTGGAGGCATTTAATGTTCGAGCAAAAACGGCTGATTTTCGACAAAAGAGATAACACCCCCCCATTACGTCATGCTTCAGAAATGTGGAAAATGGTCCGTTTTCAAATGTTTTATTTTTGAACGTCAATTCACATTTGTAGGTGGATCATCAGTGTTAGAGCTAAAATTAGCATGTTTAAAGTGATTTTCATGCTTCCAGGGGCCCAAAACACAAGATTTATGGAATGGTTAAAAGTGCATGAAAATGGCCAATTTACTCACTCTGAGTTCTCAAAAAGGGTTTCTTCACCCCGGGAAGTTAATTAAATACCATTTGGAGGCATTTAATGTTCGAGCAAAAACGGCTGATTTTCGACAAAAGAGATAACACCCCCCCATTACGTCATGCTTCAGAAATGTGGAAAATGGTCCGTTTTCAAATGTTTTATTTTTGAACGTCAGTTCACATTTGTAGGTGGATCATCAGTGTTAGAGCTAAAATTAGCATGTTTAAAGTGATTTTCATGCTTCCAGGGGCTCGGGAAGTTAATTAAATACCATTTGGAGGCATTTAATGTTCGAGCAAAAACGGCTGATTTTCGACAAAAGAGATAACACCCCCCCATTACGTCATGCTTCAGAAATGTGGAAAATGGTCCGTTTTCAAATGTTTTATTTTTGAACGTCAGTTCACATTTGTAGGTGGATCATCAGTGTTAGAGCTAAAATTAGCATGTTTAAAGTGATTTTCATGCTTCCAGGGGCTCGGGAAGTGAAATAAATACCATTTGGAGGCATTTAATGTTCGAGCAAAAACGGCTGATTTTCGACAAAAGAGATAACACCCCCCCATTACGTCATGCTTCAGAAATGTGGAAAATGGTCCGTTTTCAAATGTTTTATTTTTGAACGTCAGTTCACATTTGTAGGTGGATCATCAGTGTTAGAGCTAAAATTAGCATGTTTAAAGTGATTTTCATGCTTCCAGGGGCCCAAAACACAAGATTTATGGAATGGTTAAAAGTGCATGAAAATGGCCAATTTACTCACTCTGAGTTCTCAAAAAGGGTTTCTTCACCCCGGGAAGTTAATTAAATACCATTTGGAGGCATTTAATGTTCGAGCAAAAACGGCTGATTTTCGACAAAAGAGATAACACCCCCCCATTACGTCATGCTTCAGAAATGTGGAAAATGGTCCGTTTTCAAATGTTTTATTTTTGAACGTCAGTTCACATTTGTAGGTGTATCATCAGTGTTAGAGCTAAAATTAGCATGTTTTAAGTGATTTTCATGCTTCCAGGGGCTCGGGAAGTTAATTAAATACCATTTGGAGGCATTTAATGTTCGAGCAAAAACGGCTGATTTTCGACAAAAGAGATAACACCCCCCCATTACGTCATGCTTCAGAAATGTGGAAAATGGTTCGTTTTCAAATGTTTTATTTTTGAACGTCCGTTCACATTTGTAGGTGGATCATCAGTGTTAGAGCTAAAATTAGCATGTTTAAAGTGATTTTCATGCTTCCAGGGGCTCGGGAAGTGAAATAAATACCATTTGGAGGCATTTAATGTTCGAGCAAAAACGGCTGCTTTTCGACAAAAGAGATAACACCCCCCCATTACGTCATGCTTCAGAAATGTGGAAAATGGTCCGTTTTCAAATGTTTTATTTTTGAACGTCAGTTCACATTTGTAGGTGGATCATCAGTGTTAGAGCTAAAATTAGCATGTTTAAAGTGATTTTCATGCTTCCAGGGGCCCAAAACACAAGATTTATGGAATGGTTAAAAGTGCATGAAAATGGCCAATTTACTCACTCTGAGTTCTCAAAAAGGGTTTCTTCACCCCGGGAAGTTAATTAAATACCATTTGGAGGCATTTAATGTTCGAGCAAAAACGGCTGATTTTCGACAAAAGAGATAACACCCCCCCATTACGTCATGCTTCAGAAATGTGGAAAATGGTCCGTTTTCAAATGTTTTATTTTTGAACGTCAGTTCACATTTGTAGGTGGATCATCAGTGTTAGAGCTAAAATTAGCATGTTTAAAGTGATTTTCATGCTTCCAGGGGCTCGGGAAGTTAATTAAATACCATTTGGAGGCATTTAATGTTCGAGCAAAAACGGCTGATTTTCGACAAAAGAGATAACACCCCCCCATTACGTCATGCTTCAGAAATGTGGAAAATGGTTCATTTTCAAATGTTTTATTTTTGAACGTCAGTTCACATTTGTAGGTGGATCATCAGTGTTAGAGCTAAAATTAGCATGTTTAAAGTGATTTTCATGCTTCCAGGGGCCCAAAACACAAGATTTATGGAATGGTTAAAAGTGCATGAAAATGGCCAATTTACTCACTCTGAGTTCTCAAAAAGGGTTTCTTCACCCCGGGAAGTTAATTAAATACCATTTGGAGGCATTTAATGTTCGAGCAAAAACGGCTGATTTTCGACAAAAGAGATAACACCCCCCCATTACGTCATGCTTCAGAAATGTGGAAAATGGTCAGTTTTCAAATGTTTTATTTTTGAACGTCAGTTCACATTTGTAGGTGGATCATCAGTGTTAGAGCTAAAATTAGCATGTTTAAAGTGATTTTCATGCTTCCAGGGGCTCGGGAAGTTAATTAAATACCATTTGGAGGCATTTAATGTTCGAGCAAAAACGGCTGATTTTCGACAAAAGAGATAACACCCCCCCATTACTTCATGCTTCAGAAATGTGGAAAATGGTCCGTTTTCAAATGTTTTATTTTTGAACGTCAGTTCACCTTTGTAGGTGGATCATCAGTGTTAGAGCTAAAATTAGCATGTTTAAAGTGATTTTCATGCTTCCAGGGGCCCAAAACACAAGATTTATGGAATGGTTAAAAGTGCATGAAAATGGCCAATTTACTCACTCTGAGTTCTCAAAAAGGGTTTCTTCACCCCGGGAAGTTAATTAAATACCATTTGGAGGCATTTAATGTTCGAGCAAAAACGGCTGATTTTCGAAAAAAGAGATAACACCCCCCCATTACGTCATGCTTCAGAAATGTGGAAAATGGTCCGTTTTCAAATGTTTTATTTTTGAACGTCAGTTCACATTTGTAGGTGGATCATCAGTGTTAGAGCTAAAATTAGCATGTTTAAAGTGATTTTCATGCTTCCAGGGGCCCAAAACACAAGATTTATGGAATGGTTAAAAGTGCATGAAAATGGCCAATTTACTCACTCTGAGTTCTCAAAAAGGGTTTCTTCACTGCGGGAAGTTAATTAAATACCATTTGGAGGCATTTAATGTTCGAGCAAAAATGGCTGATTTTCGACAAAAGAGATAAAACCCCCCCATTACGTCATGCTTCAGAAATGTGGAAAATGGTCCGTTTTCAAATGTTTTATTTTTGAACGTCAGTTCACATTTGTAGGTGGATCATCAGTGTTAGAGCTAAAATTAGCATGTGTAAAGTGATTTTCATGCTTCCAGGGGCTCGGGAAGTTAATTAAATACCATTTGGAGGCATTTAATGTTCGAGCAAAAACGGCTGATTTTCGACAAAAGAGATAACACCCCCCCCATTACGTCATGCTTCAGAAATGTGGAAAATGGTCCGTTTTCAAATGTTTTATTTTTGAACGTCAGTTCACATTTGTAGGTGGATCATCAGTGTTAGAGCTAAAATTAGCATGTTTAAAGTGATTTTCATGCTTCCAGGGGCCCAAAACACAAGATTTATGGAATGGTTAAAAGTGCATGAAAATGGCCAATTTACTCACTCTGAGTTCTCAAAAAGGGTTTCTTCACCCCGGGAAGTTAATTAAATACCATTTGGAGGCATTTAATGTTCGAGCAAAAACGGCTGATTTTCGACAAAAGAGATAACACCCCCCCATTACGTCATGCTTCAGAAATGTGGAAAATGGTCCGTTTTCAAATGTTTTATTTTTGAACGTCAGTTCACATTTGTAGGTGGATCATCAGTGTTAGAGCTAAAATTTGCATGTTTAAAGTGATTTTCATGCTTCCAGGTGCTCGGGAAGTGAAATAAATACCATTTGGAGGCATTTAATGTTCGAGCAAAAACGGCTGATTTTCGACAAGAGAGATAACACCCCCCCATTACGTCATGCTTCAGAAATGTGGAAAATGGTCCGTTTTCAAATGTTTTATTTTTGAACGTCAGTTCACATTTGTAGGTGGATCATCAGTGTTAGAGCTAAAATTAGCATGTTTAAAGTGATTTTCATGCTTCCAGGGGCCCAAAACACAAGATTTATGGAATGGTTAAAAGTGCATGAAAATGGCCAATTTACTCACTCTGAGTTCTCAAAAAGGGTTTCTTCACCCCGGGAAGTTAATTAAATACCATTTGGAGGCATTTAATGTTCGAGCAAAAACGGCTGATTTTCGACAAAAGAGATAACACCCCCCCATTACGTCATGCTTCAGAAATGTGGAAAATGGTCCGTTTTCAAATGTTTTATTTTTGAACGTCAGTTCACATTTGTAGGTGGATCATCAGTGTTAGAGCTAAAATTAGCATGTTTAAAGTGATTTTCATGCTTCCAGGGGCTCGGGAAGTGAAATAAATACCATTTGGAGGCATTTAATGTTCGAGCAAAAACGGCTGATTTTCGACAAAAGAGATAACACCCCCCCATTACGTCATGCTTCAGAAATGTGGAAAATGGTCCGTTTTCAAATGTTTTATTTTTGAACGTCAGTTCACATTTGTAGGTGGATCATCAGTGTTAGAGCTAAAATTAGCATGTTTAAAGTGATTTTCATGCCTCCAGGGGCTCGGGAAGTGAAATAAATACCATTTGGAGGCATTTAATGTTCGAGCAAAAACGGCTGATTTTCGACAAAAGAGATAACACCCCCCCATTACGTCATGCTTCAGAAATGTGGAAAATGGTCCGTTTTCAAATGTTTTATTTTTGAACGTCAGTTCACATTTGTAGGTGGATCATCAGTGTTAGAGCTAAAATTTGCATGTTTAAAGTGATTTTCATGCTTCCAGGGGCCCAAAACACAAGATTTATGGAATGGTTAAAAGTGCATGAAAATGGCCAATTTACTCACTCTGAGTTCTCAAAAAGGGTTTCTTCACCCCGAGAAGTTAATTAAATACCATTTGGAGGCATTTAATGTTCGAGCAAAAACGGCTGATTTTCGACAAAAGAGATAACACCCCCCCATTACGTCATGCTTCAGAAATGTGGAAAATGGTCCGTTTTCAAATGTTTTATTTTTGAACGTCAGTTCACATTTGTAGGTGGATCATCAGTGTTAGAGCTAAAATTAGCATGTTTAAATTGATTTTCATGCCTCCAGGGGCTCGGGAAGTGAAATAAATACCATTTGGAGGCATTTAATGTTCGAGCAAAAACGGCTGATTTTCGACAAAAGAGATAACACCCCCCCATTACGTCATGCTTCAGAAATGTGGAAAATGGTCCGTTTTCAAATGTTTTATTTTTGAACGTCAGTTCACATTTGTAGGTGGATCATCAGTGTTAGAGCTAAAATTCGCATGTTTAAAGTGATTTTCATGCTTCCAGGGGCTCGGGAATTTAATTAAATACCATTTGGAGGCATTTAATGTTCGAGCAAAAACGGCTGATTTTCGACAAAAGAGATAACACCCCCCCATTACGTCATGCTTCAGAAATGTGGAAAATGGTCCGTTTTCAAATGTTTTATTTTTGAACGTCAGTTCACATTTGTAGGTGGATCATCAGTGTTAGAGCTAAAATTAGCAGGTTTAAAGTGATTTTCATGCTTCCAGGGGCTCGGGAAGTGAAATAAATACCATTTGGAGGCATTTAATGTTCGAGCAAAAACGGCTGATTTTCGACAAGAGAGATAACACCGCCCCATTACGTCATGCTTCAGAAATGTGGAAAATGGTCCGTTTTCAAATGTTTTATTTTTGAACGTCAGTTCACATTTGTAGGTGGATCATCAGTGTTAGAGCTAAAATTAGCATGTTTAAAGTGATTTTCATGCTTCCAGGGGCTCGGGAAGTTAATTAAATACCATTTGGAGGCATTTAATGTTCGAGCAAAAACGGCTGATTTTCGACAAAAGAGATAACACCCCCCCATTACGTCATGCTTCAGAAATGTGGAAAATGGTCCGTTTTCAAATGTTTTATTTTTGAACGTCAGTTCACATTTGTAGGTGGATCATCAGTGTTAGAGCTAAAATTAGCATGTTTAAAGTGATTTTCATGCTTCCAGGGGCCCAAAACACAAGATTTATGGAATGGTTAAAAGTGCATGAAAATGGCCAATTTACTCACTCTGAGTTCTCAAAAAGGGTTTCTTCACCCCGGGAAGTTAATTAAATACCATTTGGAGGCATTTAATGTTCGAGCAAAAACGGCTGATTTTCGACAAAAGAGATAACACCCCCCCATTACGTCATGCTTCAGAAATGTGGAAAATGGTCCGTTTTCAAATGTTTTATTTTTGAACGTCAGTTCACATTTGTAGGTGGATCATCAGTGTTAGAGCTAAAATTAGCATGTTTAAAGTGATTTTCATGCTTCCAGGGGCTCGGGAAGTTAATTAAATACCATTTGGAGGCATTTAATGTTCGAGCAAAAACGGCTGATTTTCGACAAAAGAGATAACACCCCCCCATTACGTCATGCTTCAGAAATGTGGAAAATGGTCCGTTTTCAAATGTTTTATTTTTGAACGTCAGTTCACATTTGTAGGTGGATCATCAGTGTTAGAGCTAAAATTAGCATGTTTAAAGTGATTTTCATGCTTCCAGGGGCTCGGGAAGTGAAATAAATACCATTTGGAGGCATTTAATGTTCGAGCAAAAACGGCTGATTTTCGACAAGAGAGATAACACCCCCCATTACGTCATGCTTCAGAAATGTGGAAAATGGTCCGTTTTCAAATGTTTTAGTTTTTGAACGTCAGTTCACATTTGTAGGTGGATCATCAGTGTTAGAGCTAAAATTAGCATGTTTAAAGTGATTTTCATGCTCCCAGGGGCCCAAAACACAAGATTTATGGAATGGTTAAAAGTGCATGAAAATGGCCAATTTACTCACTCTGAGTTCTCAAAAAGGGTTTCTTCACCCCGGGAAGTTAATTAAATACCATTTGGAGGCATTTAATGTTCGAGCAAAAACGGCTGATTTTCGACAAAAGAGATAACACCCCCCATTACGTCATGCTTCAGAAATGTGGAAAATGGTCCGTTTTCAAATGTTTTATTTTTGAACGTCAGTTCACATTTGTAGGTGGATCATCAGTGTTAGAGCTAAAATTAGCATGTTTAAAGTGATTTTCATGCTTCCAGGGGCTCGGGAAGTGAAATAAATACCATTTGGAGGCATTTAATGTTCGAGCAAAAACGGCTGATTTTCGACAAAAGAGATAACACCCCCCCATTACGTCATGCTTCAGAAATGTGGAAAATGGTCAGTTTTCAAATGTTTTATTTTTGAACGTCAGTTCACATTTGTAGGTGGATCATCAGTGTTAGAGCTAAAATTAGCATGTTTAAAGTGATTTTCATGCCTCCAGGGGCTCGGGAAGTGAAATAAATACCATTTGGAGGCATTTAATGTTCGAGCAAAAACGGCTGATTTTCGACAAAAGAGATAACACCCCCCCATTACGTCATGCTTCAGAAATGTGGAAAATGGTCCGTTTTCAAATGTTTTATTTTTGAACGTCAATTCACATTTGTAGGTGGATCATCAGTGTTAGAGCTAAAATTAGCATGTTTAAAGTGATTTTCATGCTTCCAGGGGCCCAAAACACAAGATTTATGGAATGGTTAAAAGTGCATGAAAATGGCCAATTTACTCACTCTGAGTTCTCAAAAAGGGTTTCTTCACCCCGGGAAGTTAATTAAATACCATTTGGAGGCATTTAATGTTCGAGCAAAAACGGCTGATTTTCGACAAAAGAGATAACACCCCCCCATTACGTCATGCTTCAGAAATGTGGAAAATGGTCCGTTTTCAAATGTTTTATTTTTGAACGTCAGTTCACATTTGTAGGTGGATCATCAGTGTTAGAGCTAAAATTAGCATGTTTAAAGTGATTTTCATGCTTCCAGGGGCTCGGGAAGTTAATTAAATACCATTTGGAGGCCTTTAATGTTCGAGCAAAAACGGCTGATTTTCGACAAAAGAGATAACACCCCCCCATTACGTCATGCTTCAGAAATGTGGAAAATGGTCCGTTTTCAAATGTTTTATTTTTGAACGTCAGTTCACATTTGTAGGTGGATCATCAGTGTTAGAGCTAAAATTAGCATGTTTAAAGTGATTTTCATGCTTCCAGGGGCTCGGGAAGTGAAATAAATACCATTTGGAGGCATTTAATGTTCGAGCAAAAACGGCTGATTTTCGACAAAAGAGATAACACCCCCCCATTACGTCATGCTTCAGAAATGTGGAAAATGGTCCGTTTTCAAATGTTTTATTTTTGAACGTCAGTTCACATTTGTAGGTGGATCATCAGTGTTAGAGCTAAAATTAGCATGTTTAAAGTGATTTTCATGCTTCCAGGGGCTCGGGAAGTTAATTAAATACCATTTGGAGGCATTTAATGTTCGAGCAAAAACGGCTGATTTTCGACAAAAGAGATAACACCCCCCATTACGTCATGCTTCAGAAATGTGGAAAATGGTCCGTTTTCAAATGTTTTATTTTTGAACGTCAGTTCACATTTGTAGGTGGATCATCAGTGTTAGAGCTAAAATTAGCATGTTTAAAGTGATTTTCATGCTTCCAGGGGCTCGGGAAGTGAAATAAATACCATTTGGAGGCATTTAATGTTCGAGCAAAAACGGCTGATTTTCGACAAGAGAGATAACACCCCCCATTACGTCATGCTTCAGAAATGTGGAAAATGGTCCGTTTTCAAATGTTTTAGTTTTTGAACGTCAGTTCACATTTGTAGGTGGATCATCAGTGTTAGAGCTAAAATTAGCATGTTTAAAGTGATTTTCATGCTTCCAGGGGCCCAAAACACAAGATTTATGGAATGGTTAAAAGTGCATGAAAATGGCCAATTTACTCACTCTGAGTTCTCAAAAAGGGTTTCTTCACCCCGGGAAGTTAATTAAATACCATTTGGAGGCATTTAATGTTCGAGCAAAACCGGCTGATTTTCGACAAAAGAGATAACACCCCCCATTACGTCATGCTTCAGAAATGTGGAAAATGGTCCGTTTTCAAATGTTTTATTTTTGAACGTCAGTTCACATTTGTAGGTGGATCATCAGTGTTAGAGCTAAAATTAGCATGTTTAAAGTGATTTTCATGCCTCCAGGGGCTCGGGAAGTGAAATAAATACCATTTGGAGGCATTTAATGTTCGAGCAAAAACGGCTGATTTTCGACAAAAGAGATAACACCCCCCCATTACGTCATGCTTCAGAAATGTGGAAAATGGTCCGTTTTCAAATGTTTTATTTTTGAACGTCAATTCACATTTGTAGGTGGATCATCAGTGTTAGAGCTAAAATTAGCATGTTTAAAGTGATTTTCATGCTTCCAGGGGCCCAAAACACAAGATTTATGGAATGGTTAAAAGTGCATGAAAATGGCCAATTTACTCACTCTGAGTTCTCAAAAAGGGTTTCTTCACCCCGGGAAGTTAATTAAATACCATTTGGAGGCATTTAATGTTCGAGCAAAAACGGATGATTTTCGACAAAAGAGATAACACCCCCCCATTACGTCATGCTTCAGAAATGTGGAAAATGGTCCGTTTTCAAATGTTTTATTTTTGAACGTCAGTTCACATTTGTAGGTGGATCATCAGTGTTAGAGCTAAAATTAGCATGTTTAAAGTGATTTTCATGCTTCCAGGGGCTCGGGAAGTTAATTAAATACCATTTGGAGGCATTTAATGTTCGAGCAAAAACGGCTGATTTTCGACAAAAGAGATAACACCCCCCCATTACGTCATGCTTCAGAAATGTGGAAAATCGTCCGTTTTCAAATGTTTTATTTTTGAACGTCAGTTCACATTTGTAGGTGGATCATCAGTGTTAGAGCTAAAATTAGCATGTTTAAAGTGATTTTCATGCTTCCAGGGGCTCGGGAAGTGAAATAAATACCATTTGGAGGCATTTAATGTTCGAGCAAAAACGGCTGATTTTCGACAAAAGAGATAACACCCCCCCATTACGTCATGCTTCAGAAATGTGGAAAATGGTCCGTTTTCAAATGTTTTATTTTTGAACGTCAGTTCACATTTGTAGGTGGATCATCAGTGTTAGAGCTAAAATTAGCATGTTTAAAGTGATTTTCATGCTTCCAGGGGCTCGGGAATTTAATTAAATACCATTTGGAGGCATTTAATGTTCGAGCAAAAACGGCTGATTTTCGACAAAAGAGATAACACCCCCCCATTACGTCATGCTTCAGAAATGTGGAAAATGGTCCGTTTTCAAATGTTTTATTTTTGAACGTCAGTTCACATTTGTAGGTGGATCATCAGTGTTAGAGCTAAAATTAGCATGTTTAAAGTGATTTTCATGCTTCCAGGGGCTCGGGAAGTGAAATAAATACCATTTGGAGGCATTTAATGTTCGAGCAAAAACGGCTGATTTTCGACAAGAGAGATAACACCGCCCCATTACGTCATGCTTCAGAAATGTGGAAAATGGTCCGTTTTCAAATGTTTTATTTTTGAACGTCAGTTCACATTTGTAGGTGGATCATCAGTGTTAGAGCTAAAATTAGCATGTTTAAAGTGATTTTCATGCTTCCAGGGGCTCGGGAAGTTAATTAAATACCATTTGGAGGCATTTAATGTTCGAGCAAAAACGGCTGATTTTCGACAAAAGAGATAACACCCCCCCATTACGTCATGCTTCAGAAATGTGGAAAATGGTCCGTTTTCAAATGTTTTATTTTTGAACGTCAGTTCACATTTGTAGGTGGATCATCAGTGTTAGAGCTAAAATTAGCATGTTTAAAGTGATTTTCATGCTTCCAGGGGCTCGGGAAGTGAAATAAATACCATTTGGAGGCATTTAATGTTCGAGCAAAAACGGCTGATTTTCGACAAGAGAGATAACACCGCCCCATTACGTCATGCTTCAGAAATGTGGAAAATGGTCCGTTTTCAAATGTTTTATTTTTGAACGTCAGTTCACATTTGTAGGTGGATCATCAGTGTTAGAGCTAAAATTAGCATGTTTAAAGTGATTTTCATGCTTCCAGGGGCTCGGGAAGTTAATTAAATACCATTTGGAGGCATTTAATGTTCGAGCAAAAACGGCTGATTTTCGACAAAAGAGATAACACCCCCCCATTACGTCATGCTTCAGAAATGTGGAAAATGGTCCGTTTTCAAATGTTTTATTTTTGAACGTCAGTTCACATTTGTAGGTGGATCATCAGTGTTAGAGCTAAAATTAGCATGTTTAAACTGATTTTCATGCTTCCAGGGGCCCAAAACACAAGATTTATGGAATGGTTAAAAGTGCATGAAAATGGCCAATTTACTCACTCTGAGTTCTCAAAAAGGGTTTCTTCACCCCGGGAAGTTAATTAAATACCATTTGGAGGCATTTAATGTTCGAGCAAAAACGGCTGATTTTCGACAAAAGAGATAACACCCCCCCATTACGTCATGCTTCAGAAATGTGGAAAATGGTCCGTTTTCAAATGTTTTATTTTTGAACGTCAGTTCACATTTGTAGGTGGATCATCAGTGTTAGAGCTAAAATTAGCATGTTTAAAGTGATTTTCATGCTTCCAGGGGCTCGGGAAGTTAATTAAATACCATTTGGAGGCATTTAATGTTCGAGCAAAAACGGCTGATTTTCGACAAAAGAGATAACACCCCCCCATTACGTCATGCTTCAGAAATGTGGAAAATGGTCCGTTTTCAAATGTTTTATTTTTGAACGTCAGTTCACATTTGTAGGTGGATCATCAGTGTTAGAGCTAAAATTAGCATGTTTAAAGTGATTTTCATGCTTCCAGGGGCTCGGGAAGTGAAATAAATACCATTTGGAGGCATTTAATGTTCGAGCAAAAACGGCTGATTTTCGACAAGAGAGATAACACCCCCCCATTACGTCATGCTTCAGAAATGTGGAAAATGGTCCGTTTTCAAATGTTTTAGTTTTTGAACGTCAGTTCACATTTGTAGGTGGATCATCAGTGTTAGAGCTAAAATTAGCATGTTTAAAGTGATTTTCATGCTTCCAGGGGCCCAAAACACAAGATTTATGGAATGGTTAAAAGTGCATGAAAATGGCCAATTTACTCACTCTGAGTTCTCAAAAAGGGTTTCTTCACCCCGGGAAGTTAATTAAATACCATTTGGAGGCATTTAATGTTCGAGCAAAAACGGCTGATTTTCGACAAAAAAGATAACACCCCCCATTACGTCATGCTTCAGAAATGTGGAAAATGGTCCGTTTTCAAATGTTTTATTTTTGAACGTCAGTTCACATTTGTAGGTGGATCATCAGTGTTAGAGCTAAAATTAGCATGTTTAAAGTGATTTTCATGCTTCCAGGGGCTCGGGAAGTGAAATAAATACCATTTGGAGGCATTTAATGTTCGAGCAAAAACGGCTGATTTTCGACAAAAGAGATAACACCCCCCCATTACGTCATGCTTCAGAAATGTGGAAAATGGTCAGTTTTCAAATGTTTTATTTTTGAACGTCAGTTCACATTTGTAGGTGGATCATCAGTGTTAGAGCTAAAATTAGCATGTTTAAAGTGATTTTCATGCCTCCAGGGGCTCGGGAAGTGAAATAAATACCATTTGGAGGCATTTAATGTTCGAGCAAAAACGGCTGATTTTCGACAAAAGAGATAACACCCCCCCATTACGTCATGCTTCAGAAATGTGGAAAATGGTCCGTTTTCAAATGTTTTATTTTTGAACGTCAATTCACATTTGTAGGTGGATCATCAGTGTTAGAGCTAAAATTAGCATGTTTAAAGTGATTTTCATGCTTCCAGGGGCCCAAAACACAAGATTTATGGAATGGTTAAAAGTGCATGAAAATGGCCAATTTACTCACTCTGAGTTCTCAAAAAGGGTTTCTTCACCCCGGGAAGTTAATTAAATACCATTTGGAGGCATTTAATGTTCGAGCAAAAACGGCTGATTTTCGACAAAAGAGATAACACCCCCCCATTACGTCATGCTTCAGAAATGTGGAAAATGGTCCGTTTTCAAATGTTTTATTTTTGAACGTCAGTTCACATTTGTAGGTGGATCATCAGTGTTAGAGCTAAAATTAGCATGTTTAAAGTGATTTTCATGCTTCCAGGGGCTCGGGAAGTTAATTAAATACCATTTGGAGGCATTTAATGTTCGAGCAAAAACGGCTGATTTTCGACAAAAGAGATAACACCCCCCCATTACGTCATGCTTCAGAAATGTGGAAAATGGTCCGTTTTCAAATGTTTTATTTTTGAACGTCAGTTCACATTTGTAGGTGGATCATCAGTGTTAGAGCTAAAATTAGCATGTTTAAAGTGATTTTCATGCTTCCAGGGGCTCGGGAAGTGAAATAAATACCATTTGGAGGCATTTAATGTTCGAGCAAAAACGGCTGATTTTCGACAAAAGAGATAACACCCCCCCATTACGTCATGCTTCAGAAATGTGGAAAATGAACCGTTTTCAAATGTTTTATTTTTGAACGTCAGTTCACATTTGTAGGTGGATCATCAGTGTTAGAGCTAAAATTAGCATGTTTAAAGTGATTTTCATGCTTCCAGGCGCCCAAAACACAAGATTTATGGAATGGTTAAAAGTGCATGAAAATGGCCAATTTACTCACTCTGAGTTCTCAAAAAGGGTTTCTTCACCCCGGGAAGTTAATTAAATACCATTTGGAGGCATTTAATGTTCGAGCAAAAACGGCTGATTTTCGACAAAAGAGATAACACCCCCCCATTACGTCATGCTTCAGAAATGTGGAAAATGGTCCGTTTTCAAATGTTTTATTTTTGAACGTCAGTTCACATTTGTAGGTGGATCATCAGTGTTAGAGCTAAAATTAGCATGTTTTAAGTGATTTTCATGCTTCCAGGGGCTCGGGAAGTTAATTAAATACCATTTGGAGGCATTTAATGTTCGAGCAAAAACGGCTGATTTTCGACAAAAGAGATAACACCCCCCCATTACGTCATGCTTCAGAAATGTGGAAAATGGTCCGTTTTCAAATGTTTTATTTTTGAACGTCCGTTCACATTTGTAGGTGGATCATCAGTGTTAGAGCTAAAATTAGCATGTTTAAAGTGATTTTCATGCTTCCAGGGGCTCGGGAAGTGAAATAAATATCATTTGGAGGCATTTAATGTTCGAGCAAAAACGGCTGATTTTCGACAAAAGAGATAACACCCCCCCATTACGTCATGCTTCAGAAATGTGGAAAATGGTCCGTTTTCAAATGTTTTATTTTTGAACGTCAGTTCACATTTGTAGGTGGATCATCAGTGTTAGAGCTAAAATTAGCATGTTTAAAGTGATTTTCATGCTTCCAGGGGCCCAAAACACAAGATTTATGGAATGGTTAAAAGTGCATGAAAATGGCCAATTTACTCACTCTGAGTTCTCAAAAAGGGTTTCTTCACCCCGGGAAGTTAATTAAATACCATTTGGAGGCATTTAATGTTCGAGCAAAAACGGCTGATTTTCGACAAAAGAGATAACACCCCCCCATTACGTCATGCTTCAGAAATGTGGAAAATGGTCCGTTTTCAAATGTTTTATTTTTGAACGTCAGTTCACATTTGTAGGTGGATCATCAGTGTTAGAGCTAAAATTAGCATGTTTAAAGTGATTTTCATGCTTCCAGGGGCTCGGGAAGTTAATTAAATACCATTTGGAGGCATTTAATGTTCGAGCAAAAACGGCTGATTTTCGACAAAAGAGATAACACCCCCCCATTACGTCATGCTTCAGAAATGTGGAAAATGGTTCATTTTCAAATGTTTTATTTTTGAACGTCAGTTCACATTTGTAGGTGGATCATCAGTGTTAGAGCTAAAATTAGCATGTTTAAAGTGATTTTCATGCTTCCAGGGGCCCAAAACACAAGATTTATGGAATGGTTAAAAGTGCATGAAAATGGCCAATTTACTCACTCTGAGTTCTCAAAAAGGGTTTCTTCACCCAGGGAAGTTAATTAAATACCATTTGGAGGCATTTAATGTTCGAGCAAAAACGGCTGATTTTCGACAAAAGAGATAACACCCCCCCATTACGTCATGCTTCAGAAATGTGGAAAATGGTCAGTTTTCAAATGTTTTATTTTTGAACGTCAGTTCACATTTGTAGGTGGATCATCAGTGTTAGAGCTAAAATTAGCATGTTTAAAGTGATTTTCATGCTTCCAGGGGCTCGGGAAGTTAATTAAATACCATTTGGAGGCATTTAATGTTCGAGCAAAAACGGCTGATTTTCGACAAAAGAGATAACACCCCCCCATTACTTCATGCTTCAGAAATGTGGAAAATGGTCCGTTTTCAAATGTTTTATTTTTGAACGTCAGTTCACATTTGTAGGTGGATCATCAGTGTTAGAGCTAAAATTAGCATGTTTAAAGTGATTTTCATGCTTCCAGGGGCCCAAAACACAAGATTTATGGAATGGTTAAAAGTGCATGAAAATGGCCAATTTACTCACTCTGAGTTCTCAAAAAGGGTTTCTTCACCCCGGGAAGTTAATTAAATACCATTTGGAGGCATTTAATGTTCGAGCAAAAACGGCTGATTTTCGAAAAAAGAGATAACACCCCCCCATTACGTCATGCTTCAGAAATGTGGAAAATGGTTCATTTTCAAATGTTTTATTTTTGAACGTCAGTTCACATTTGTAGGTGGATCATCAGTGTTAGAGCTAAAATTAGCATGTTTAAAGTGATTTTCATGCTTCCAGGGGCCCAAAACACAAGATTTATGGAATGGTTAAAAGTGCATGAAAATGGCCAATTTACTCACTCTGAGTTCTCAAAAAGGGTTTCTTCACCCAGGGAAGTTAATTAAATACCATTTGGAGGCATTTAATGTTCGAGCAAAAACGGCTGATTTTCGACAAAAGAGATAACACCCCCCCATTACGTCATGCTTCAGAAATGTGGAAAATGGTCAGTTTTCAAATGTTTTATTTTTGAACGTCAGTTCACATTTGTAGGTGGATCATCAGTGTTAGAGCTAAAATTAGCATGTTTAAAGTGATTTTCATGCTTCCAGGGGCTCGGGAAGTTAATTAAATACCATTTGGAGGCATTTAATGTTCGAGCAAAAACGGCTGATTTTCGACAAAAGAGATAACACCCCCCCATTACTTCATGCTTCAGAAATGTGGAAAATGGTCCGTTTTCAAATGTTTTATTTTTGAACGTCAGTTCACATTTGTAGGTGGATCATCAGTGTTAGAGCTAAAATTAGCATGTTTAAAGTGATTTTCATGCTTCCAGGGGCCCAAAACACAAGATTTATGGAATGGTTAAAAGTGCATGAAAATGGCCAATTTACTCACTCTGAGTTCTCAAAAAGGGTTTCTTCACCCCGGGAAGTTAATTAAATACCATTTGGAGGCATTTAATGTTCGAGCAAAAACGGCTGATTTTCGAAAAAAGAGATAACACCCCCCCATTACGTCATGCTTCAGAAATGTGGAAAATGGTCCGTTTTCAAATGTTTTATTTTTGAACGTCAGTTCACATTTGTAGGTGGATCATCAGTGTTAGAGCTAAAATTAGCATGTTTAAAGTGATTTTCATGCTTCCAGGGGCCCAAAACACAAGATTTATGGAATGGTTAAAAGTGCATGAAAATGGCCAATTTACTCACTCTGAGTTCTCAAAAAGGGTTTCTTCACCCCGGGAAGTTAATTAAATACCATTTGGAGGCATTTAATGTTTGAGCAAAAACGGCTGATTTTCGACAAAAGAGATAACACCCCCCCATTACGTCATGCTTCAGAAATTTGGAAAATGGTCCATTTTCAAATGTTTTATTTTTGAACGTCAGTTCACATTTGTAGGTGGATCATCAGTGTTAGAGCTAAAATTAGCATGTTTAAAGTGATTTTCATGCTTCCAGGGGCTCGGGAAGTTAATTAAATACCATTTGGAGGCATTTAATGTTCGAGCAAAAACAGCTGATTTTCGACAAAAGAGATAACACCCCCCCATTACGTCATGCTTCAGAAATGTGGAAAATGGTCCGTTTTCAAATGTTTTATTTTTGAACGTCAGTTCACATTTGTAGGTGGATCATCAGTGTTAGAGCTAAAATTAGCATGTTTAAAGTGATTTTCATGCTTCCAGGGGCTCGGGAAGTGAAATAAATACCATTTGGAGGCATTTAATGTTCGAGCAAAAACGGCTGATTTTCGACAAAAGAGATAACACCCCCCCATTACGTCATGCTTCAGAAATGTGGAAAATGGTCCGTTTTCAAATGTTTTATTTTTGAACGTCAGTTCACATTTGTAGGTGGATCATCAGTGTTAGAGCTAAAATTAGCATGTTTAAA
The DNA here is from genome assembly GCF_964263255.1 of Lissotriton vulgaris. NCBI lineage: Eukaryota > Metazoa > Chordata > Amphibia > Caudata > Salamandridae > Lissotriton > Lissotriton vulgaris. The sequence goes on from NW_028244669.1 coordinate 417,134, forward strand.
GTGATTTTCATGCTTCCAGGGGCCCAAAACACAAGATTTATGGAATGGTTAAAAGTGCATGAAAATGGCCAATTTACTCACTCTGAGTTCTCAAAAAGGGTTTCTTCACCCCGGGAAGTTAATTAAATACCATTTGGAGGCATTTAATGTTCGAGCAAAAACGGCTGATTTTCGACAAAAGAGATAACACCCCCCCATTACGTCATGCTTCAGAAATGTGGAAAATGGTCCGTTTTCAAATGTTTTATTTTTGAACGTCAGTTCACATTTGTAGGTGGATCATCAGTGTTAGAGCTAAAATTAGCATGTTTAAAGTGATTTTCATGCTTCCAGGGGCTCGGGAAGTTAATTAAATACCATTTGGAGGCATTTAATGTTCGAGCAAAAACGGCTGATTTTCGACAAAAGAGAGAACACCCCCCCATTACGTCATGCTTCAGAAATGTGGAAAATGGTCCGTTTTCAAATGTTTTATTTTTGAATGTCAGTTCACATTTGTAGGTGGATCATCAGTGTTAGAGCTAAAATTAGCATGTTTAAAGTGATTTTCATGCTTCCAGGGGCCCAAAACACAAGATTTATGGAATGGTTAAAAGTGCATGAAAATGGCCAATTTACTCACTCTGAGTTCTCAAAAAGGGTTTCTTCACCGCGGGAAGTTAATTAAATACCATTTGGAGGCATTTAATGTTCGAGCAAAAATGGCTGATTTTCGACAAAAGAGATAAAACCCCCCCATTACGTCATGCTTCAGAAATGTGGAAAATGGTCCGTTTTCAAATGTTTTATTTTTGAACGTCAGTTCACATTTGTGGGTGGATCATCAGTGTTAGAGCTAAAATTAGCATGTGTAAAGTGATTTTCATGCTTCCAGGGGCTCGGGAAGTTAATTAAATACCATTTGGAGGCATTTAATGTTCGAGCAAAAACGGCTGATTTTCGACAAAAGAGATAACACCCCCCCTTTACGTCATGCTTCAGAAATGTGGAAAATGGTCCGTTTTCAAATGTTTTATTTTTGAACGTCAGTTCACATTTGTAGGTGGATCATCAGTGTTAGAGCTAAAATTAGCATGTTTAAGGTGATTTTCATGCTTCCAGGGGCCCAAAACACAAGATTTATGGAATGGTTAAAAGTGCATGAAAATGGCCAATTTACTCACTCTGAATTCTCAAAAAGGGTTTCTTCACCCCGGGAAGTTAATTAAATACCATTTGGAGGCATTTAATGTTCGAGCAAAAACGGCTGATTTTCGACAAAAGAGATAACACCCCCCCATTACGTCATGCTTCAGAAATGTGGAAAATGGTCCGTTTTCAAATGTTTTATTTTTGAACGTCAGTTCACATTTGTAGGTGGATCATCAGTGTTAGAGCAAAAATTTGCATGTTTAAAGTGATTTTCATGCTTCCAGGGGCTCGGGAAGTGAAATAAATACCATTTGGAGGCATTTAATGTTCGAGCAAAAACGGCTGATTTTCGACAAGAGAGATAACACCCCCCCATTACGTCATGCTTCAGAAATGTGGAAAATGGTCCGTTTTCAAATGTTTTATTTTTGAACGTCAGTTCACATTTGTAGGTGGATCATCAGTGTTAGAGCTAAAATTAGCATGTTTAAAGTGATTTTCATGCTTCCAGGGGCCCAAAACACAAGATTTATGGAATGGTTAAAAGTGCATGAAAATGGCCAATTTACTCACTCTGAGTTCTCAAAAAGGGTTTCTTCACCCCGGGAAGTTAATTAAATACCATTTGGAGGCATTTAATGTTCGAGCAAAAACGGCTGATTTTCGACAAAAGAGATAACACCCCCCCATTACGTCATGCTTCAGAAATGTGGAAAATGGTCCGTTTTCAAATGTTTTATTTTTGAACGTCAGTTCACATTTGTAGGTGGATCATCAGTGTTAGAGCTAAAATTAGCATGTTTAAAGTGATTTTCATGCTTCCAGGGGCTCGGGAAGTGAAATAAATACCATTTGGAGGCATTTAATGTTCGAGCAAAAACGGCTGATTTTCGACAAAAGAGATAACACCCCCCCATTACGTCATGCTTCAGAAATGTGGAAAATGGTCCGTTTTCAAATGTTTTATTTTTGAACGTCAGTTCACATTTGTAGGTGGATCATCAGTGTTAGAGCTAAAATTAGCATGTTTAAAGTGATTTTCATGCCTCGAGGGGCTCGGGAAGTGAAATAAATACCATTTGGAGGCATTTAATGTTCGAGCAAAAACGGCTGATTTTCGACAAAAGAGATAACACCCCCCCATTATGTCATGCTTCAGAAATGTGGAAAATGGTCCATTTTCAAATGTTTTATTTTTGAACGTCAGTTCACATTTGTAGGTGGATCATCAGTGTTAGAGCTAAAATTTGCATGTTTAAAGTGATTTTCATGCTTCCAGGGGCCCAAAACACAAGATTTATGGAATGGTTAAAAGTGCATGAAAATGGCCAATTTACTCACTCTGAGTTCTCAAAAAGGGTTTCTTCACCCCGGGAAGTTAATTAAATACCATTTGGAGGCATTTAATGTTCGAGCAAAAACGGCTGATTTTCGACAAAAGAGATAACACCCCCCCATTACGTCATGCTTCAGAAATGTGGAAAATGGTCCGTTTTCAAATGTTTTATTTTTGAACGTCAGTTCACATTTGTAGGTGGATCATCAGTGTTAGAGCTAAAATTAGCATGTTTAAAGTGATTTTCATGCCTCCAGGGGCTCGGGAAGTGAAATAAATACCATTTGGAGGCATTTAATGTTCGAGCAAAAACGGCTGATTTTCGACAAAAGAGATAACACCCCCCCATTACGTCATGCTTCAGAAATGTGGAAAATGGTCCGTTTTCAAATGTTTTATTTTTGAACGTCAGTTCACATTTGTAGGTGGATCATCAGTGTTAGAGCTAAAATTAGCATGTTTAAAGTGATTTTCATGCTTCCAGGGGCCCAAAACACAAGATTTATGGAATGGTTAAAAGTGCATGAAAATGGCCAATTTACTCACTCTGAGTTCTCAAAAAGGGTTTCTTCACCCCGGGAAGTTAATTAAATACCATTTGGAGGCATTTAATGTTCGAGCAAAAACGGCTGATTTTCGACAAAAGAGATAACACCCCCCCATTACGTCATGCTTCAGAAATGTGGAAAATGGTCCGTTTTCAAATGTTTTATTTTTGAACGTCAGTTCACATTTGTAGGTGGATCATCAGTGTTAGAGCTAAAATTAGCATGTTTAAAGTGATTTTCATGCTTCCAGGGGCTCGGGAATTTAATTAAATACCATTTGGAGGCATTTAATGTTCGAGCAAAAACGGCTGATTTTCGACAAAAGAGATAACACCCCCCCATTACGTCATGCTTCAGAAATGTGGAAAATGGTCCGTTTTCAAATGTTTTATTTTTGAACGTCAGTTCACATTTGTAGGTGGATCATCAGTGTTAGAGCTAAAATTAGCATGTTTAAAGTGATTTTCATGCTTCCAGGGGCCCAAAACACAAGATTTATGGAATGGTTAAAAGTGCATGAAAATGGCCAATTTACTCACTCTGAGTTCTCAAAAAGGGTTTCTTCACCCCGGGAAGTTAATTAAATACCATTTGGAGGCATTTAATGTTCGAGCAAAAACGGCTGATTTTCGACAAAAGAGATAACACCCCCCCATTACGTCATGCTTCAGAAATGTGGAAAATGGTCCGTTTTCAAATGTTTTATTTTTGAACGTCAGTTCACATTTGTAGGTGGATCATCAGTGTTAGAGCTAAAATTAGCATGTTTAAAGTGATTTTCATGCTTCCAGGGGCTCGGGAAGTGAAATAAATACCATTTGGAGGCATTTAATGTTCGAGCAAAAACGGCTGATTTTCGACAAAAGAGATAACACCCCCCCATTACGTCATGCTTCAGAAATGTGGAAAATGGTCCGTTTTCAAATGTTTTATTTTTGAACGTCAGTTCACATTTGTAGGTGGATCATCAGTGTTAGAGCTAAAATTAGCATGTTTAAGGTGATTTTCATGCCTCCAGGGGCTCGGGAAGTGAAATAAATACCATTTGGAGGCATTTAATGTTCGAGCAAAAACGGCTGATTTTCGACAAAAGAGATAACACCCCCCCATTACGTCATGCTTCAGAAATGTGGAAAATGGTCCGTTTTCAAATGTTTTATTTTTGAACGTCAGTTCACATTTGTAGGTGGATCATCAGTGTTAGAGCTAAAATTAGCATGTTTAAAGTGATTTTCATGCCTCCAGGGGCTCGGGAAGTTCATTAAATACCATTTGGAGGCATTTAATGTTCGAGCAAAAACGGCTGATTTTCGACAAAAGAGATAACACCCCCCCATTACGTCATGCTTCAGAAATGTGGAAAATGGTCCGTTTTCAAATGTTTTATTTTTGAACGTCAGTTCACATTTGTAGGTGGATCATCAGTGTTAGAGCTAAAATTAGCATGTTTAAAGTGATTTTCATGCTTCCAGGGGCCCAAAACACAAGATTTATGGAATGGTTAAAAGTGCATGAAAATGGCCAATTTACTCACTCTGAGTTCTCAAAAAGGGTTTCTTCACCCCGGGAAGTTAATTAAATACCATTTGGAGGCATTTAATGTTCGAGCAAAAACAGCTGATTTTCGACAAAAGAGATAACACCCCCCCATTACGTCATGCTTCAGAAATGTGGAAAATGGTCCGTTTTCAAATGTTTTATTTTTGAACGTCAGTTCACATTTGTAGGTGGATCATCAGTGTTAGAGCTAAAATTAGCATGTTTAAAGTGATTTTCATGCTTCCAGGGGCTCGGGAAGTTAATTAAATACCATTTGGAGGCATTTAATGTTCGAGCAAAAACGGCTGATTTTCGACAAAAGAGATAACACCCCCCCCATTACGTCATGCTTCAGAAATGTGGAAAATGGTCCGTTTTCAAATGTTTTATTTTTGAACGTCAGTTCACATTTGTAGGTGGATCATCAGTGTTAGAGCTAAAATTAGCATGTTTAAAGTGATTTTCATGCTTCCAGGGGCCCAAAACACAAGATTTATGGAATGGTTAAAAGTGCATGAAAATGGCCAATTTACTCACTCTGAGTTCTCAAAAAGGGTTTCTTCACCCCGGGAAGTTAATTAAATACCATTTGGAGGCATTTAATGTTCGAGCAAAAACGGCTGATTTTCGACAAAAGAGATAACACCCCCCCATTACGTCATGCTTCAGAAATGTGGAAAATGGTCCGTTTTCAAATGTTTTATTTTTGAACGTCAGTTCACATTTGTAGGTGGATCATCAGTGTTAGAGCTAAAATTAGCATGTTTAAAGTGATTTTCATGCTTCCAGGGGCTCGGGAAGTTAATTAAATACCATTTGGAGGCATTTAATGTTCGAGCAAAAACGGCTGATTTTCGACAAAAGAGAGAACACCCCCCCATTACGTCATGCTTCAGAAATGTGGAAAATGGTCCGTTTTCAAATGTTTTATTTTTGAATGTCAGTTCACATTTGTAGGTGGATCATCAGTGTTAGAGCTAAAATTAGCATGTTTAAAGTGATTTTCATGCTTCCAGGGGCCCAAAACACAAGATTTATGGAATGGTTAAAAGTGCATGAAAATGGCCAATTTACTCACTCTGAGTTCTCAAAAAGGGTTTCTTCACCGCGGGAAGTTAATTAAATACCATTTGGAGGCATTTAATGTTCGAGCAAAAATGGCTGATTTTCGACAAAAGAGATAAAACCCCCCCATTACGTCATGCTTCAGAAATGTGGAAAATGGTCCGTTTTCAAATGTTTTATTTTTGAACGTCAGTTCACATTTGTGGGTGGATCATCAGTGTTAGAGCTAAAATTAGCATGTGTAAAGTGATTTTCATGCTTCCAGGGGCTCGGGAAGTTAATTAAATACCATTTGGAGGCATTTAATGTTCGAGCAAAAACGGCTGATTTTCGACAAAAGAGATAACACCCCCCCTTTACGTCATGCTTCAGAAATGTGGAAAATGGTCCGTTTTCAAATGTTTTATTTTTGAACGTCAGTTCACATTTGTAGGTGGATCATCAGTGTTAGAGCTAAAATTAGCATGTTTAAGGTGATTTTCATGCTTCCAGGGGCCCAAAACACAAGATTTATGGAATGGTTAAAAGTGCATGAAAATGGCCAATTTACTCACTCTGAATTCTCAAAAAGGGTTTCTTCACCCCGGGAAGTTAATTAAATACCATTTGGAGGCATTTAATGTTCGAGCAAAAACGGCTGATTTTCGACAAAAGAGATAACACCCCCCCATTACGTCATGCTTCAGAAATGTGGAAAATGGTCCGTTTTCAAATGTTTTATTTTTGAACGTCAGTTCACATTTGTAGGTGGATCATCAGTGTTAGAGCAAAAATTTGCATGTTTAAAGTGATTTTCATGCTTCCAGGGGCTCGGGAAGTGAAATAAATACCATTTGGAGGCATTTAATGTTCGAGCAAAAACGGCTGATTTTCGACAAGAGAGATAACACCCCCCCATTACGTCATGCTTCAGAAATGTGGAAAATGGTCCGTTTTCAAATGTTTTATTTTTGAACGTCAGTTCACATTTGTAGGTGGATCATCAGTGTTAGAGCTAAAATTAGCATGTTTAAAGTGATTTTCATGCTTCCAGGGGCCCAAAACACAAGATTTATGGAATGGTTAAAAGTGCATGAAAATGGCCAATTTACTCACTCTGAGTTCTCAAAAAGGGTTTCTTCACCCCGGGAAGTTAATTAAATACCATTTGGAGGCATTTAATGTTCGAGCAAAAACGGCTGATTTTCGACAAAAGAGATAACACCCCCCCATTACGTCATGCTTCAGAAATGTGGAAAATGGTCCGTTTTCAAATGTTTTATTTTTGAACGTCAGTTCACATTTGTAGGTGGATCATCAGTGTTAGAGCTAAAATTAGCATGTTTAAAGTGATTTTCATGCTTCCAGGGGCTCGGGAAGTGAAATAAATACCATTTGGAGGCATTTAATGTTCGAGCAAAAACGGCTGATTTTCGACAAAAGAGATAACACCCCCCCATTACGTCATGCTTCAGAAATGTGGAAAATGGTCCGTTTTCAAATGTTTTATTTTTGAACGTCAGTTCACATTTGTAGGTGGATCATCAGTGTTAGAGCTAAAATTAGCATGTTTAAAGTGATTTTCATGCCTCGAGGGGCTCGGGAAGTGAAATAAATACCATTTGGAGGCATTTAATGTTCGAGCAAAAACGGCTGATTTTCGACAAAAGAGATAACACCCCCCCATTATGTCATGCTTCAGAAATGTGGAAAATGGTCCATTTTCAAATGTTTTATTTTTGAACGTCAGTTCACATTTGTAGGTGGATCATCAGTGTTAGAGCTAAAATTTGCATGTTTAAAGTGATTTTCATGCTTCCAGGGGCCCAAAACACAAGATTTATGGAATGGTTAAAAGTGCATGAAAATGGCCAATTTACTCACTCTGAGTTCTCAAAAAGGGTTTCTTCACCCCGGGAAGTTAATTAAATACCATTTGGAGGCATTTAATGTTCGAGCAAAAACGGCTGATTTTCGACAAAAGAGATAACACCCCCCCATTACGTCATGCTTCAGAAATGTGGAAAATGGTCCGTTTTCAAATGTTTTATTTTTGAACGTCAGTTCACATTTGTAGGTGGATCATCAGTGTTAGAGCTAAAATTAGCATGTTTAAAGTGATTTTCATGCCTCCAGGGGCTCGGGAAGTGAAATAAATACCATTTGGAGGCATTTAATGTTCGAGCAAAAACGGCTGATTTTCGACAAAAGAGATAACACCCCCCCATTACGTCATGCTTCAGAAATGTGGAAAATGGTCCGTTTTCAAATGTTTTATTTTTGAACGTCAGTTCACATTTGTAGGTGGATCATCAGTGTTAGAGCTAAAATTAGCATGTTTAAAGTGATTTTCATGCTTCCAGGGGCCCAAAACACAAGATTTATGGAATGGTTAAAAGTGCATGAAAATGGCCAATTTACTCACTCTGAGTTCTCAAAAAGGGTTTCTTCACCCCGGGAAGTTAATTAAATACCATTTGGAGGCATTTAATGTTCGAGCAAAAACGGCTGATTTTCGACAAAAGAGATAACACCCCCCCATTACGTCATGCTTCAGAAATGTGGAAAATGGTCCGTTTTCAAATGTTTTATTTTTGAACGTCAGTTCACATTTGTAGGTGGATCATCAGTGTTAGAGCTAAAATTAGCATGTTTAAAGTGATTTTCATGCTTCCAGGGGCTCGGGAATTTAATTAAATACCATTTGGAGGCATTTAATGTTCGAGCAAAAACGGCTGATTTTCGACAAAAGAGATAACACCCCCCCATTACGTCATGCTTCAGAAATGTGGAAAATGGTCCGTTTTCAAATGTTTTATTTTTGAACGTCAGTTCACATTTGTAGGTGGATCATCAGTGTTAGAGCTAAAATTAGCATGTTTAAAGTGATTTTCATGCTTCCAGGGGCCCAAAACACAAGATTTATGGAATGGTTAAAAGTGCATGAAAATGGCCAATTTACTCACTCTGAGTTCTCAAAAAGGGTTTCTTCACCCCGGGAAGTTAATTAAATACCATTTGGAGGCATTTAATGTTCGAGCAAAAACGGCTGATTTTCGACAAAAGAGATAACACCCCCCCATTACGTCATGCTTCAGAAATGTGGAAAATGGTCCGTTTTCAAATGTTTTATTTTTGAACGTCAGTTCACATTTGTAGGTGGATCATCAGTGTTAGAGCTAAAATTAGCATGTTTAAAGTGATTTTCATGCTTCCAGGGGCTCGGGAAGTGAAATAAATACCATTTGGAGGCATTTAATGTTCGAGCAAAAACGGCTGATTTTCGACAAAAGAGATAACACCCCCCCATTACGTCATGCTTCAGAAATGTGGAAAATGGTCCGTTTTCAAATGTTTTATTTTTGAACGTCAGTTCACATTTGTAGGTGGATCATCAGTGTTAGAGCTAAAATTAGCATGTTTAAGGTGATTTTCATGCCTCCAGGGGCTCGGGAAGTGAAATAAATACCATTTGGAGGCATTTAATGTTCGAGCAAAAACGGCTGATTTTCGACAAAAGAGATAACACCCCCCCATTACGTCATGCTTCAGAAATGTGGAAAATGGTCCGTTTTCAAATGTTTTATTTTTGAACGTCAGTTCACATTTGTAGGTGGATCATCAGTGTTAGAGCTAAAATTAGCATGTTTAAAGTGATTTTCATGCCTCCAGGGGCTCGGGAAGTTCATTAAATACCATTTGGAGGCATTTAATGTTCGAGCAAAAACGGCTGATTTTCGACAAAAGAGATAACACCCCCCCATTACGTCATGCTTCAGAAATGTGGAAAATGGTCCGTTTTCAAATGTTTTATTTTTGAACGTCAGTTCACATTTGTAGGTGGATCATCAGTGTTAGAGCTAAAATTAGCATGTTTAAAGTGATTTTCATGCTTCCAGGGGCCCAAAACACAAGATTTATGGAATGGTTAAAAGTGCATGAAAATGGCCAATTTACTCACTCTGAGTTCTCAAAAAGGGTTTCTTCACCCCGGGAAGTTAATTAAATACCATTTGGAGGCATTTAATGTTCGAGCAAAAACAGCTGATTTTCGACAAAAGAGATAACACCCCCCCATTACGTCATGCTTCAGAAATGTGGAAAATGGTCCGTTTTCAAATGTTTTATTTTTGAACGTCAGTTCACATTTGTAGGTGGATCATCAGTGTTAGAGCTAAAATTAGCATGTTTAAAGTGATTTTCATGCTTCCAGGGGCTCGGGAAGTTAATTAAATACCATTTGGAGGCATTTAATGTTCGAGCAAAAACGGCTGATTTTCGACAAAAGAGATAACACCCCCCCCATTACGTCATGCTTCAGAAATGTGGAAAATGGTCCGTTTTCAAATGTTTTATTTTTGAACGTCAGTTCACATTTGTAGGTGGATCATCAGTGTTAGAGCTAAAATTAGCATGTTTAAAGTGATTTTCATGCTTCCAGGGGCCCAAAACACAAGATTTATGGAATGGTTAAAAGTGCATGAAAATGGCCAATTTACTCACTCTGAGTTCTCAAAAAGGGTTTCTTCACCCCGGGAAGTTAATTAAATACCATTTGGAGGCATTTAATGTTCGAGCAAAAACGGCTGATTTTCGACAAAAGAGATAACACCCCCCCATTACGTCATGCTTCAGAAATGTGGAAAATGGTCCGTTTTCAAATGTTTTATTTTTGAACGTCAGTTCACATTTGTAGGTGGATCATCAGTGTTAGAGCTAAAATTAGCATGTTTAAAGTGATTTTCATGCTTCCAGGGGCTCGGGAATTTAATTAAATACCATTTGGAGGCATTTAATGTTCGAGCAAAAACGGCTGATTTTAGACAAAAGAGATAACACCCCCCCATTACGTCATGCTTCAGAAATGTGGAAAATGGTCCGTTTTCAAATGTTTTATTTTTGAACGTCAGTTCACATTTGTAGGTGGATCATCAGTGTTAGAGCTAAAATTAGCATGTTTAAAGTGATTTTCATGCTTCCAGGGGCCCAAAACACAAGATTTATGGAATGGTTAAAAGTGCATGAAAATGGCCAATTTACTCACTCTGAGTTCTCAAAAAGGGTTTCTTCACCCCGGGAAGTTAATTAAATACCATTTGGAGGCATTTAATGTTCGAGCAAAAACGGCTGATTTTCGACAAAAGAGATAACACCCCCCCATTACGTCATGCTTCAGAAATGTGGAAAATGGTCCGTTTTCAAATGTTTTATTTTTGAACGTCAGTTCACATTTGTAGGTGGATCATCAGTGTTAGAGCTAAAATTAGCATGTTTAAAGTGATTTTCATGCTTCCAGGGGCTCGGGAAGTGAAATAAATACCATTTGGAGGCATTTAATGTTCGAGCGAAAACGGCTGATTTTCGACAAAAGAGATAACACCCCCCCATTACGTCATGCTTCAGAAATGTGGAAAATGGTCCGTTTTCAAATGTTTTATTTTTGAACGTCAGTTCACATTTGTAGGTGGATCATCAGTGTTAGAGCTAAAATTTGCATGTTTAAAGTGATTTTCATGCCTCCAGGGGCTCGGGAAGTGAAATAAATACCATTTGGAGGCATTTAATGTTCGAGCAAAAACGGCTGATTTTCGACAAAAGAGATAACACCCCCCCATTACGTCATGCTTCAGAAATGTGGAAAATGGTCCGTTTTCAAATGTTTTATTTTTGAACGTCAGTTCACATTTGTAGGTGGATCATCAGTGTTAGAGCTAAAATTAGCATGTTTAAAGTGATTTTCATGCCTCCAGGGGCTCGGGAAGTTCATTAAATACCATTTGGAGGCATTTAATGTTCGAGCAAAAACGGCTGATTTTCGACAAAAGAGATAACACCCCCCCCATTACGTCATGCTTCAGAAATGTGGAAAATGGTCCGTTTTCAAATGTTTTATTTTTGAACGTCAGTTCACATTTGTAGGTGGATCATCAGTGTTAGAGCTAAAATTAGCATGTTTAAAGTGATTTTCATGCTTCCAGGGGCCCAAAACACAAGATTTATGGAATGGTTAAAAGTGCATGAAAATGGCCAATTTACTCACTCTGAGTTCTCAAAAAGGGTTTCTTCACCCCGGGAAGTTAATTAAATACCATTTGGAGGCATTTAATGTTCGAGCAAAAACGGCTGATTTTCGACAAAAGAGATAACACCCCCCCATTACGTCATGCTTCAGAAATGTGGAAAATGGTCCGTTTTCAAATGTTTTATTTTTGAACGTCAGTTCACATTTGTAGGTGGATCATCAGTGTTAGAGCTAAAATTAGCATGTTTAAAGTGATTTTCATGCTTCCAGGGGCTCGGGAAGTTAATTAAATACCATTTGGAGGCATTTAATGTTCGAGCAAAAACGGCTGATTTTCGACAAAAGAGATAACACCCCCCCCATTACGTCATGCTTCAGAAATGTGGAAAATGGTCCGTTTTCAAATGTTTTATTTTTGAACGTCAGTTCACATTTGTAGGTGGATCATCAGTGTTAGAGCTAAAATTAGCATGTTTAAAGTGATTTTCATGCTTCCAGGGGCCCAAAACACAAGATTTATGGAATGGTTAAAAGTGCATGAAAATGGCCAATTTACTCACTCTGAGTTCTCAAAAAGGGTTTCTTCACCCCGGGAAGTTAATTAAATACCATTTGGAGGCATTTAATGTTCGAGCAAAAACGGCTGATTTTCGACAAAAGAGATAACACCCCCCCATTACGTCATGCTTCAGAAATGTGGAAAATGGTCCGTTTTCAAATGTTTTATTTTTGAACGTCAGTTCACATTTGTAGGTGGATCATCAGTGTTAGAGCTAAAATTAGCATGTTTTAAGTGATTTTCATGCTTCCAGGGGCTCGGGAAGTTAATTAAATACCATTTGGAGGCATTTAATGTTCGAGCAAAAACGGCTGATTTTCGACAAAAGAGATAACACCCCCCCATTACGTCATGCTTCAGAAATGTGGAAAATGGTCCGTTTTCAAATGTTTTATTTTTGAACGTCAGTTCACATTTGTAGGTGGATCATCAGTGTTAGAGCTAAAATTAGCATGTTTAAAGTGATTTTCATGCCTCCAGGGGCTCGGGAAGTTCATTAAATACCATTTGGAGGCATTTAATGTTCGAGCAAAAACGGCTGATTTTCGACAAAAGAGATAACACCCCCCCATTACGTCATGCTTCAGAAATGTGGAAAATGGTCCGTTTTCAAATGTTTTATTTTTGAACGTCAGTTCACATTTGTAGGTGGATCATCAGTGTTAGAGCTAAAATTAGCATGTTTAAAGTGATTTTCATGCTTCCAGGGGCCCAAAACACAAGATTTATGGAATGGTTAAAAGTGCATGAAAATGGCCAATTTACTCACTCTGAGTTCTCAAAAAGGGTTTCTTCACCCCGGGAAGTTAATTAAATACCATTTGGAGGCATTTAATGTTCGAGCAAAAACGGCTGATTTTCGACAAAAGAGATAACACCCCCCCATTACGTCATGCTTCAGAAATGTGGAAAATGGTCCGTTTTCAAATGTTTTATTTTTGAACGTCAGTTCACATTTGTAGGTGGATCATCAGTGTTAGAGCTAAAATTAGCATGTTTAAAGTGATTTTCATGCTTCCAGGGGCTCGGGAAGTTAATTAAATACCATTTGGAGGCATTTAATGTTCGAGCAAAAACGGCTGATTTTCGACAAAAGAGATAACACCCCCCCCATTACGTCATGCTTCAGAAATGTGGAAAATGGTCCGTTTTCAAATGTTTTATTTTTGAACGTCAGTTCACATTTGTAGGTGGATCATCAGTGTTAGAGCTAAAATTAGCATGTTTAAAGTGATTTTCATGCTTCCAGGGGCCCAAAACACAAGATTTATGGAATGGTTAAAAGTGCATGAAAATGGCCAATTTACTCACTCTGAGTTCTCAAAAAGGGTTTCTTCACCCCGGGAAGTTAATTAAATACCATTTGGAGGCATTTAATGTTCGAGCAAAAACGGCTGATTTTCGACAAAAGAGATAACACCCCCCCATTACGTCATGCTTCAGAAATGTGGAAAATGGTCCGTTTTCAAATGTTTTATTTTTGAACGTCAGTTCACATTTGTAGGTGGATCATCAGTGTTAGAGCTAAAATTAGCATGTTTTAAGTGATTTTCATGCTTCCAGGGGCTCGGGAAGTTAATTAAATACCATTTGGAGGCATTTAATGTTCGAGCAAAAACGGCTGATTTTCGACAAAAGAGATAACACCCCCCCATTACGTCATGCTTCAGAAATGTGGAAAATGGTCCGTTTTCAAATGTTTTATTTTTGAACGTCAGTTCACATTTGTAGGTGGATCATCAGTGTTAGAGCTAAAATTAGCATGTTTAAAGTGATTTTCATGCTTCCAGGGGCTCGGGAAGTGAAATAAATACCATCTGGAGGCATTTAATGTTTGAGCAAAAACGGCTGATTTTCGACAAAAGAGATAACACCCCCCCATTACGTCATGCTTCAGAAATGTGGAAAATGGTCCGTTTTCAAATGTTTTATTTTTGAACGTCAGTTCACATTTGTAGGTGGATCATCAGTGTTAGAGCTAAAATTAGCATGTTTAAAGTGATTTTCATGCTTCCAGGGGCCCAAAACACAAGATTTATGGAATGGTTAAAAGTGCATGAAAATGGCCAATTTACTCACTCTGAGTTCTCAAAAAGGGTTTCTTCAACCCGGGAAGTTAATTAAATACCATTTGGAGGCATTTAATGTTCGAGCAAAAACGGCTGATTTTCGACAAAAGAGATAACACCCCCCCATTACGTCATGCTTCAGAAATGTGGAAAATGGTCCGTTTTCAAATGTTTTATTTTTGAACGTCAGTTCACATTTGTAGGTGGATCATCAGTGTTAGAGCTAAAATTAGCATGTTTAAAGTGATTTTCATGCTTCCAGGGGCTCGGGAAGTTAATTAAATACCATTTGGAGGCATTTAATGTTCGAGCAACAACGGCTGATTTTCGACAAAAGAGATAACACCCCCCATTACGTCATGCTTCAGAAATGTGGAAAATGGTCCGTTTTCAAATGTTTTATTTTTGAACGTCAGTTCACATTTGTAGGTGGATCATCAGTGTTAGAGCTAAAATTAGCATGTTTAAAGTGATTTTCATGCTTCCAGGGGCCCAAAACACAAGATTTATGGAATGGTTAAAAGTGCATGAAAATGGCCAATTTACTCACTCTGAGTTCTCAAAAAGGGTTTCTTCACCCCGGGAAGTTAATTAAATACCATTTGGAGGCATTTAATGTTCGAGCAAAAACGGCTGATTTTCGACAAAAGAGATAACACCCCCCCATTACGTCATGCTTCAGAAATGTGGAAAATGGTCCGTTTTCAAATGTTTTATTTTTGAACGTCAGTTCACATTTGTAGGTGGATCATCAGTGTTAGAGCTAAAATTAGCATGTTTAAAGTGATTTTCATGCTTCCAGGGGCTCGGGAATTTAATTAAATACCATTTGGAGGCATTTAATGTTCGAGCAAAAACGGCTGATTTTCGACAAAAGAGATAACACCCCCCCATTACGTCATGCTTCAGAAATGTGGAAAATGGTCAGTTTTCAAATGTTTTATTTTTGAACGTCAGTTCACATTTGTAGGTGGATCATCAGTGTTAGAGCTAAAATTAGCATGTTTAAAGTGATTTTCATGCTTCCAGGGGCCCAAAACACAAGATTTATGGAATGGTTAAAAGTGCATGAAAATGGCCAATTTACTCACTCTGAGTTCTCAAAAAGGGTTTCTTCACCCCGGGAAGTTAATTAAATACCATTTGGAGGCATTTAATGTTCGAGCAAAAACGGCTGATTTTCGACAAAAGAGATAACACCCCCCCATTACGTCATGCTTCAGAAATGTGGAAAATGGTCCGTTTTCAAATGTTTTATTTTTGAACGTCAGTTCACATTTGTAGGTGGATCATCAGTGTTAGAGCTAAAATTAGCATGTTTAAAGTGATTTTCATGCTTCCAGGGGCTCGGGAAGTGAAATAAATACCATTTGGAGGCATTTAATGTTCGAGCAAAAACGGCTGATTTTCGACAAAAGAGATAACACCCCCCCATTAGGTCATGCTTCAGAAATGTGGAAAATGGTCCGTTTTCAAATGTTTTATTTTTGAACGTCAGTTCACATTTGTAGGTGGATCATCAGTGTTAGAGCTAAAATTAGCATGTTTAAGGTGATTTTCATGCCTCCAGGGGCTCGGGAAGTGAAATAAATACCATTTGGAGGCATTTAATGTTCGAGCAAAAACGGCTGATTTTCGACAAAAGAGATAACACCCCCCCATTACGTCATGCTTCAGAAATGTGGAAAATGGTCCGTTTTCAAATGTTTTATTTTTGAACGTCAGTTCACATTTGTAGGTGGATCATCAGTGTTAGAGCTAAAATTAGCATGTTTAAAGTGATTTTCATGCCTCCAGGGGCTCGGGAAGTTCATTAAATACCATTTGGAGGCATTTAATGTTCGAGCAAAAACGGCTGATTTTCGACAAAAGAGATAACACCCCCCCATTACGTCATGCTTCAGAAATGTGGAAAATGGTCCGTTTTCAAATGTTTTATTTTTGAACGTCAGTTCACATTTGTAGGTGGATCATCAGTGTTAGAGCTAAAATTAGCATGTTTAAAGTGATTTTCATGCTTCCAGGGGCCCAAAACACAAGATTTATGGAATGGTTAAAAGTGCATGAAAATGGCCAATTTACTCACTCTGAGTTCTCAAAAAGGGTTTCTTCACCCCGGGAAGTTAATTAAATACCATTTGGAGGCATTTAATGTTCGAGCAAAAACAGCTGATTTTCGACAAAAGAGATAACACCCCCCCATTACGTCATGCTTCAGAAATGTGGAAAATGGTCCGTTTTCAAATGTTTTATTTTTGAACGTCAGTTCACATTTGTAGGTGGATCATCAGTGTTAGAGCTAAAATTAGCATGTTTAAAGTGATTTTCATGCCTCCAGGGGCTCGGGAAGTTCATTAAATACCATTTGGAGGCATTTAATGTTCGAGCAAAAACGGCTGATTTTCGACAAAAGAGATAACACCCCCCCATTACGTCATGCTTCAGAAATGTGGAAAATGGTCCGTTTTCAAATGTTTTATTTTTGAACGTCAGTTCACATTTGTAGGTGGATCATCAGTGTTAGAGCTAAAATTAGCATGTTTAAAGTGATTTTCATGCTTCCAGGGGCCCAAAACACAAGATTTATGGAATGGTTAAAAGTGCATGAAAATGGCCAATTTACTCACTCTGAGTTCTCAAAAAGGGTTTCTTCACCCCGGGAAGTTAATTAAATACCATTTGGAGGCATTTAATGTTCGAGCAAAAACAGCTGATTTTCGACAAAAGAGATAACACCCCCCCATTACGTCATGCTTCAGAAATGTGGAAAATGGTCCGTTTTCAAATGTTTTATTTTTGAACGTCAGTTCACATTTGTAGGTGGATCATCAGTGTTAGAGCTAAAATTAGCATGTTTAAAGTGATTTTCATTCTTCCAGGGGCTCGGGAAGTTAATTAAATACCATTTGGAGGCATTTAATGTTCGAGCAAAAACGGCTGATTTTCGACAAAAGAGATAACACCCCCCCCATTACGTCATGCTTCAGAAATGTGGAAAATGGTCCGTTTTCAAATGTTTTATTTTTGAACGTCAGTTCACATTTGTAGGTGGATCATCAGTGTTAGAGCTAAAATTAGCATGTTTAAAGTGATTTTCATGCTTCCAGGGGCCCAAAACACAAGATTTATGGAATGGTTAAAAGTGCATGAAAATGGCCAATTTACTCACTCTGAGTTCTCAAAAAGGGTTTCTTCACCCCGGGAAGTTAATTAAATACCATTTGGAGGCATTTAATGTTCGAGCAAAAACGGCTGATTTTCGACAAAAGAGATAACACCCCCCCATTACGTCATGCTTCAGAAATGTGGAAAATGGTCCGTTTTCAAATGTTTTATTTTTGAACGTCAGTTCACATTTGTAGGTGGATCATCAGTGTTAGAGCTAAAATTAGCATGTTTAAAGTGATTTTCATGCTTCCAGGGGCTCGGGAATTTAATTAAATACCATTTGGAGGCATTTAATGTTCGAGCAAAAACGGCTGATTTTAGACAAAAGAGATAACACCCCCCCATTACGTCATGCTTCAGAAATGTGGAAAATGGTCCGTTTTCAAATGTTTTATTTTTGAACGTCAGTTCACATTTGTAGGTGGATCATCAGTGTTAGAGCTAAAATTAGCATGTTTAAAGTGATTTTCATGCTTCCAGGGGCCCAAAACACAAGATTTATGGAATGGTTAAAAGTGCATGAAAATGGCCAATTTACTCACTCTGAGTTCTCAAAAAGGGTTTCTTCACCCCGGGAAGTTAATTAAATACCATTTGGAGGCATTTAATGTTCGAGCAAAAACGGCTGATTTTCGACAAAAGAGATAACACCCCCCCATTACGTCATGCTTCAGAAATGTGGAAAATGGTCCGTTTTCAAATGTTTTATTTTTGAACGTCAGTTCACATTTGTAGGTGGATCATCAGTGTTAGAGCTAAAATTAGCATGTTTAAAGTGATTTTCATGCTTCCAGGGGCTCGGGAAGTGAAATAAATACCATTTGGAGGCATTTAATGTTCGAGCGAAAACGGCTGATTTTCGACAAAAGAGATAACACCCCCCCATTACGTCATGCTTCAGAAATGTGGAAAATGGTCCGTTTTCAAATGTTTTATTTTTGAACGTCAGTTCACATTTGTAGGTGGATCATCAGTGTTAGAGCTAAAATTTGCATGTTTAAAGTGATTTTCATGCCTCCAGGGGCTCGGGAAGTGAAATAAATACCATTTGGAGGCATTTAATGTTCGAGCAAAAACGGCTGATTTTCGACAAAAGAGATAACACCCCCCCCATTACGTCATGCTTCAGAAATGTGGAAAATGGTCCGTTTTCAAATGTTTTATTTTTGAACGTCAGTTCACATTTGTAGGTGGATCATCAGTGTTAGAGCTAAAATTAGCATGTTTAAAGTGATTTTCATGCCTCCAGGGGCTCGGGAAGTTCATTAAATACCATTTGGAGGCATTTAATGTTCGAGCAAAAACGGCTGATTTTCGACAAAAGAGATAACACCCCCCCATTACGTCATGCTTCAGAAATGTGGAAAATGGTCCGTTTTCAAATGTTTTATTTTTGAACGTCAGTTCACATTTGTAGGTGGATCATCAGTGTTAGAGCTAAAATTAGCATGTTTAAAGTGATTTTCATGCTTCCAGGGGCCCAAAACACAAGATTTATGGAATGGTTAAAAGTGCATGAAAATGGCCAATTTACTCACTCTGAGTTCTCAAAAAGGGTTTCTTCACCCCGGGAAGTTAATTAAATACCATTTGGAGGCATTTAATGTTCGAGCAAAAACGGCTGATTTTCGACAAAAGAGATAACACCCCCCCATTACGTCATGCTTCAGAAATGTGGAAAATGGTCCGTTTTCAAATGTTTTATTTTTGAACGTCAGTTCACATTTGTAGGTGGATCATCAGTGTTAGAGCTAAAATTAGCATGTTTAAAGTGATTTTCATGCTTCCAGGGGCTCGGGAAGTTAATTAAATACCATTTGGAGGCATTTAATGTTCGAGCAAAAACGGCTGATTTTCGACAAAAGAGATAACACCCCCCCCATTACGTCATGCTTCAGAAATGTGGAAAATGGTCCGTTTTCAAATGTTTTATTTTTGAACGTCAGTTCACATTTGTAGGTGGATCATCAGTGTTAGAGCTAAAATTAGCATGTTTAAAGTGATTTTCATGCTTCCAGGGGCCCAAAACACAAGATTTATGGAATGGTTAAAAGTGCATGAAAATGGCCAATTTACTCACTCTGAGTTCTCAAAAAGGGTTTCTTCACCCCGGGAAGTTAATTAAATACCATTTGGAGGCATTTAATGTTCGAGCAAAAACGGCTGATTTTCGACAAAAGAGATAACACCCCCCCATTACGTCATGCTTCAGAAATGTGGAAAATGGTCCGTTTTCAAATGTTTTATTTTTGAACGTCAGTTCACATTTGTAGGTGGATCATCAGTGTTAGAGCTAAAATTAGCATGTTTTAAGTGATTTTCATGCTTCCAGGGGCTCGGGAAGTTAATTAAATACCATTTGGAGGCATTTAATGTTCGAGCAAAAACGGCTGATTTTCGACAAAAGAGATAACACCCCCCCATTACGTCATGCTTCAGAAATGTGGAAAATGGTCCGTTTTCAAATGTTTTATTTTTGAACGTCAGTTCACATTTGTAGGTGGATCATCAGTGTTAGAGCTAAAATTAGCATGTTTAAAGTGATTTTCATGCCTCCAGGGGCTCGGGAAGTTCATTAAATACCATTTGGAGGCATTTAATGTTCGAGCAAAAACGGCTGATTTTCGACAAAAGAGATAACACCCCCCCATTACGTCATGCTTCAGAAATGTGGAAAATGGTCCGTTTTCAAATGTTTTATTTTTGAACGTCAGTTCACATTTGTAGGTGGATCATCAGTGTTAGAGCTAAAATTAGCATGTTTAAAGTGATTTTCATGCTTCCAGGGGCCCAAAACACAAGATTTATGGAATGGTTAAAAGTGCATGAAAATGGCCAATTTACTCACTCTGAGTTCTCAAAAAGGGTTTCTTCACCCCGGGAAGTTAATTAAATACCATTTGGAGGCATTTAATGTTCGAGCAAAAACGGCTGATTTTCGACAAAAGAGATAACACCCCCCCATTACGTCATGCTTCAGAAATGTGGAAAATGGTCCGTTTTCAAATGTTTTATTTTTGAACGTCAGTTCACATTTGTAGGTGGATCATCAGTGTTAGAGCTAAAATTAGCATGTTTAAAGTGATTTTCATGCTTCCAGGGGCTCGGGAAGTTAATTAAATACCATTTGGAGGCATTTAATGTTCGAGCAAAAACGGCTGATTTTCGACAAAAGAGATAACACCCCCCCCATTACGTCATGCTTCAGAAATGTGGAAAATGGTCCGTTTTCAAATGTTTTATTTTTGAACGTCAGTTCACATTTGTAGGTGGATCATCAGTGTTAGAGCTAAAATTAGCATGTTTAAAGTGATTTTCATGCTTCCAGGGGCCCAAAACACAAGATTTATGGAATGGTTAAAAGTGCATGAAAATGGCCAATTTACTCACTCTGAGTTCTCAAAAAGGGTTTCTTCACCCCGGGAAGTTAATTAAATACCATTTGGAGGCATTTAATGTTCGAGCAAAAACGGCTGATTTTCGACAAAAGAGATAACACCCCCCCATTACGTCATGCTTCAGAAATGTGGAAAATGGTCCGTTTTCAAATGTTTTATTTTTGAACGTCAGTTCACATTTGTAGGTGGATCATCAGTGTTAGAGCTAAAATTAGCATGTTTTAAGTGATTTTCATGCTTCCAGGGGCTCGGGAAGTTAATTAAATACCATTTGGAGGCATTTAATGTTCGAGCAAAAACGGCTGATTTTCGACAAAAGAGATAACACCCCCCCATTACGTCATGCTTCAGAAATGTGGAAAATGGTCCGTTTTCAAATGTTTTATTTTTGAACGTCAGTTCACATTTGTAGGTGGATCATCAGTGTTAGAGCTAAAATTAGCATGTTTAAAGTGATTTTCATGCTTCCAGGGGCTCGGGAAGTGAAATAAATACCATCTGGAGGCATTTAATGTTTGAGCAAAAACGGCTGATTTTCGACAAAAGAGATAACACCCCCCCATTACGTCATGCTTCAGAAATGTGGAAAATGGTCCGTTTTCAAATGTTTTATTTTTGAACGTCAGTTCACATTTGTAGGTGGATCATCAGTGTTAGAGCTAAAATTAGCATGTTTAAAGTGATTTTCATGCTTCCAGGGGCCCAAAACACAAGATTTATGGAATGGTTAAAAGTGCATGAAAATGGCCAATTTACTCACTCTGAGTTCTCAAAAAGGGTTTCTTCAACCCGGGAAGTTAATTAAATACCATTTGGAGGCATTTAATGTTCGAGCAAAAACGGCTGATTTTCGACAAAAGAGATAACACCCCCCCATTACGTCATGCTTCAGAAATGTGGAAAATGGTCCGTTTTCAAATGTTTTATTTTTGAACGTCAGTTCACATTTGTAGGTGGATCATCAGTGTTAGAGCTAAAATTAGCATGTTTAAAGTGATTTTCATGCTTCCAGGGGCTCGGGAAGTTAATTAAATACCATTTGGAGGCATTTAATGTTCGAGCAACAACGGCTGATTTTCGACAAAAGAGATAACACCCCCCCATTACGTCATGCTTCAGAAATGTGGAAAATGGTCCGTTTTCAAATGTTTTATTTTTGAACGTCAGTTCACATTTGTAGGTGGATCATCAGTGTTAGAGCTAAAATTAGCATGTTTAAAGTGATTTTCATGCTTCCAGGGGCCCAAAACACAAGATTTATGGAATGGTTAAAAGTGCATGAAAATGGCCAATTTACTCACTCTGAGTTCTCAAAAAGGGTTTCTTCACCCCGGGAAGTTAATTAAATACCATTTGGAGGCATTTAATGTTCGAGCAAAAACGGCTGATTTTCGACAAAAGAGATAACACCCCCCCATTACGTCATGCTTCAGAAATGTGGAAAATGGTCGGTTTTCAAATGTTTTATTTTTGAACGTCAGTTCACATTTGTAGGTGGATCATCAGTGTTAGAGCTAAAATTAGCATGTTTAAAGTGATTTTCATGCTTCCAGGGGCTCGGGAATTTAATTAAATACCATTTGGAGGCATTTAATGTTCGAGCAAAAACGGCTGATTTTCGACAAAAGAGATAACACCCCCCCATTACGTCATGCTTCAGAAATGTGGAAAATGGTCCGTTTTCAAATGTTTTATTTTTGAACGTCAGTTCACATTTGTAGGTGGATCATCAGTGTTAGAGCTAAAATTAGCATGTTTAAAGTGATTTTCATGCTTCCAGGGGCCCAAAACACAAGATTTATGGAATGGTTAAAAGTGCATGAAAATGGCCAATTTACTCACTCTGAGTTCTCAAAAAGGGTTTCTTCACCCCGGGAAGTTAATTAAATACCATTTGGAGGCATTTAATGTTCGAGCAAAAACGGCTGATTTTCGACAAAAGAGATAACACCCCCCCATTACGTCATGCTTCAGAAATGTGGAAAATGGTCCGTTTTCAAATGTTTTATTTTTGAACGTCAGTTCACATTTGTAGGTGGATCATCAGTGTTAGAGCTAAAATTAGCATGTTTAAAGTGATTTTCATGCTTCCAGGGGCTCGGGAAGTGAAATAAATACCATTTGGAGGCATTTAATGTTCGAGCAAAAACGGCTGATTTTCGACAAAAGAGATAACACCCCCCCATTACGTCATGCTTCAGAAATGT
The DNA here is from genome assembly GCF_964263255.1 of Lissotriton vulgaris. NCBI lineage: Eukaryota > Metazoa > Chordata > Amphibia > Caudata > Salamandridae > Lissotriton > Lissotriton vulgaris. Next base: position 440,155 of record NW_028244669.1, read on the forward strand.
GGAAAATGGTCCGTTTTCAAATGTTTTATTTTTGAACGTCAGTTCACATTTGTAGGTGGATCATCAGTGTTAGAGCTAAAATTAGCATGTTTAAGGTGATTTTCATGCCTCCAGGGGCTCGGGAAGTGAAATAAATACCATTTGGAGGCATTTAATGTTCGAGCAAAAACGGCTGATTTTCGACAAAAGAGATAACACCCCCCCATTACGTCATGCTTCAGAAATGTGGAAAATGGTCCGTTTTCAAATGTTTTATTTTTGAACGTCAGTTCACATTTGTAGGTGGATCATCAGTGTTAGAGCTAAAATTAGCATGTTTAAAGTGATTTTCATGCCTCCAGGGGCTCGGGAAGTTCATTAAATACCATTTGGAGGCATTTAATGTTCGAGCAAAAACGGCTGATTTTCGACAAAAGAGATAACACCCCCCCATTACGTCATGCTTCAGAAATGTGGAAAATGGTCCGTTTTCAAATGTTTTATTTTTGAACGTCAGTTCACATTTGTAGGTGGATCATCAGTGTTAGAGCTAAAATTAGCATGTTTAAAGTGATTTTCATGCTTCCAGGGGCCCAAAACACAAGATTTATGGAATGGTTAAAAGTGCACGAAAATGGCCAATTTACTCACTCTGAGTTCTCAAAAAGGGTTTCTTCACCTCGGGAAGTTAATTAAATACCATTTGGAGGCATTTAATGTTCGAGCAAAAACAGCTGATTTTCGACAAAAGAGATAACACCCCCCCATTACGTCATGCTTCAGAAATGTGGAAAATGGTCCGTTTTCAAATGTTTTATTTTTGAACGTCAGTTCACATTTGTAGGTGGATCATCAGTGTTAGAGCTAAAATTAGCATGTTTAAAGTGATTTTCATGCTTCCAGGGGCTCGGGAAGTTAATTAAATACCATTTGGAGGCATTTAATGTTCGAGCAAAAACGGCTGATTTTCGACAAAAGAGATAACACCCCCCCCATTACGTCATGCTTCAGAAATGTGGAAAATGGTCCGTTTTCAAATGTTTTATTTTTGAACGTCAGTTCACATTTGTAGGTGGATCATCAGTGTTAGAGCTAAAATTAGCATGTTTAAAGTGATTTTCATGCTTCCAGGGGCCCAAAACACAAGATTTATGGAATGGTTAAAAGTGCATGAAAATGGCCAATTTACTCACTCTGAGTTCTCAAAAAGGGTTTCTTCACCCCGGGAAGTTAATTAAATACCATTTGGAGGCATTTAATGTTCGAGCAAAAACGGCTGATTTTCGACAAAAGAGATAACACCCCCCCATTACGTCATGCTTCAGAAATGTGGAAAATGGTCCGTTTTCAAATGTTTTATTTTTGAACGTCAGTTCACATTTGTAGGTGGATCATCAGTGTTAGAGCTAAAATTAGCATGTTTAAAGTGATTTTCATGCTTCCAGGGGCTCGGGAATTTAATTAAATACCATTTGGAGGCATTTAATGTTCGAGCAAAAACGGCTGATTTTAGACAAAAGAGATAACACCCCCCCATTACGTCATGCTTCAGAAATGTGGAAAATGGTCCGTTTTCAAATGTTTTATTTTTGAACGTCAGTTCACATTTGTAGGTGGATCATCAGTGTTAGAGCTAAAATTAGCATGTTTAAAGTGATTTTCATGCTTCCAGGGGCCCAAAACACAAGATTTATGGAATGGTTAAAAGTGCATGAAAATGGCCAATTTACTCACTCTGAGTTCTCAAAAAGGGTTTCTTCACCCCGGGAAGTTAATTAAATACCATTTGGAGGCATTTAATGTTCGAGCAAAAACGGCTGATTTTCGACAAAAGAGATAACACCCCCCCATTACGTCATGCTTCAGAAATGTGGAAAATGGTCCGTTTTCAAATGTTTTATTTTTGAACGTCAGTTCACATTTGTAGGTGGATCATCAGTGTTAGAGCTAAAATTAGCATGTTTAAAGTGATTTTCATGCTTCCAGGGGCTCGGGAAGTGAAATAAATACCATTTGGAGGCATTTAATGTTCGAGCAAAAACGGCTGATTTTCGACAAAAGAGATAACACCCCCCCATTACGTCATGCTTCAGAAATGTGGAAAATGGTCCGTTTTCAAATGTTTTATTTTTGAACGTCAGTTCACATTTGTAGGTGGATCATCAGTGTTAGAGCTAAAATTTGCATGTTTAAAGTGATTTTCATGCCTCCAGGGGCTCGGGAAGTGAAATAAATACCATTTGGAGGCATTTAATGTTCGAGCAAAAACGGCTGATTTTCGACAAAAGAGATAACACCCCCCCATTACGTCATGCTTCAGAAATGTGGAAAATGGTCCGTTTTCAAATGTTTTATTTTTGAACGTCAGTTCACATTTGTAGGTGGATCATCAGTGTTAGAGCTAAAATTAGCATGTTTAAAGTGATTTTCATGCCTCCAGGGGCTCGGGAAGTTCATTAAATACCATTTGGAGGCATTTAATGTTCGAGCAAAAACGGCTGATTTTCGACAAAAGAGATAACACCCCCCCATTACGTCATGCTTCAGAAATGTGGAAAATGGTCCGTTTTCAAATGTTTTATTTTTGAACGTCAGTTCACATTTGTAGGTGGATCATCAGTGTTAGAGCTAAAATTAGCATGTTTAAAGTGATTTTCATGCTTCCAGGGGCCCAAAACACAAGATTTATGGAATGGTTAAAAGTGCATGAAAATGGCCAATTTACTCACTCTGAGTTCTCAAAAAGGGTTTCTTCACCCCGGGAAGTTAATTAAATACCATTTGGAGGCATTTAATGTTCGAGCAAAAACGGCTGATTTTCGACAAAAGAGATAACACCCCCCCATTACGTCATGCTTCAGAAATGTGGAAAATGGTCCGTTTTCAAATGTTTTATTTTTGAACGTCAGTTCACATTTGTAGGTGGATCATCAGTGTTAGAGCTAAAATTAGCATGTTTAAAGTGATTTTCATGCTTCCAGGGGCTCGGGAAGTTAATTAAATACCATTTGGAGGCATTTAATGTTCGAGCAAAAACGGCTGATTTTCGACAAAAGAGATAACACCCCCCCCATTACGTCATGCTTCAGAAATGTGGAAAATGGTCCGTTTTCAAATGTTTTATTTTTGAACGTCAGTTCACATTTGTAGGTGGATCATCAGTGTTAGAGCTAAAATTAGCATGTTTAAAGTGATTTTCATGCTTCCAGGGGCCCAAAACACAAGATTTATGGAATGGTTAAAAGTGCATGAAAATGGCCAATTTACTCACTCTGAGTTCTCAAAAAGGGTTTCTTCACCCCGGGAAGTTAATTAAATACCATTTGGAGGCATTTAATGTTCGAGCAAAAACGGCTGATTTTCGACAAAAGAGATAACACCCCCCCATTACGTCATGCTTCAGAAATGTGGAAAATGGTCCGTTTTCAAATGTTTTATTTTTGAACGTCAGTTCACATTTGTAGGTGGATCATCAGTGTTAGAGCTAAAATTAGCATGTTTTAAGTGATTTTCATGCTTCCAGGGGCTCGGGAAGTTAATTAAATACCATTTGGAGGCATTTAATGTTCGAGCAAAAACGGCTGATTTTCGACAAAAGAGATAACACCCCCCCATTACGTCATGCTTCAGAAATGTGGAAAATGGTCCGTTTTCAAATGTTTTATTTTTGAACGTCAGTTCACATTTGTAGGTGGATCATCAGTGTTAGAGCTAAAATTAGCATGTTTAAAGTGATTTTCATGCCTCCAGGGGCTCGGGAAGTTCATTAAATACCATTTGGAGGCATTTAATGTTCGAGCAAAAACGGCTGATTTTCGACAAAAGAGATAACACCCCCCCATTACGTCATGCTTCAGAAATGTGGAAAATGGTCCGTTTTCAAATGTTTTATTTTTGAACGTCAGTTCACATTTGTAGGTGGATCATCAGTGTTAGAGCTAAAATTAGCATGTTTAAAGTGATTTTCATGCTTCCAGGGGCCCAAAACACAAGATTTATGGAATGGTTAAAAGTGCATGAAAATGGCCAATTTACTCACTCTGAGTTCTCAAAAAGGGTTTCTTCACCCCGGGAAGTTAATTAAATACCATTTGGAGGCATTTAATGTTCGAGCAAAAACGGCTGATTTTCGACAAAAGAGATAACACCCCCCCATTACGTCATGCTTCAGAAATGTGGAAAATGGTCCGTTTTCAAATGTTTTATTTTTGAACGTCAGTTCACATTTGTAGGTGGATCATCAGTGTTAGAGCTAAAATTAGCATGTTTAAAGTGATTTTCATGCTTCCAGGGGCTCGGGAAGTTAATTAAATACCATTTGGAGGCATTTAATGTTCGAGCAAAAACGGCTGATTTTCGACAAAAGAGATAACACCCCCCCCATTACGTCATGCTTCAGAAATGTGGAAAATGGTCCGTTTTCAAATGTTTTATTTTTGAACGTCAGTTCACATTTGTAGGTGGATCATCAGTGTTAGAGCTAAAATTAGCATGTTTAAAGTGATTTTCATGCTTCCAGGGGCCCAAAACACAAGATTTATGGAATGGTTAAAAGTGCATGAAAATGGCCAATTTACTCACTCTGAGTTCTCAAAAAGGGTTTCTTCACCCCGGGAAGTTAATTAAATACCATTTGGAGGCATTTAATGTTCGAGCAAAAACGGCTGATTTTCGACAAAAGAGATAACACCCCCCCATTACGTCATGCTTCAGAAATGTGGAAAATGGTCCGTTTTCAAATGTTTTATTTTTGAACGTCAGTTCACATTTGTAGGTGGATCATCAGTGTTAGAGCTAAAATTAGCATGTTTTAAGTGATTTTCATGCTTCCAGGGGCTCGGGAAGTTAATTAAATACCATTTGGAGGCATTTAATGTTCGAGCAAAAACGGCTGATTTTCGACAAAAGAGATAACACCCCCCCATTACGTCATGCTTCAGAAATGTGGAAAATGGTCCGTTTTCAAATGTTTTATTTTTGAACGTCAGTTCACATTTGTAGGTGGATCATCAGTGTTAGAGCTAAAATTAGCATGTTTAAAGTGATTTTCATGCTTCCAGGGGCTCGGGAAGTGAAATAAATACCATCTGGAGGCATTTAATGTTTGAGCAAAAACGGCTGATTTTCGACAAAAGAGATAACACCCCCCCATTACGTCATGCTTCAGAAATGTGGAAAATGGTCCGTTTTCAAATGTTTTATTTTTGAACGTCAGTTCACATTTGTAGGTGGATCATCAGTGTTAGAGCTAAAATTAGCATGTTTAAAGTGATTTTCATGCTTCCAGGGGCCCAAAACACAAGATTTATGGAATGGTTAAAAGTGCATGAAAATGGCCAATTTACTCACTCTGAGTTCTCAAAAAGGGTTTCTTCAACCCGGGAAGTTAATTAAATACCATTTGGAGGCATTTAATGTTCGAGCAAAAACGGCTGATTTTCGACAAAAGAGATAACACCCCCCCATTACGTCATGCTTCAGAAATGTGGAAAATGGTCCGTTTTCAAATGTTTTATTTTTGAACGTCAGTTCACATTTGTAGGTGGATCATCAGTGTTAGAGCTAAAATTAGCATGTTTAAAGTGATTTTCATGCTTCCAGGGGCTCGGGAAGTTAATTAAATACCATTTGGAGGCATTTAATGTTCGAGCAACAACGGCTGATTTTCGACAAAAGAGATAACACCCCCCCATTACGTCATGCTTCAGAAATGTGGAAAATGGTCCGTTTTCAAATGTTTTATTTTTGAACGTCAGTTCACATTTGTAGGTGGATCATCAGTGTTAGAGCTAAAATTAGCATGTTTTAAGTGATTTTCATGCTTCCAGGGGCTCGGGAAGTTAATTAAATACCATTTGGAGGCATTTAATGTTCGAGCAAAAACGGCTGATTTTCGACAAAAGAGATAACACCCCCCCATTACGTCATGCTTCAGAAATGTGGAAAATGGTCCGTTTTCAAATGTTTTATTTTTGAACGTCAGTTCACATTTGTAGGTGGATCATCAGTGTTAGAGCTAAAATTAGCATGTTTAAAGTGATTTTCATGCCTCCAGGGGCTCGGGAAGTTCATTAAATACCATTTGGAGGCATTTAATGTTCGAGCAAAAACGGCTGATTTTCGACAAAAGAGATAACACCCCCCCATTACGTCATGCTTCAGAAATGTGGAAAATGGTCCGTTTTCAAATGTTTTATTTTTGAACGTCAGTTCACATTTGTAGGTGGATCATCAGTGTTAGAGCTAAAATTAGCATGTTTAAAGTGATTTTCATGCTTCCAGGGGCTCGGGAAGTTAATTAAATACCATTTGGAGGCATTTAATGTTCGAGCAAAAACGGCTGATTTTCGACAAAAGAGATAACACCCCCCCCCATTACGTCATGCTTCAGAAATGTGGAAAATGGTCCGTTTTCAAATGTTTTATTTTTGAACGTCAGTTCACATTTGTAGGTGGATCATCAGTGTTAGAGCTAAAATTAGCATGTTTAAAGTGATTTTCATGCTTCCAGGGGCCCAAAACACAAGATTTATGGAATGGTTAAAAGTGCATGAAAATGGCCAATTTACTCACTCTGAGTTCTCAAAAAGGGTTTCTTCACCCCGGGAAGTTAATTAAATACCATTTGGAGGCATTTAATGTTCGAGCAAAAACGGCTGATTTTCGACAAAAGAGATAACACCCCCCCATTACGTCATGCTTCAGAAATGTGGAAAATGGTCCGTTTTCAAATGTTTTATTTTTGAACGTCAGTTCACATTTGTAGGTGGATCATCAGTGTTAGAGCTAAAATTAGCATGTTTTAAGTGATTTTCATGCTTCCAGGGGCTCGGGAAGTTAATTAAATACCATTTGGAGGCATTTAATGTTCGAGCAAAAACGGCTGATTTTCGACAAAAGAGATAACACCCCCCCATTACGTCATGCTTCAGAAATGTGGAAAATGGTCCGTTTTCAAATGTTTTATTTTTGAACGTCAGTTCACATTTGTAGGTGGATCATCAGTGTTAGAGCTAAAATTAGCATGTTTAAAGTGATTTTCATGCTTCCAGGGGCTCGGGAAGTGAAATAAATACCATCTGGAGGCATTTAATGTTTGAGCAAAAACGGCTGATTTTCGACAAAAGAGATAACACCCCCCCATTACGTCATGCTTCAGAAATGTGGAAAATGGTCCGTTTTCAAATGTTTTATTTTTGAACGTCAGTTCACATTTGTAGGTGGATCATCAGTGTTAGAGCTAAAATTAGCATGTTTAAAGTGATTTTCATGCTTCCAGGGGCCCAAAACACAAGATTTATGGAATGGTTAAAAGTGCATGAAAATGGCCAATTTACTCACTCTGAGTTCTCAAAAAGGGTTTCTTCAACCCGGGAAGTTAATTAAATACCATTTGGAGGCATTTAATGTTCGAGCAAAAACGGCTGATTTTCGACAAAAGAGATAACACCCCCCCATTACGTCATGCTTCAGAAATGTGGAAAATGGTCCGTTTTCAAATGTTTTATTTTTGAACGTCAGTTCACATTTGTAGGTGGATCATCAGTGTTAGAGCTAAAATTAGCATGTTTAAAGTGATTTTCATGCTTCCAGGGGCTCGGGAAGTTAATTAAATACCATTTGGAGGCATTTAATGTTCGAGCAACAACGGCTGATTTTCGACAAAAGAGATAACACCCCCCCATTACGTCATGCTTCAGAAATGTGGAAAATGGTCCGTTTTCAAATGTTTTATTTTTGAACGTCAGTTCACATTTGTAGGTGGATCATCAGTGTTAGAGCTAAAATTAGCATGTTTAAAGTGATTTTCATGCTTCCAGGGGCCCAAAACACAAGATTTATGGAATGGTTAAAAGTGCATGAAAATGGCCAATTTACTCACTCTGAGTTCTCAAAAAGGGTTTCTTCACCCCGGGAAGTTAATTAAATACCATTTGGAGGCATTTAATGTTCGAGCAAAAACGGCTGATTTTCGACAAAAGAGATAACACCCCCCCATTACGTCATGCTTCAGAAATGTGGAGAATGGTCCGTTTTCAAATGTTTTATTTTTGAACGTCAGTTCACATTTGTAGGTGGATCATCAGTGTTAGAGCTAAAATTAGCATGTTTAAAGTGATTTTCATGCTTCCAGGGGCTCGGGAAGTTAATTAAATACCATTTGGAGGCATTTAATGTTCGAGCAAAAACTGCTGATTTTCGACAAAAGAGATAACACCCCCCCATTACGTCATGCTTCAGAAATGTGGAAAATGGTCCGTTTTCAAATGTTTTATTTTTGAACGTCAGTTCACATTTGTAGGTGGATCATCAGTGTTAGAGCTAAAATTAGCATGTTTAAAGTGATTTTCATGCTTCCAGGGGCCCAAAACACAAGATTTATGGAATGGTTAAAAGTGCATGAAAATGGCCAATTTACTCACTCTGAGTTCTCAAAAAGGGTTTCTTCACCCCGGGAAGTTAATTAAATACCATTTGGAGGCATTTAATGTTTGAGCAAAAACAGCTGATTTTCGGCAAAAGAGATAACACCCCCCCATTACGTCATGCTTCAGAAATGTGGAAAATGGTCCATTTTCAAATGTTTTATTTTTGAACGTCAGTTCACATTTGTAGGTGGATCATCAGTGTTAGAGCTAAAATTAGCATGTTTAAAGTGATTTTCATGCTTCCAGGGGCTCGGGAAGTTAATTAAATACCATTTGGAGGCATTTAATGTTCGAGCAACAACGGCTGATTTTCGACAAAAGAGATAACACCCCCCCATTACGTCATGCTTCAGAAATGTGGAAAATGGTCCGTTTTCAAATGTTTTATTTTTGAACGTCAGTTCACATTTGTAGGTGGATCATCAGTGTTAGAGCTAAAATTAGCATGTTTAAAGTGATTTTCATGCTTCCAGGGGCCCAAAACACAAGATTTATGGAATGGTTAAAAGTGCATGAAAATGGCCAATTTACTCACTCTGAGTTTTCAAAAAGGGTTTCTTCACCCCGGGAAGTTAATTAAATACCATTTGGAGGCATTTAATGTTCGAGCAAAAACGGCTGATTTTCGACAAAAGAGATAACACCCCCCCATTACGTCATGCTTCAGAAATGTGGAGAATGGTCCGTTTTCAAATGTTTTATTTTTGAACGTCAGTTCACATTTGTAGGTGGATCATCAGTGTTAGAGCTAAAATTAGCATGTTTAAAGTGATTTTCATGCTTCCAGGGGCTCGGGAAGTTAATTAAATACCATTTGGAGGCATTTAATGTTCGAGCAAAAACGGCTGATTTTCGACAAAAGAGATAACACCCCCCCATTACGTCATGCTTCAGAAATGTGGAAAATGGTCCGTTTTCAAATGTTTTATTTTTGAACGTCAGTTCACATTTGTAGGAGGATCATCAGTGTTAGAGCTAAAATTAGCATGTTTAAAGTGATTTTCATGCTTCCAGGGGCCCAAAACACAAGATTTATGGAATGGTTAAAAGTGCATGAAAATGGCCAATTTACTCACTCTGAGTTCTCAAAAAGGGTTTCTTCACCCCGGGAAGTTAATTAAATACCATTTGGAGGCATTTAATGTTTGAGCAAAAACAGCTGATTTTCGACAAAAGAGATAACACCCCCCCATTACGTCATGCTTCAGAAATGTGGAAAATGGTCCATTTTCAAATGTTTTATTTTTGAACGTCAGTTCACATTTGTAGGTGGATCATCAGTGTTAGAGCTAAAATTAGCATGTTTAAAGTGATTTTCATGCTTCCAGGGGCTCGGGAAGTTAATTAAATACCATTTGGAGGCATTTATTGTTCGAGCAAAAACGGCTGATTTTCGACAAAAGCGATAACACCCCCCCATTACGTCATGCTTCAGAAATGTGGAAAATGGTCCGTTTTCAAATGTTTTATTTTTGAACGTCAGTTCACATTTGTAGGTGGATCATCAGTGTTAGAGCTAAAATTAGCATGTTTAAAGTGATTTTCATGCTTCCAGGGGCTCGGGAAGTGAAATAAATACCATTTGGAGGCATTTAATGTTCGAGCACAAACGGCTGATTTTCGACAAAAGAGATAACACCCCCCCATTACGTCATGCTTCAGAAATGTGGAAAATGGTCCTTTTTCAAATGTTTTATTTTTGAACGTCAGTTCACATTTGTAGGTGGATCATCAGTGTTAGAGCTAAAATTAGCATGTTTAAAGTGATTTTCATGCTTCCAGGGGCCCAAAACACAAGATTTATGGAATGGTTAAAAGTGCATGAAAATGGCCAATTTACTCACTCTGAGTTCTCAAAAAGGGTTTCTTCACCCCGGGAAGTTAATTAAATACCATTTGGAGGCATTTAATGTTTGAGCAAAAACAGCTGATTTTCGACAAAAGAGATAACACCCCCCCATTACGTCATGCTTCAGAAATGTGGAAAATGGTCCATTTTCAAATGTTTTATTTTTGAACGTCAGTTCACATTTGTAGGTGGATCATCAGTGTTAGAGCTAAAATTAGCATGTTTAAAGTGATTTTCATGCTTCCAGGGGCTCGGGAAGTTAATTAAATACCATTTGGAGGCATTTAATGTTCGAGCAACAACGGCTGATTTTCGACAAAAGAGATAACACCCCCCCATTACGTCATGCTTCAGAAATGTGGAAAATGGTCCGTTTTCAAATGTTTTATTTTTGAACGTCAGTTCACATTTGTAGGTGGATCATCAGTGTTAGAGCTAAAATTAGCATGTTTAAAGTGATTTTCATGCTTCCAGGGGCCCAAAACACAAGATTTATGGAATGGTTAAAAGTGCATGAAAATGGCCAATTTACTCACTCTGAGTTCTCAAAAAGGGTTTCTTCACCCCGGGAAGTTAATTAAATACCATTTGGAGGCATTTAATGTTCGAGCAAAAACGGCTGATTTTCGACAAAAGAGATAACACCCCCCCATTACGTCATGCTTCAGAAATGTGGAGAATGGTCCGTTTTCAAATGTTTTATTTTTGAACGTCAGTTCACATTTGTAGGTGGATCATCAGTGTTAGAGCTAAAATTAGCATGTTTAAAGTGATTTTCATGCTTCCAGGGGCTCGGGAAGTTAATTAAATACCATTTGGAGGCATTTAATGTTCGAGCAAAAACTGCTGATTTTCGACAAAAGAGATAACACCCCCCCATTACGTCATGCTTCAGAAATGTGGAAAATGGTCCGTTTTCAAATGTTTTATTTTTGAACGTCAGTTCACATTTGTAGGTGGATCATCAGTGTTAGAGCTAAAATTAGCATGTTTAAAGTGATTTTCATGCTTCCAGGGGCCCAAAACACAAGATTTATGGAATGGTTAAAAGTGCATGAAAATGGCCAATTTACTCACTCTGAGTTCTCAAAAAGGGTTTCTTCACCCCGGGAAGTTAATTAAATACCATTTGGAGGCATTTAATGTTTGAGCAAAAACAGCTGATTTTCGGCAAAAGAGATAACACCCCCCCATTACGTCATGCTTCAGAAATGTGGAAAATGGTCCATTTTCAAATGTTTTATTTTTGAACGTCAGTTCACATTTGTAGGTGGATCATCAGTGTTAGAGCTAAAATTAGCATGTTTAAAGTGATTTTCATGCTTCCAGGGGCTCGGGAAGTTAATTAAATACCATTTGGAGGCATTTAATGTTCGAGCAACAACGGCTGATTTTCGACAAAAGAGATAACACCCCCCCATTACGTCATGCTTCAGAAATGTGGAAAATGGTCCGTTTTCAAATGTTTTATTTTTGAACGTCAGTTCACATTTGTAGGTGGATCATCAGTGTTAGAGCTAAAATTAGCATGTTTAAAGTGATTTTCATGCTTCCAGGGGCCCAAAACACAAGATTTATGGAATGGTTAAAAGTGCATGAAAATGGCCAATTTACTCACTCTGAGTTTTCAAAAAGGGTTTCTTCACCCCGGGAAGTTAATTAAATACCATTTGGAGGCATTTAATGTTCGAGCAAAAACGGCTGATTTTCGACAAAAGAGATAACACCCCCCCATTACGTCATGCTTCAGAAATGTGGAGAATGGTCCGTTTTCAAATGTTTTATTTTTGAACGTCAGTTCACATTTGTAGGTGGATCATCAGTGTTAGAGCTAAAATTAGCATGTTTAAAGTGATTTTCATGCTTCCAGGGGCTCGGGAAGTTAATTAAATACCATTTGGAGGCATTTAATGTTCGAGCAAAAACGGCTGATTTTCGACAAAAGAGATAACACCCCCCCATTACGTCATGCTTCAGAAATGTGGAAAATGGTCCGTTTTCAAATGTTTTATTTTTGAACGTCAGTTCACATTTGTAGGAGGATCATCAGTGTTAGAGCTAAAATTAGCATGTTTAAAGTGATTTTCATGCTTCCAGGGGCCCAAAACACAAGATTTATGGAATGGTTAAAAGTGCATGAAAATGGCCAATTTACTCACTCTGAGTTCTCAAAAAGGGTTTCTTCACCCCGGGAAGTTAATTAAATACCATTTGGAGGCATTTAATGTTTGAGCAAAAACAGCTGATTTTCGACAAAAGAGATAACACCCCCCCATTACGTCATGCTTCAGAAATGTGGAAAATGGTCCATTTTCAAATGTTTTATTTTTGAACGTCGTTCACATTTGTAGGTGGATCATCAGTGTTAGAGCTAAAATTAGCATGTTTAAAGTGATTTTCATGCTTCCAGGGGCTCGGGAAGTTAATTAAATACCATTTGGAGGCATTTATTGTTCGAGCAAAAACGGCTGATTTTCGACAAAAGCGATAACACCCCCCCATTACGTCATGCTTCAGAAATGTGGAAAATGGTCCGTTTTCAAATGTTTTATTTTTGAACGTCAGTTCACATTTGTAGGTGGATCATCAGTGTTAGAGCTAAAATTAGCATGTTTAAAGTGATTTTCATGCTTCCAGGGGCTCGGGAAGTGAAATAAATACCATTTGGAGGCATTTAATGTTCGAGCAAAAACGGCTGATTTTCGACAAAAGAGATAACACCCCCCCATTACGTCATGCTTCAGAAATGTGGAAAATGGTCCTTTTTCAAATGTTTTATTTTTGAACGTCAGTTCACATTTGTAGGTGGATCATCAGTGTTAGAGCTAAAATTAGCATGTTTAAAGTGATTTTCATGCTTCCAGGGGCCCAAAACACAAGATTTATGGAATGGTTAAAAGTGCATGAAAATGGCCAATTTACTCACTCTGAGTTCTCAAAAAGGGTTTCTTCACCCCGGGAAGTTAATTAAATACCATTTGGAGGCATTTAATGTTTGAGCAAAAACAGCTGATTTTCGACAAAAGAGATAACACCCCCCCCATTACGTCATGCTTCAGAAATGTGGAAAATGGTCCATTTTCAAATGTTTTATTTTTGAACGTCAGTTCACATTTGTAGGTGGATCATCAGTGTTAGAGCTAAAATTAGCATGTTTAAAGTGATTTTCATGCTTCCAGGGGCTCGGGAAGTTAATTAAATACCATTTGGAGGCATTTAATGTTCGAGCAACAACGGCTGATTTTCGACAAAAGAGATAACACCCCCCCATTACGTCATGCTTCAGAAATGTGGAAAATGGTCCGTTTTCAAATGTTTTATTTTTGAACGTCAGTTCACATTTGTAGGTGGATCATCAGTGTTAGAGCTAAAATTAGCATGTTTAAAGTGATTTTCATGCTTCCAGGGGCCCAAAACACAAGATTTATGGAATGGTTAAAAGTGCATGAAAATGGCCAATTTACTCACTCTGAGTTCTCAAAAAGGGTTTCTTCACCCCGGGAAGTTAATTAAATACCATTTGGAGGCATTTAATGTTCGAGCAAAAACGGCTGATTTTCGACAAAAGAGATAACACCCCCCCATTACGTCATGCTTCAGAAATGTGGAGAATGGTCCGTTTTCAAATGTTTTATTTTTGAACGTCAGTTCACATTTGTAGGTGGATCATCAGTGTTAGAGCTAAAATTAGCATGTTTAAAGTGATTTTCATGCTTCCAGGGGCTCGGGAAGTTAATTAAATACCATTTGGAGGCATTTAATGTTCGAGCAAAAACGGCTGATTTTCGACAAAAGAGATAACACCCCCCCATTACGTCATGCTTCAGAAATGTGGAAAATGGTCCGTTTTCAAATGTTTTATTTTTGAACGTCAGTTCACATTTGTAGGTGGATCATCAGTGTTAGAGCTAAAATTAGCATGTTTAAAGTGATTTTCATGCTTCCAGGGGCCCAAAACACAAGATTTATGGAATGGTTAAAAGTGCATGAAAATGGCCAATTTACTCACTCTGAGTTCTCAAAAAGGGTTTCTTCACCCCGGGAAGTTAATTAAATACCATTTGGAGGCATTTAATGTTTGAGCAAAAACAGCTGATTTTCGACAAAAGAGATAACACCCCCCCATTACGTCATGCTTCAGAAATGTGGAAAATGGTCCATTTTCAAATGTTTTATTTTTGAACGTCAGTTCACATTTGTAGGTGGATCATCAGTGTTAGAGCTAAAATTAGCATGTTTAAAGTGATTTTCATGCTTCCAGGGGCTCGGGAAGTTAATTAAATACCATTTGGAGGCATTTATTGTTCGAGCAAAAACGGCTGATTTTCGACAAAAGCGATAACACCCCCCCATTACGTCATGCTTCAGAAATGTGGAAAATGGTCCGTTTTCAAATGTTTTATTTTTGAACGTCAGTTCACATTTGTAGGTGGATCATCAGTGTTAGAGCTAAAATTAGCATGTTTAAAGTGATTTTCATGCTTCCAGGGGCTCGGGAATTTAATTAAATACCATTTGGAGGCATTTAATGTTCGAGCAAAAACGGCTGATTTTAGACAAAAGAGATAACACCCCCCCATTACGTCATGCTTCAGAAATGTGGAAAATGGTCCGTTTTCAAATGTTTTATTTTTGAACGTCAGTTCACATTTGTAGGTGGATCATCAGTGTTAGAGCTAAAATTAGCATGTTTAAAGTGATTTTCATGCTTCCAGGGGCCCAAAACACAAGATTTATGGAATGGTTAAAAGTGCATGAAAATGGCCAATTTACTCACTCTGAGTTCTCAAAAAGGGTTTCTTCACCCCGGGAAGTTAATTAAATACCATTTGGAGGCATTTAATGTTCGAGCAAAAACGGCTGATTTTCGACAAAAGAGATAACACCCCCCCATTACGTCATGCTTCAGAAATGTGGAAAATGGTCCGTTTTCAAATGTTTTATTTTTGAACGTCAGTTCACATTTGTAGGTGGATCATCAGTGTTAGAGCTAAAATTAGCATGTTTAAAGTGATTTTCATGCTTCCAGGGGCTCGGGAAGTGAAATAAATACCATTTGGAGGCATTTAATGTTCGAGCAAAAACGGCTGATTTTCGACAAAAGAGATAACACCCCCCCCATTACGTCATGCTTCAGAAATGTGGAAAATGGTCCGTTTTCAAATGTTTTATTTTTGAACGTCAGTTCACATTTGTAGGTGGATCATCAGTGTTAGAGCTAAAATTTGCATGTTTAAAGTGATTTTCATGCCTCCAGGGGCTCGGGAAGTGAAATAAATACCATTTGGAGGCATTTAATGTTCGAGCAAAAACGGCTGATTTTCGACAAAAGAGATAACACCCCCCCATTACGTCATGCTTCAGAAATGTGGAAAATGGTCCGTTTTCAAATGTTTTATTTTTGAACGTCAGTTCACATTTGTAAGTGGATCATCAGTGTTAGAGCTAAAATTAGCATGTTTAAAGTGATTTTCATGCCTCCAGGGGCTCGGGAAGTTCATTAAATACCATTTGGAGGCATTTAATGTTCGAGCAAAAACGGCTGATTTTCGACAAAAGAGATAACACCCCCCCATTACGTCATGCTTCAGAAATGTGGAAAATGGTCCGTTTTCAAATGTTTTATTTTTGAACGTCAGTTCACATTTGTAGGTGGATCATCAGTGTTAGAGCTAAAATTAGCATGTTTAAAGTGATTTTCATGCTTCCAGGGGCCCAAAACACAAGATTTATGGAATGGTTAAAAGTGCATGAAAATGGCCAATTTACTCACTCTGAGTTCTCAAAAAGGGTTTCTTCACCCCGGGAAGTTAATTAAATACCATTTGGAGGCATTTAATGTTCGAGCAAAAACGGCTGATTTTCGACAAAAGAGATAACACCCCCCCATTACGTCATGCTTCAGAAATGTGGAAAATGGTCCGTTCTCAAATGTTTTATTTTTGAACGTCAGTTCACATTTGTAGGTGGATCATCAGTGTTAGAGCTAAAATTAGCATGTTTAAAGTGATTTTCACGCTTCCAGGGGCTCGGGAAGTTAATTAAATACCATTTGGAGGCATTTAATGTTCGAGCAAAAACGGCTGATTTTCGACAAAAGAGATAACACCCCCCCATTACGTCATGCTTCAGAAATGTGGAAAATGGTCCGTTTTCAAATGTTTTATTTTTGAACGTCAGTTCACATTTGTAGGTGGATCATCAGTGTTAGAGCTAAAATTAGCATGTTTAAAGTGATTTTCATGCTTCCAGGGGCCCAAAACACAAGATTTATGGAATGGTTAAAAGTGCATGAAAATGGCCAATTTACTCACTCTGAGTTCTCAAAAAGGGTTTCTTCACCCCGGGAAGTTAATTAAATACCATTTGGAGGCATTTAATGTTCGAGCAAAAACGGCTGATTTTCGACAAAAGAGATAACGCCCCCCCATTACGTCATGCTTCAGAAATGTGGAAAATGGTCCGTTTTCAAATGTTTTATTTTTGAACGTCAGTTCACATTTGTAGGTGGATCATCAGTGTTAGAGCTAAAATTAGCATGTTTTAAGTGATTTTCATGCTTCCAGGGGCTCGGGAAGTTAATTAAATACCATTTGGAGGCATTTAATGTTCGAGCAAAAACGGCTGATTTTCGACAAAAGAGATAACACCCCCCCATTACGTCATGCTTCAGAAATGTGGAAAATGGTCCGTTTTCAAATGTTTTATTTTTGAACGTCAGTTCACATTTGTAGGTGGATCATCAGTGTTAGAGCTAAAATTAGCATGTTTAAAGTGATTTTCATGCTTCCAGGGGCTCGGGAAGTGAAATAAATACCATTTGGAGGCATTTAATGTTTGAGCAAAAACGGCTGATTTTCGACAAAAGAGATAACACCCCCCCATTACGTCATGCTTCAGAAATGTGGAAAATGGTCCGTTTTCAAATGTTTTATTTTTGAACGTCAGTTCACATTTGTAGGTGGATCATCAGTGTTAGAGCTAAAATTAGCATGTTTAAAGTGATTTTCATGCTTCCAGGGGCCCAAAACACAAGATTTATGGAATGGTTAAAAGTGCATGAAAATGGCCAATTTACTCACTCTGAGTTCTCAAAAAGGGTTTCTTCACCCCGGGAAGTTAATTAAATACCATTTGGAGGCATTTAATGTTCGAGCAAAAACGGCTGATTTTCGACAAAAGAGATAACACCCCCCCATTACGTCATGCTTCAGAAATGTGGAAAATGGTCCGTTTTCAAATGTTTTATTTTTGAACGTCAGTTCACATTTGTAGGTGGATCATCAGTGTTAGAGCTAAAATTAGCATGTTTAAAGTGATTTTCATGCTTCCAGGGGCTCGGGAAGTTAATTAAATACCATTTGGAGGCATTTAATGTTCGAGCAACAACGGCTGATTTTCGACAAAAGAGATAACACCCCCCCATTACGTCATGCTTCAGAAATGTGGAAAATGGTCCGTTTTCAAATGTTTTATTTTTGAACGTCAGTTCACATTTGTAGGTGGATCATCAGTGTTAGAGCTAAAATTAGCATGTTTAAAGTGATTTTCATGCTTCCAGGGGCCCAAAACACAAGATTTATGGAATGGTTAAAAGTGCATGAAAATGGCCAATTTACTCACTCTGAGTTCTCAAAAAGGGTTTCTTCACCCCGGGAAGTTAATTAAATACCATTTGGAGGCATTTAATGTTCGAGCAAAAACGGCTGATTTTCGACAAAAGAGATAACACCCCCCCATTACGTCATGCTTCAGAAATGTGGAGAATGGTCCGTTTTCAAATGTTTTATTTTTGAACGTCAGTTCACATTTGTAGGTGGATCATCAGTGTTAGAGCTAAAATTAGCATGTTTAAAGTGATTTTCATGCTTCCAGGGGCTCGGGAAGTTAATTAAATACCATTTGGAGGCATTTAATGTTCGAGCAAAAACGGCTGATTTTCGACAAAAGAGATAACACCCCCCCATTACGTCATGCTTCAGAAATGTGGAAAATGGTCCGTTTTCAAATGTTTTATTTTTGAACGTCAGTTCACATTTGTAGGTGGATCATCAGTGTTAGAGCTAAAATTAGCATGTTTAAAGTGATTTTCATGCTTCCAGGGGCCCAAAACACAAGATTTATGGAATGGTTAAAAGTGCATGAAAATGGCCAATTTACTCACTCTGAGTTCTCAAAAAGGGTTTCTTCACCCCGGGAAGTTAATTAAATACCATTTGGAGGCATTTAATGTTTGAGCAAAAACAGCTGATTTTCGACAAAAGAGATAACACCCCCCCATTACGTCATGCTTCAGAAATGTGGAAAATGGTCCATTTTCAAATGTTTTATTTTTGAACGTCAGTTCACATTTGTAGGTGGATCATCAGTGTTAGAGCTAAAATTAGCATGTTTAAAGTGATTTTCATGCTTCCAGGGGCTCGGGAAGTTAATTAAATACCATTTGGAGGCATTTAATGTTCGAGCAACAACGGCTGATTTTCGACAAAAGAGATAACACCCCCCCATTACGTCATGCTTCAGAAATGTGGAAAATGGTCCGTTTTCAAATGTTTTATTTTTGAACGTCAGTTCACATTTGTAGGTGGATCATCAGTGTTAGAGCTAAAATTAGCATGTTTAAAGTGATTTTCATGCTTCCAGGGGCCCAAAACACAAGATTTATGGAATGGTTAAAAGTGCATGAAAATGGCCAATTTACTCACTCTGAGTTCTCAAAAAGGGTTTCTTCACCCCGGGAAGTTAATTAAATACCATTTGGAGGCATTTAATGTTCGAGCAAAAACGGCTGATTTTCGACAAAAGAGATAACACCCCCCCATTACGTCATGCTTCAGAAATGTGGAGAATGGTCCGTTTTCAAATGTTTTATTTTTGAACGTCAGTTCACATTTGTAGGTGGATCATCAGTGTTAGAGCTAAAATTAGCATGTTTAAAGTGATTTTCATGCTTCCAGGGGCTCGGGAAGTTAATTAAATACCATTTGGAGGCATTTAATGTTCGAGCAAAAACGGCTGATTTTCGACAAAAGAGATAACACCCCCCCATTACGTCATGCTTCAGAAATGTGGAAAATGGTCCGTTTTCAAATGTTTTATTTTTGAACGTCAGTTCACATTTGTAGGTGGATCATCAGTGTTAGAGCTAAAATTAGCATGTTTAAAGTGATTTTCATGCTTCCAGGGGCCCAAAACACAAGATTTATGGAATGGTTAAAAGTGCATGAAAATGGCCAATTTACTCACTCTGAGTTCTCAAAAAGGGTTTCTTCACCCCGGGAAGTTAATTAAATACCATTTGGAGGCATTTAATGTTTGAGCAAAAACAGCTGATTTTCGACAAAAGAGATAACACCCCCCCATTACGTCATGCTTCAGAAATGTGGAAAATGGTCCATTTTCAAATGTTTTATTTTTGAACGTCAGTTCACATTTGTAGGTGGATCATCAGTGTTAGAGCTAAAATTAGCATGTTTAAAGTGATTTTCATGCTTCCAGGGGCTCGGGAAGTTAATTAAATACCATTTGGAGGCATTTATTGTTCGAGCAAAAACGGCTGATTTTCGACAAAAGCGATAACACCCCCCCATTACGTCATGCTTCAGAAATGTGGAAAATGGTCCGTTTTCAAATGTTTTATTTTTGAACGTCAGTTCACATTTGTAGGTGGATCATCAGTGTTAGAGCTAAAATTAGCATGTTTAAAGTGATTTTCATGCTTCCAGGGGCTCGGGAAGTTAATTAAATACCATTTGGAGGCATTTATTGTTCGAGCAAAAACGGCTGATTTTCGACAAAAGCGATAACACCCCCCCATTACGTCATGCTTCAGAAATGTGGAAAATGGTCCGTTTTCAAATGTTTTATTTTTGAACGTCAGTTCACATTTGTAGGTGGATCATCAGTGTTAGAGCTAAAATTAGCATGTTTAAAGTGATTTTCATGCTTCCAGGGGCTCGGGAAGTTAATTAAATACCATTTGGAGGCATTTAATGTTCGAGCAACAACGGCTGATTTTCGACAAAAGAGATAACACCCCCCCATTACGTCATGCTTCAGAAATGTGGAAAATGGTCCGTTTTCAAATGTTTTATTTTTGAACGTCAGTTCACATTTGTAGGTGGATCATCAGTGTTAGAGC
Organism: Lissotriton vulgaris; assembly: GCF_964263255.1. Classification (NCBI taxonomy): domain Eukaryota; kingdom Metazoa; phylum Chordata; class Amphibia; order Caudata; family Salamandridae; genus Lissotriton; species Lissotriton vulgaris. The sequence continues at coordinate 460,553 of NW_028244669.1, forward strand.
TAAAATTAGCATGTTTAAAGTGATTTTCATGCTTCCAGGGGCCCAAAACACAAGATTTATGGAATGGTTAAAAGTGCATGAAAATGGCCAATTTACTCACTCTGAGTTCTCAAAAAGGGTTTCTTCACCCCGGGAAGTTAATTAAATACCATTTGGAGGCATTTAATGTTCGAGCAAAAACGGCTGATTTTCGACAAAAGAGATAACACCCCCCCATTACGTCATGCTTCAGAAATGTGGAGAATGGTCCGTTTTCAAATGTTTTATTTTTGAACGTCAGTTCACATTTGTAGGTGGATCATCAGTGTTAGAGCTAAAATTAGCATGTTTAAAGTGATTTTCATGCTTCCAGGGGCTCGGGAAGTTAATTAAATACCATTTGGAGGCATTTAATGTTCGAGCAAAAACGGCTGATTTTCGACAAAAGAGATAACACCCCCCCATTACGTCATGCTTCAGAAATGTGGAAAATGGTCCGTTTTCAAATGTTTTATTTTTGAACGTCAGTTCACATTTGTAGGTGGATCATCAGTGTTAGAGCTAAAATTAGCATGTTTAAAGTGATTTTCATGCTTCCAGGGGCCCAAAACACAAGATTTATGGAATGGTTAAAAGTGCATGAAAATGGCCAATTTACTCACTCTGAGTTCTCAAAAAGGGTTTCTTCACCCCGGGAAGTTAATTAAATACCATTTGGAGGCATTTAATGTTTGAGCAAAAACAGCTGATTTTCGACAAAAGAGATAACACCCCCCCATTACGTCATGCTTCAGAAATGTGGAAAATGGTCCATTTTCAAATGTTTTATTTTTGAACGTCAGTTCACATTTGTAGGTGGATCATCAGTGTTAGAGCTAAAATTAGCATGTTTAAAGTGATTTTCATGCTTCCAGGGGCTCGGGAAGTTAATTAAATACCATTTGGAGGCATTTATTGTTCGAGCAAAAACGGCTGATTTTCGACAAAAGCGATAACACCCCCCCATTACGTCATGCTTCAGAAATGTGGAAAATGGTCCGTTTTCAAATGTTTTATTTTTGAACGTCAGTTCACATTTGTAGGTGGATCATCAGTGTTAGAGCTAAAATTAGCATGTTTAAAGTGATTTTCATGCTTCCAGGGGCTCGGGAAGTGAAATAAATACCATTTGGAGGCATTTAATGTTCGAGCAAAAACGGCTGATTTTCGACAAAAGAGATAACACCCCCCCATTACGTCATGCTTCAGAAATGTGGAAAATGGTCCGTTTTCAAATGTTTTATTTTTGAACGTCAGTTCACATTTGTAGGTGGATCATCAGTGTTAGAGCTAAAATTAGCATGTTTAAAGTGATTTTCATGCTTCCAGGGGCTCGGGAAGTTAATTAAATACCATTTGGAGGCATTTAATGTTCGAGCAAAAACGGCTGATTTTCGACAAAAGAGATAACACCCCCCCATTACGTCATGCTTCAGAAATGTGGAAAATGGTCCGTTTTCAAATGTTTTATTTTTGAACGTCAGTTCACATTTGTAGGTGGATCATCAGTGTTAGAGCTAAAATTAGCATGTTTAAAGTGATTTTCATGCTTCCAGGGGCCCAAAACACAAGATTTATGGAATGGTTAAAAGTGCATGAAAATGGCCAATTTACTCACTCTGAGTTCTCAAAAAGGGTTTCTTCACCCCGGGAAGTTAATTAAATACCATTTGGAGGCATTTAATGTTCGAGCAAAAATGGCTGATTTTCGACAAAAGAGATAACACCCCCCCATTACGTCATGCTTCAGAAATGTGGAGAATGGTCCGTTTTCAAATGTTTTATTTTTGAACGTCAGTTCACATTTGTAGGTGGATCATCAGTGTTAGAGCTAAAATTAGCATGTTTAAAGTGATTTTCATGCTTCCAGGGGCTCGGGAAGTTAATTAAATACCATTTGGAGGCATTTAATGTTCGAGCAAAAACGGCTGATTTTCGACAAAAGAGATAACACCCCCCCATTACGTCATGCTTCAGAAATGTGGAAAATGGTCCGTTTTCAAATGTTTTATTTTTGAACGTCAGTTCACATTTGTAGGTGGATCATCAGTGTTAGAGCTAAAATTAGCATGTTTAAAGTGATTTTCATGCTTCCAGGGGCCCAAAACACAAGATTTATGGAATGGTTAAAAGTGCATGAAAATGGCCAATTTACTCACTCTGAGTTCTCAAAAAGGGTTTCTTCACCCCGGGAAGTTAATTAAATACCATTTGGAGGCATTTAATGTTTGAGCAAAAACAGCTGATTTTCGACAAAAGAGATAACACCCCCCCATTACGTCATGCTTCAGAAATGTGGAAAATGGTCCATTTTCAAATGTTTTATTTTTGAACGTCAGTTCACATTTGTAGGTGGATCATCAGTGTTAGAGCTAAAATTAGCATGTTTAAAGTGATTTTCATGCTTCCAGGGGCTCGGGAAGTTAATTAAATACCATTTGGAGGCATTTATTGTTCGAGCAAAAACGGCTGATTTTCGACAAAAGCGATAACACCCCCCCATTACGTCATGCTTCAGAAATGTGGAAAATGGTCCGTTTTCAAATGTTTTATTTTTGAACGTCAGTTCACATTTGTAGGTGGATCATCAGTGTTAGAGCTAAAATTAGCATGTTTAAAGTGATTTTCATGCTTCCAGGGGCTCGGGAAGTTAATTAAATACCATTTGGAGGCATTTATTGTTCGAGCAAAAACGGCTGATTTTCGACAAAAGCGATAACACCCCCCCATTACGTCATGCTTCAGAAATGTGGAAAATGGTCCATTTTCAAATGTTTTATTTTTGAACGTCAGTTCACATTTGTAGGTGGATCATCAGTGTTAGAGCTAAAATTAGCATGTTTAAAGTGATTTTCATGCTTCCAGGGGCTCGGGAAGTTAATTAAATACCATTTGGAGGCATTTAATGTTCGAGCAACAACGGCTGATTTTCGACAAAAGAGATAACACCCCCCCATTACGTCATGCTTCAGAAATGTGGAAAATGGTCCGTTTTCAAATGTTTTATTTTTGAACGTCAGTTCACATTTGTAGGTGGATCATCAGTGTTAGAGCTAAAATTAGCATGTTTAAAGTGATTTTCATGCTTCCAGGGGCCCAAAACACAAGATTTATGGAATGGTTAAAAGTGCATGAAAATGGCCAATTTACTCACTCTGAGTTCTCAAAAAGGGTTTCTTCACCCCGGGAAGTTAATTAAATACCATTTGGAGGCATTTAATGTTCGAGCAAAAACGGCTGATTTTCGACAAAAGAGATAACACCCCCCCATTACGTCATGCTTCAGAAATGTGGAGAATGGTCCGTTTTCAAATGTTTTATTTTTGAACGTCAGTTCACATTTGTAGGTGGATCATCAGTGTTAGAGCTAAAATTAGCATGTTTAAAGTGATTTTCATGCTTCCAGGGGCTCGGGAAGTTAATTAAATACCATTTGGAGGCATTTAATGTTCGAGCAAAAACGGCTGATTTTCGACAAAAGAGATAACACCCCCCCATTACGTCATGCTTCAGAAATGTGGAAAATGGTCCGTTTTCAAATGTTTTATTTTTGAACGTCAGTTCACATTTGTAGGTGGATCATCAGTGTTAGAGCTAAAATTAGCATGTTTAAAGTGATTTTCATGCTTCCAGGGGCCCAAAACACAAGATTTATGGAATGGTTAAAAGTGCATGAAAATGGCCAATTTACTCACTCTGAGTTCTCAAAAAGGGTTTCTTCACCCCGGGAAGTTAATTAAATACCATTTGGAGGCATTTAATGTTTGAGCAAAAACAGCTGATTTTCGACAAAAGAGATAACACCCCCCCATTACGTCATGCTTCAGAAATGTGGAAAATGGTCCATTTTCAAATGTTTTATTTTTGAACGTCAGTTCACATTTGTAGGTGGATCATCAGTGTTAGAGCTAAAATTAGCATGTTTAAAGTGATTTTCATGCTTCCAGGGGCTCGGGAAGTTAATTAAATACCATTTGGAGGCATTTATTGTTCGAGCAAAAACGGCTGATTTTCGACAAAAGCGATAACACCCCCCCATTACGTCATGCTTCAGAAATGTGGAAAATGGTCCGTTTTCAAATGTTTTATTTTTGAACGTCAGTTCACATTTGTAGGTGGATCATCAGTGTTAGAGCTAAAATTAGCATGTTTAAAGTGATTTTCATGCTTCCAGGGGCTCGGGAAGTGAAATAAATACCATTTGGAGGCATTTAATGTTCGAGCAAAAACGGCTGATTTTCGACAAAAGAGATAACACCCCCCATTACGTCATGCTTCAGAAATGTGGAAAATGGTCCGTTTTCAAATGTTTTATTTTTGAACGTCAGTTCACATTTGTAGGTGGATCATCAGTGTTAGAGCTAAAATTAGCATGTTTAAAGTGATTTTCATGCTTCCAGGGGCTCGGGAAGTTAATTAAATACCATTTGGAGGCATTTAATGTTCGAGCAAAAACGGCTGATTTTCGACAAAAGAGATAACACCCCCCCATTACGTCATGCTTCAGAAATGTGGAAAATGGTCCGTTTTCAAATGTTTTATTTTTGAACGTCAGTTCACATTTGTAGGTGGATCATCAGTGTTAGAGCTAAAATTAGCATGTTTAAAGTGATTTTCATGCTTCCAGGGGCCCAAAACACAAGATTTATGGAATGGTTAAAAGTGCATGAAAATGGCCAATTTACTCACTCTGAGTTCTCAAAAAGGGTTTCTTCACCCCGGGAAGTTAATTAAATACCATTTGGAGGCATTTAATGTTCGAGCAAAAATGGCTGATTTTCGACAAAAGAGATAACACCCCCCCATTACGTCATGCTTCAGAAATGTGGAAAATGGTCCGTTTTCAAATGTTTTATTTTTGAACGTCAGTTCACATTTGTAGGTGGATCATCAGTGTTAGAGCTAAAATTAGCATGTTTAAAGTGATTTTCATGCTTCCAGGGGCTCGGGAAGTTAATTAAATACCATTTGGAGGCATTTATTGTTCGAGCAAAAACGGCTGATTTTCGACAAAAGTGATAACACCCCCCCATTACGTCATGCTTCAGAAATGTGGAAAATGGTCCGTTTTCAAATGTTTTATTTTTGAACGTCAGTTCACATTTGTAGGTGGATCATCAGTGTTAGAGCTAAAATTAGCATGTTTAAAGTGATTTTCATGCTTCCAGGGGCTCGGGAAGTGAAATAAATACCATTTGGAGGCATTTAATGTTCGAGCAAAAACGGCTGATTTTCGACAAAAGAGATAACACCCCCCCATTACGTCATGCTTCAGAAATGTGGAAAATGGTCCGTTTTCAAATGTTTTATTTTTGAACGTCAGTTCACATTTGTAGGTGGATCATCAGTGTTAGAGCTAAAATTAGCATGTTTAAAGTGATTTTCATGCTTCCAGGGGCTCGGGAAGTTAATTAAATACCATTTGGAGGCATTTAATGTTCGAGCAAAAACGGCTGATTTTCGACAAAAGAGATAACACCCCCCCATTACGTCATGCTTCAGAAATGTGGAAAATGGTCCGTTTTCAAATGTTTTATTTTTGAACGTCAGTTCACATTTGTAGGTGGATCATCAGTGTTAGAGCTAAAATTAGCATGTTTAAAGTGATTTTCATGCTTCCAGGGGCCCAAAACACAAGATTTATGGAATGGTTAAAAGTGCATGAAAATGGCCAATTTACTCACTCTGAGTTCTCAAAAAGGGTTTCTTCACCCCGGGAAGTTAATTAAATACCATTTGGAGGCATTTAATGTTCGAGCAAAAACGGCTGATTTTCGACAAAAGAGATAACACCCCCCCATTACGTCATGCTTCAGAAATGTGGAAAATGGTCCGTTTTCAAATGTTTTATTTTTGAACGTCAGTTCACATTTGTAGGTGGATCATCAGTGTTAGAGCTAAAATTAGCATGTTTAAAGTGATTTTCATGCTTCCAGGGGCTCGGGAAGTGAAATAAATACCATTTGGAGGCATTTAATGTTCGAGCAAAAACGGCTGATTTTCGACAAAAGAGATAACACCCCCTCATTACGTCATGCTTCAGAAATGTGGAAAATGGTCCGTTTTCAAATGTTTTATTTTTGAACGTCAGTTCACATTTGTAGGTGGATCATCAGTGTTAGAGCTAAAATTAGCATGTTTAAAGTGATTTTCATGCCTCCAGGGGCTCGGGAAGTGAAATAAATACCATTTGGAGGCATTTAATGTTCGAGCAAAAACGGCTGATTTTCGACAAAAGAGATAACACCCCCCCATTACGTCATGCTTCAGAAATGTGGAAAATGGTCTGTTTTCAAATGTGTTATTTTAGAACGTCAGTTCACATTTGTAGGTGGATCATCAGTGTTAGAGCTAAAATTAGCATGTTTAAAGTGATTTTCATGCCTCCAGGGGCTCGGGAAGTTCATTAAATACCATTTGGAGGCATTTAATGTTCGAGCAAAAACGGCTGATTTTCGACAAAAGAGATAACACCCCCCCATTACGTCATGCTTCAGAAATGTGGAAAATGGTCCGTTTTCAAATGTTTTATTTTTGAACGTCAGTTCACATTTGTAGGTGGATCATCAGTGTTAGAGCTAAAATTAGCATGTTTAAAGTGATTTTCATGCTTCCAGGGGCCCAAAACACAAGATTTATGGAATGGTTAAAAGTGCATGAAAATGGCCAATTTACTCACTCTGAGTTCTCAAAAAGGGTTTCTTCACCCCGGGAAGTTAATTAAATACCATTTGGAGGCATTTAATGTTCGAGCAAAAACGGCTGATTTTCGACAAAAGAGATAACACCCCCCCATTACGTCATGCTTCAGAAATGTGGAAAATGGTCCGTTTTCAAATGTTTTATTTTTGAACGTCAGTTCACATTTGTAGGTGGATCATCAGTGTTAGAGCTAAAATTAGCATGTTTAAAGTGATTTTCATGCTTCCAGGGGCTCGGGAAGTTAATTAAATACCATTTGGAGGCATTTAATGTTCGAGCAAAAACGGCTGATTTTCGACAAAAGAGATAACACCCCCCCATTACGTCATGCTTCAGAAATGTGGAAAATGGTCCGTTTTCAAATGTTTTATTTTTGAACGTCAGTTCACATTTGTAGGTGGATCATCAGTGTTAGAGCTAAAATTAGCATGTTTAAAGTGATTTTCATGCTTCCAGGGGCTCGGGAAGTGAAATAAATACCATTTGGAGGCATTTAATGTTCGAGCAAAAACGGCTGATTTTCGACAAAAGAGATAACACCCCCCCATTACGTCATGCTTCAGAAATGTGGAAAATGGTCCGTTTTCAAATGTTTTATTTTTGAACGTCAGTTCACATTTGTAGGTGGATCATCAGTGTTAGAGCTAAAATTAGCATGTTTAAAGTGATTTTCATGCTTCCAGGGGCCCAAAACACAAGATTTATGGAATGGTTAAAAGTGCATGAAAATGGCCAATTTACTCACTCTGAGTTCTCAAAAAGGGTTTCTTCACCCCGGGAAGTTAATTAAATACCATTTGGAGGCATTTAATGTTCGAGCAAAAACGGCTGATTTTCGACAAAAGAGATAACACCCCCCCATTACGTCATGCTTCAGAAATGTGGAAAATGGTCCGTTTTCAAATGTTTTATTTTTGAACGTCAGTTCACATTTGTAGGTGGATCATCAGTGTTAGAGCTAAAATTAGCATGTTTAAAGTGATTTTCATGCTTCCAGGGGCTCGGGAAGTTAATTAAATACCATTTGGAGGCATTTAATGTTCGAGCAAAAACGGCTGATTTTCGACAAAAGAGATAACACCCCCCCATTACGTCATGCTTCAGAAATGTGGAAAATGGTCTGTTTTCAAATGTTTTATTTTTGAACGTCAGTTCACATTTGTAGGTGGATCATCAGTGTTAGCGCTAAAATTAGCATGTTTAAAGTGATTTTCATGCTTCCAGGGGCCCAAAACACAAGATTTATGGAATGGTTAAAAGTGCATGAAAATGGCCAATTTACTCACTCTGAGTTCTCAAAAAGGGTTTCTTCACCCCGGGAAGTTAATTAAATACCATTTGGAGGCATTTAATGTTCGAGCAAAAACGGCTGATTTTCGACAAAAGAGATAACACCCCCCCATTACGTCATGCTTCAGAAATGTGGAAAATGGTCCGTTTTCAAATGTTTTATTTTTGAACGTCAGTTCACATTTGTAGGTGGATCATCAGTGTGAGAGCTAAAATTAGCATGTTTAAAGTGATTTTCATGCTTCCAGGGGCTCGGGAAGTTAATTAAATACCATTTGGAGGCATTTAATGTTCGAGCAAAAACGGCTGATTTTCGACAAAAGAGATAACACCCCCCCATTACGTCATGCTTCAGAAATGTGGAAAATGGTCCGTTTTCAAATGTTTTATTTTTGAACGTCAGTTCACATTTGTAGGTGGATCATCAGTGTTAGAGCTAAAATTAGCATGTTTAAAGTGATTTTCATGCTTCCAGGGGCCCAAAACACAAGATTTATGGAATGGTTAAAAGTGCATGAAAATGGCCAATTTACTCACTCTGAGTTCTCAAAAAGGGTTTCTTCACCCCGGGAAGTTAATTAAATACCATTTGGAGGCATTTAATGTTCGAGCAAAAACGGCTGATTTTCGACAAAAGAGATAACACCCCCCCATTACGTCATGCTTCAGAAATGTGGAAAATGGTCCGTTTTCAAATGTTTTATTTTTGAACGTCAGTTCACATTTGTAGGTGGATCATCAGTGTTAGAGCTAAAATTAGCATGTTTAAAGTGATTTTCATGCTTCCAGGGGCTCGGGAAGTGAAATAAATACCATTTGGAGGCATTTAATGTTTGAGCAAAAACGGCTGATTTTCGACAAAAGAGATAACACCCCCCCATTACGTCATGCTTCAGAAATGTGGAAAATGGTCCGTTTTCAAATGTTTTATTTTTGAACGTCAGTTCACATTTGTAGGTGGATCATCAGTGTTAGAGCTAAAATTAGCATGTTTAAAGTGATTTTCATGCTTCCAGGGGCCCAAAACACAAGATTTATGGAATGGTTAAAAGTGCATGAAAATGGCCAATTTACTCACTCTGAGTTCTCAAAAAGGGTTTCTTCACCCCGGGAAGTACATAAATACCATTTGGAGGCATTTAATGTTCGAGCAAAAACGGCTAATTTTCGACAAAAGAGATAACACCCCCCCATTACGTCATGCTTCAGAAATGTGGAAAATGGTCCGTTTTCAAATGTTTTATTTTTGAACGTCAGTTCACATTTGTAGGTGGATCATCAGTGTTAGAGCTAAATTTAGCATGTTTAAAGTGATTTTCATGCTTCCAGGGGCTCGGGAAGTTAATTAAATACCATTTGGAGGCATTTAATGTTCGAGCAAAAAAGGCTGATTTTCGACAAAAGAGATAACACCCCCCCATTACGTCATGCTTCAGAAATGTGGAAAATGGTCCGTTTTCAAATGTTTTATTTTTGAACGTCAGTTCACATTTGTAGGTGGATCATCAGTGTTAGAGCTAAAATTAGCATGTTTAAAGTGATTTTCATGCTTCCAGGGGCCCAAAACACAAGATTTATGGAATGGTTAAAAGTGCATGAAAATGGCCAATTTACTCACTCTGAGTTCTCAAAAAGGGTTTCTTCACCCCGGGAAGTACATAAATACCATTTGGAGGCATTTAATGTTTGAGCAAAAACAGCTGATTTTCGACAAAAGAGATAACAACCCCCCATTACGTCATGCTTCAGAAATGTGGAAAATGGTCCATTTTCAAATGTTTTATTTTTGAACGTCAGTTCACATTTGTAGGTGGATCATCAGTGTTAGAGCTAAAATTAGCATGTTTAAAGTGATTTTCATGCTTCCAGGGGCTCGGGAAGTTAATTAAATACCATTTGGAGGCATTTAATGTTCGAGCAAAAACGGCTGATTTTCGACAAAAGAGATAACACCCCCCCATTACGTCATGCTTCAGAAATGTGGAAAATGGTCCGTTTTCAAATGTTTTATTTTTGAACGTCAGTTCACATTTGTAGGTGGATCATCAGTGTTAGAGCTAAAATTAGCATGTTTAAAGTGATTTTCATGCTTCCAGGGGCTCGGGAAGTTAATTAAATACCATTTGGAGGCATTTAATGTTCGAGCAAAAACGGCTGATTTTCGACAAAAGAGATAACACCCCCCCATTACGTCATGCTTCAGAAATGTGGAAAATGGTCCGTTTTCAAATGTTTTATTTTTGAACGTCAGTTCACATTTGTAGGTGGATCATCAGTGTTAGAGCTAAAATTAGCATGTTTAAAGTGATTTTCATGCTTCCAGGGGCTCGGGAAGTGAAATAAATACCATTTGGAGGCATTTAATGTTCGAGCAAAAACGGCTGATTTTCGACAAAAGAGATAACACCCCCCCATTACGTCATGCTTCAGAAATGTGGAAAATGGTCCGTTTTCAAATGTTTTATTTTTGAACGTCAGTTCACATTTGTAGGTGGATCATCAGTGTTAGAGCTAAAATTAGCATGTTTAAAGTGATTTTCATGCTTCCAGGGGCCCAAAACACAAGATTTATGGAATGGTTAAAAGTGCATGAAAATGGCCAATTTACTCACTCTGAGTTCTCAAAAAGGGTTTCTTCACCCCGGGAAGTTAATTAAATACCATTTGGAGGCATTTAATGTTCGAGCAAAAACGGCTGATTTTCGACAAAAGAGATAACACCCCCCCATTACGTCATGCTTCAGAAATGTGGAAAATGGTCCGTTTTCAAATGTTTTATTTTTGAACGTCAGTTCACATTTGTAGGTGGATCATCAGTGTTAGAGCTAAAATTAGCATGTTTAAAGTGATTTTCATGCTTCCAGGGGCTCGGGAAGTTAATTAAATACCATTTGGAGGCATTTAATGTTCGAGCAAAAACGGCTGATTTTCGACAAAAGAGATAACACCCCCCCATTACGTCATGCTTCAGAAATGTGGAAAATGGTCTGTTTTCAAATGTTTTATTTTTGAACGTCAGTTCACATTTGTAGGTGGATCATCAGTGTTAGAGCTAAAATTAGCATGTTTAAAGTGATTTTCATGCTTCCAGGGGCCCAAAACACAAGATTTATGGAATGGTTAAAAGTGCATGAAAATGGCCAATTTACTCACTCTGAGTTCTCAAAAAGGGTTTCTTCACCCCGGGAAGTTAATTAAATACCATTTGGAGGCATTTAATGTTCGAGCAAAAACGGCTGATTTTCGACAAAAGAGATAACACCCCCCCATTACGTCATGCTTCAGAAATGTGGAAAATGGTCCGTTTTCAAATGTTTTATTTTTGAACGTCAGTTCACATTTGTAGGTGGATCATCAGTGTTAGAGCTAAAATTAGCATGTTTAAAGTGATTTTCATGCTTCCAGGGGCTCGGGAAGTTAATTAAATACCATTTGGAGGCATTTAATGTTCGAGCAAAAACGGCTGATTTTCGACAAAAGAGATAACACCCCCCCATTACGTCATGCTTCAGAAATGTGGAAAATGGTCCGTTTTCAAATGTTTTATTTTTGAACGTCAGTTCACATTTGTAGGTGGATCATCAGTGTTAGAGCTAAAATTAGCATGTTTAAAGTGATTTTCATGCTTCCAGGGGCCCAAAACACAAGATTTATGGAATGGTTAAAAGTGCATGAAAATGGCCAATTTACTCACTCTGAGTTCTCAAAAAGGGTTTCTTCACCCCGGGAAGTTAATTAAATACCATTTGGAGGCATTTAATGTTCGAGCAAAAACGGCTGATTTTCGACAAAAGAGATAACACCCCCCCATTACGTCATGCTTCAGAAATGTGGAAAATGGTCCGTTTTCAAATGTTTTATTTTTGAACGTCAGTTCACATTTGTAGGTGGATCATCAGTGTTAGAGCTAAAATTAGCATGTTTAAAGTGATTTTCATGCTTCCAGGGGCTCGGGAAGTTAATTAAATACCATTTGGAGGCATTTAATGTTCGAGCAAAAACGGCTGATTTTCGACAAAAGAGATAACACCCCCCCATTACGTCATGCTTCAGAAATGTGGAAAATGGTCCGTTTTCAAATGTTTTATTTTTGAACGTCAGTTCACATTTGTAGGTGGATCATCAGTGTTAGAGCTAAAATTAGCATGTTTAAAGTGATTTTCATGCTTCCAGGGGCTCGGGAAGTGAAATAAATACCATTTGGAGGCATTTAATGTTCGAGCAAAAACGGCTGATTTTCGACAAAAGAGATAACACCCCCCCATTACGTCATGCTTCAGAAATGTGGAAAATGGTCCGTTTTCAAATGTTTTATTTTTGAACGTCAGTTCACATTTGTAGGTGGATCATCAGTGTTAGAGCTAAAATTAGCATGTTTAAAGTGATTTTCATGCTTCCAGGGGCCCAAAACACAAGATTTATGGAATGGTTAAAAGTGCATGAAAATGGTCAATTTACTCACTCTGAGTTCTCAAAAAGGGTTTCTTCACCCCGGGAAGTTAATTAAATACCATTTGGAGGCATTTAATGTTCGAGCAAAAACGGCTGATTTTCGACAAAAGAGATAACACCCCCCCATTACGTCATGCTTCAGAAATGTGGAAAATGGTCCGTTTTCAAATGTTTTATTTTTGAACGTCAGTTCACATTTGTAGGTGGATCATCAGTGTTAGAGCTAAAATTAGCATGTTTAAAGTGATTTTCATGCTTCCAGGGGCTCGGGAAGTGAAATAAATACCATTTGGAGGCATTTAATGTTCGAGCAAAAACGGCTGATTTTCGACAAAAGAGATAACACCCCCCCATTACGTCATGCTTCAGAAATGTGGAAAATGGTCCGTTTTCAAATGTTTTATTTTTGAACGTCAGTTCACATTTGTAGGTGGATCATCAGTGTTAGAGCTAAAATTAGCATGTTTAAAGTGATTTTCATGCCTCCAGGGGCTCGGGAAGTGAAATAAATACCATTTGGAGGCATTTAATGTTCGAGCAAAAACGGCTGATTTTCGACAAAAGAGATAACACCCCCCCATTACGTCATGCTTCAGAAATGTGGAAAATGGTCTGTTTTCAAATGTGTTATTTTAGAACGTCAGTTCACATTTGTAGGTGGATCATCAGTGTTAGAGCTAAAATTAGCATGTTTAAAGTGATTTTCATGCCTCCAGGGGCTCGGGAAGTTCATTAAATACCATTTGGAGGCATTTAATGTTCGAGCAAAAACGGCTGATTTTCGACAAAAGAGATAACACCCCCCCATTACGTCATGCTTCAGAAATGTGGAAAATGGTCCGTTTTCAAATGTTTTAGTTTTGAACGTCAGTTCACATTTGTAGGTGGATCATCAGTGTTAGAGCTAAAATTAGCATGTTTAAAGTGATTTTCATGCTTCCAGGGGCTCGGGAAGTGAAATAAATACCATTTGGAGGCATTTAATGTTCGAGCAAAAACGGCTGATTTTCGACAAAAGAGATAACACCCCCCCATTACGTCATGCTTCAGAAATGTGGAAAATGGTCCTTTTTCAAATGTTTTATTTTTGAACGTCAGTTCACATTTGTAGGTGGATCATCAGTGTTAGAGCTAAAATTAGCATGTTTAAAGTGATTTTCATGCTTCCAGGGGCCCAAAACACAAGGTTTATGGAATGGTTAAAAGTGCATGAAAATGGCCAATTTACTCACTCTGAGTTCTCAAAAAGGGTTTCTTCACCCCGGGAAGTTAATTAAATACCATTTGGAGGCATTTAATGTTCGAGCAAAAACGGCTGATTTTCGACAAAAGAGATAACACCCCCCCATTACGTCATGCTTCAGAAATGTGGAAAATGGTCCGTTTTCAAATGTTTTACTTTTGAACGTCAGTTCACATTTGTAGGTGGATCATCAGTGTTAGAGCTAAAATTAGCATGTTTAAAGTGATTTTCATGCTTCCAGGGGCCCAAAACACAAGATTTATGGAATGGTTAAAAGTGCATGAAAATGGCCAATTTACTCACTCTGAGTTCTCAAAAAGGGTTTCTTCACCCCGGGAAGTTAATTAAATACCATTTGGAGGCATTTAATGTTCGAGCAAAAACGGCTGATTTTCGACAAAAGAGATAACACCCCCCCATTACGTCATGCTTCAGAAATGTGGAAAATGGTCCGTTTTCAAATGTTTTATTTTTGAACGTCAGTTCACATTTGTAGGTGGATCATCAGTGTTAGAGCTAAATTTAGCATGTTTAAAGTAATTTTCATGCTTCCAGGGGCTCGGGAAGTTAATTAAATACCATTTGGAGGCATTTAATGTTCGAGCAAAAAAGGCTGATTTTCGACAAAAGAGATAACACCCCCCCATTACGTCATGCTTCAGAAATGTGGAAAATGGTCCGTTTTCAAATGTTTTATTTTTGAACGTCAGTTCACATTTGTAGGTGGATCATCAGTGTTAGAGCTAAAATTAGCATGTTTAAAGTGATTTTCATGCTTCCAGGGGCCCAAAACACAAGATTTATGGAATGGTTAAAAGTGCATGAAAATGGCCAATTTACTCACTCTGAGTTCTCAAAAAGGGTTTCTTCACCCCGGGAAGTTAATTAAATACCATTTGGAGGCATTTAATGTTTGAGCAAAAACAGCTGATTTTCGACAAAAGAGATAACAACCCCCCATTACGTCATGCTTCAGAAATGTGGAAAATGGTCCATTTTCAAATGTTTTATTTTTGAACGTCAGTTCACATTTGTAGGTGGATCATCAGTGTTAGAGCTAAAATTAGCATGTTTAAAGTGATTTTCATGCTTCCAGGGGCTCGGGAAGTTAATTAAATACCATTTGGAGGCATTTAATGTTCGAGCAAAAACGGCTGATTTTCGACAAAAGAGATAACACCCCCCCATTACGTCATGCTTCAGAAATGTGGAAAATGGTCCGTTTTCAAATGTTTTATTTTTGAACGTCAGTTCACATTTGTAGGTGGATCATCAGTGTTAGAGCTAAAATTAGCATGTTTAAAGTGATTTTCATGCTTCCAGGGGCTCGGGAAGTGAAATAAATACCATTTGGAGGCATTTAATGTTCGAG
The DNA here is from genome assembly GCF_964263255.1 of Lissotriton vulgaris. Classification (NCBI taxonomy): domain Eukaryota; kingdom Metazoa; phylum Chordata; class Amphibia; order Caudata; family Salamandridae; genus Lissotriton; species Lissotriton vulgaris. The sequence goes on from NW_028244669.1 coordinate 475,630, forward strand.
CAAAAACGGCTGATTTTCGACAAAAGAGATAACACCCCCCCATTACGTCATGCTTCAGAAATGTGGAAAATGGTCCGTTTTCAAATGTTTTATTTTTGAACGTCAGTTCACATTTGTAGGTGGATCATCAGTGTTAGAGCTAAAATTAGCATGTTTAAAGTGATTTTCATGCTTCCAGGGGCCCAAAACACAAGATTTATGGAATGGTTAAAAGTGCATGAAAATGGCCAATTTACTCACTCTGAGTTCTCAAAAAGGGTTTCTTCACCCCGGGAAGTTAATTAAATACCATTTGGAGGCATTTAATGTTCGAGCAAAAACGGCTGATTTTCGACAAAAGAGATAACACCCCCCCATTACGTCATGCTTCAGAAATGTGGAAAATGGTCCGTTTTCAAATGTTTTATTTTTGAACGTCAGTTCACATTTGTAGGTGGATCATCAGTGTTAGAGCTAAAATTAGCATGTTTAAAGTGATTTTCATGCTTCCAGGGGCTCGGGAAGTTAATTAAATACCATTTGGAGGCATTTAATGTTCGAGCAAAAACGGCTGATTTTCGACAAAAGAGATAACACCCCCCCATTACGTCATGCTTCAGAAATGTGGAAAATGGTCCGTTTTCAAATGTTTCATTTTTGAACGTCAGTTCACATTTGTAGGTGGATCATCAGTGTTAGAGCTAAAATTAGCATGTTTAAAGTGATTTTCATGCTTCCAGGGGCTCGGGAAGTGAAATAAATACCATTTGGAGGCATTTAATGTTCGAGCAAAAACGGCTGATTTTCGACAAAAGAGATAACACCCCCCCATTACGTCATGCTTCAGAAATGTGGAAAATGGTCCGTTTTCAAATGTTTTATTTTTGAACGTCAGTTCACATTTGTAGGTGGATCATCAGTGTTAGAGCTAAAATTAGCATGTTTAAAGTGATTTTCATGCTTCCAGGGGCCCAAAACACAAGATTTATGGAATGGTTAAAAGTGCATGAAAATGGCCAATTTACTCACTCTGAGTTCTCAAAAAGGGTTTCTTCACCCCGGGAAGTTAATTAAATACCATTTGGAGGCATTTAATGTTCGAGCAAAAACGGCTGATTTTCGACAAAAGAGATAACACCCCCCCATTACGTCATGCTTCAGAAATGTGGAAAATGGTCCGTTTTCAAATGTTTTATTTTTGAACGTCAGTTCACATTTGTAGGTGGATCATCAGTGTTAGAGCTAAAATTAGCATGTTTAAAGTGATTTTCATGCTTCCAGGGGCTCGGGAAGTTAATTAAATACCATTTGGAGGCATTTAATGTTCGAGCAAAAACGGCTGATTTTCGACAAAAGAGATAACACCCCCCCATTACGTCATGCTTCAGAAATGTGGAAAATGGTCTGTTTTCAAATGTTTTATTTTTGAACGTCAGTTCACATTTGTAGGTGGATCATCAGTGTTAGCGCTAAAATTAGCATGTTTAAAGTGATTTTCATGCTTCCAGGGGCCCAAAACACAAGATTTATGGAATGGTTAAAAGTGCATGAAAATGGCCAATTTACTCACTCTGAGTTCTCAAAAAGGGTTTCTTCACCCCGGGAAGTTAATTAAATACCATTTGGAGGCATTTAATGTTCGAGCAAAAACGGCTGATTTTCGACAAAAGAGATAACACCCCCCCATTACGTCATGCTTCAGAAATGTGGAAAATGGTCCGTTTTCAAATGTTTTATTTTTGAACGTCAGTTCACATTTGTAGGTGGATCATCAGTGTTAGAGCTAAAATTAGCATGTTTAAAGTGATTTTCATGCTTCCAGGGGCTCGGGAAGTTAATTAAATACCATTTGGAGGCATTTAATGTTCGAGCAAAAACGGCTGATTTTCGACAAAAGAGATAACACCCCCCCATTACGTCATGCTTCAGAAATGTGGAAAATGGTCCGTTTTCAAATGTTTTATTTTTGAACGTCAGTTCACATTTGTAGGTGGATCATCAGTGTTAGAGCTAAAATTAGCATGTTTAAAGTGATTTTCATGCTTCCAGGGGCCCAAAACACAAGATTTATGGAATGGTTAAAAGTGCATGAAAATGGCCAATTTACTCACTCTGAGTTCTCAAAAAGGGTTTCTTCACCCCGGGAAGTTAATTAAATACCATTTGGAGGCATTTAATGTTCGAGCAAAAACGGCTGATTTTCGACAAAAGAGATAACACCCCCCCCATTACGTCATGCTTCAGAAATGTGGAAAATGGTCCATTTTCAAATGTTTTATTTTTGAACGTCAGTTCACATTTGTAGGTGGATCATCAGTGTTAGAGCTAAAATTAGCATGTTTAAAGTGATTTTCATGCTTCCAGGGGCTCGGGAAGTTAATTAAATACCATTTGGAGGCATTTAATGTTCGAGCAAAAACGGCTGATTTTCGACAAAAGAGATAACACCCCCCCATTACGTCATGCTTCAGAAATGTGGAAAATGGTCCGTTTTCAAATGTTTTATTTTTGAACGTCAGTTCACATTTGTAGGTGGATCATCAGTGTTAGAGCTAAAATTAGCATGTTTAAAGTGATTTTCATGCTTCCAGGGGCTCGGGAAGTGAAATAAATACCATTTGGAGGCATTTAATGTTCGAGCAAAAACGGCTGATTTTCGACAAAAGAGATAACACCCCCCCATTACGTCATGCTTCAGAAATGTGGAAAATGGTCCGTTTTCAAATGTTTTATTTTTGAACGTCAGTTCACATTTGTAGGTGGATCATCAGTGTTAGAGCTAAAATTAGCATGTTTAAAGTGATTTTCATGCTTCCAGGGGCCCAAAACACAAGATTTATGGAATGGTTAAAAGTGCATGAAAATGGTCAATTTACTCACTCTGAGTTCTCAAAAAGGGTTTCTTCACCCCGGGAAGTTAATTAAATACCATTTGGAGGCATTTAATGTTCGAGCAAAAACGGCTGATTTTCGACAAAAGAGATAACACCCCCCCATTACGTCATGCTTCAGAAATGTGGAAAATGGTCCGTTTTCAAATGTTTTATTTTTGAACGTCAGTTCACATTTGTAGGTGGATCATCAGTGTTAGAGCTAAAATTAGCATGTTTAAAGTGATTTTCATGCTTCCAGGGGCTCGGGAAGTGAAATAAATACCATTTGGAGGCATTTAATGTTCGAGCAAAAACGGCTGATTTTCGACAAAAGAGATAACACCCCCTCATTACGTCATGCTTCAGAAATGTGGAAAATGGTCCGTTTTCAAATGTTTTATTTTTGAACGTCAGTTCACATTTGTAGGTGGATCATCAGTGTTAGAGCTAAAATTAGCATGTTTAAAGTGATTTTCATGCCTCCAGGGGCTCGGGAAGTGAAATAAATACCATTTGGAGGCATTTAATGTTCGAGCAAAAACGGCTGATTTTCGACAAAAGAGATAACACCCCCCCATTACGTCATGCTTCAGAAATGTGGAAAATGGTCTGTTTTCAAATGTGTTATTTTAGAACGTCAGTTCACATTTGTAGGTGGATCATCAGTGTTAGAGCTAAAATTAGCATGTTTAAAGTGATTTTCATGCCTCCAGGGGCTCGGGAAGTTCATTAAATACCATTTGGAGGCATTTAATGTTCGAGCAAAAACGGCTGATTTTCGACAAAAGAGATAACACCCCCCCATTACGTCATGCTTCAGAAATGTGGAAAATGGTCCGTTTTCAAATGTTTTAGTTTTGAACGTCAGTTCACATTTGTAGGTGGATCATCAGTGTTAGAGCTAAAATTAGCATGTTTAAAGTGATTTTCATGCTTCCAGGGGCTCGGGAAGTGAAATAAATACCATTTGGAGGCATTTAATGTTCGAGCAAAAACGGCTGATTTTCGACAAAAGAGATAACACCCCCCCATTACGTCATGCTTCAGAAATGTGGAAAATGGTCCTTTTTCAAATGTTTTATTTTTGAACGTCAGTTCACATTTGTAGGTGGATCATCAGTGTTAGAGCTAAAATTAGCATGTTTAAAGTGATTTTCATGCTTCCAGGGGCCCAAAACACAAGGTTTATGGAATGGTTAAAAGTGCATGAAAATGGCCAATTTACTCACTCTGAGTTCTCAAAAAGGGTTTCTTCACCCCGGGAAGTTAATTAAATACCATTTGGAGGCATTTAATGTTCGAGCAAAAACGGCTGATTTTCGACAAAAGAGATAACACCCCCCCATTACGTCATGCTTCAGAAATGTGGAAAATGGTCCGTTTTCAAATGTTTTATTTTTGAACGTCAGTTCACATTTGTAGGTGGATCATCAGTGTTAGAGCTAAAATTAGCATGTTTAAAGTGATTTTCATGCTTCCAGGGGCCCAAAACACAAGATTTATGGAATGGTTAAAAGTGCATGAAAATGGCCAATTTACTCACTCTGAGTTCTCAAAAAGGGTTTCTTCACCCCGGGAAGTTAATTAAATACCATTTGGAGGCATTTAATGTTCGAGCAAAAACGGCTGATTTTCGACAAAAGAGATAACACCCCCCCATTACGTCATGCTTCAGAAATGTGGAAAATGGTCCGTTTTCAAATGTTTTATTTTTGAACGTCAGTTCACATTTGTAGGTGGATCATCAGTGTTAGAGCTAAAATTAGCATGTTTTAAGTGATTTTCATGCTTCCAGGGGCTCGGGAAGTTAATTAAATACCATTTGGAGGCATTTAATGTTCGAGCAAAAACGGCTGATATTCGACAAAAGAGATAACACCCCCCCATTACGTCATGCTTCAGAAATGTGGAAAATGGTCCGTTTTCAAATGTTTTATTTTTGAACGTCAGTTCACATTTGTAGGTGGATCATCAGTGTTAGAGCTAAAATTAGCATGTTTAAAGTGATTTTCATGCTTCCAGGGGCTCGGGAAGTGAAATAAATACCATTTGGAGGCATTTAATGTTTGAGCAAAAACGGCTGATTTTCGACAAAAGAGAAAACACCCCCCCATTACGTCATGCTTCAGAAATGTGGAAAATGGTCCGTTTTCAAATGTTTTATTTTTGAACGTCAGTTCACATTTGTAGGTGGATCATCAGTGTTAGAGCTAAAATTAGCATGTTTAAAGTGATTTTCATGCTTCCAGGGGCCCAAAACACAAGATTTATGGAATGGTTAAAAGTGCATGAAAATGGCCAATTTACTCACTCTGAGTTCTCAAAAAGGGTTTCTTCACCCCGGGAAGTACATAAATACCATTTGGAGGCATTTAATGTTCGAGCAAAAACGGCTAATTTTCGACAAAAGAGATAACACCCCCCCATTACGTCATGCTTCAGAAATGTGGAAAATGGTCCGTTTTCAAATGTTTTATTTTTGAACGTCAGTTCACATTTGTAGGTGGATCATCAGTGTTAGAGCTAAAATTAGCATGTTTAAAGTGATTTTCATGCTTCCAGGTGCCCAAAACACAAGATTTATGGAATGGTTAAAAGTGCATGAAAATGGCCAATTTACTCACTCTGAGTTCTCAAAAAGGGTTTCTTCACCCCGGGAAGTTAATTAAATACCATTTGGAGGCATTTAATGTTCGAGCAAAAACGGCTGATTTTCGACAAAAGAGATAACACCCCCCCATTACGTCATGCTTCAGAAATGTGGAAAATGGTCCGTTTTCAAATGTTTTATTTTTGAACGTCAGTTCACATTTGTAGGTGGATCATCAGTGTTAGAGCTAAAATTAGCATGTTTAAAGTGATTTTCATGCTTCCAGGGGCTCGGGAAGTTAATTAAATACCATTTGGAGGCATTTAATGTTCGAGCAAAAACGGCTGATTTTCGACAAAAGAGATAACACCCCCCATTACGTCATGCTTCAGAAATGTGGAAAATGGTCCGTTTTCAAATGTTTTATTTTTGAAAGTCAGTTCACATTTGTAGGTGGATCATCAGTGTTAGAGCTAAAATTAGCATGTTTAAAGTGATTTTCATGCTTCCAGGGGCCCAAAACACAAGATTTATGGAATGGTTAAAAGTGCATGAAAATGGCCAATTCACTCACTCTGAGTTCTCAAAAAGGGTTTCTTCACCCCGGGAAGTTAATTAAATACCATTTGGAGGCATTTAATGTTTGAGCAAAAACAGCTGATTTTCGACAAAAGAGATAACACCCCCCCATTACGTCATGCTTCAGAAATGTGGAAAATGGTCCATTTTCAAATGTTTTATTTTTGAACGTCAGTTCACATTTGTAGGTGGATCATCAGTGTTAGAGTTAAAATTAGCATGTTTAAAGTGATTTTCATGCTTCCAGGGGCTCGGGAAGTTAATTAAATACCATTTGGAGGCATTTAATGTTCGAGCAAAAACGGCTGATTTTCGACAAAAGCGATAACACCCCCCCATTACGTCATGCTTCAGAAATGTGGAAAATGGTCCGTTTTCAAATGTTTTATTTTTGAACGTCAGTTCACATTTGTAGGTGGATCATCAGTGTTAGAGCTAAAATTAGCATGTTTAAAGTGATTTTCATGCTTCCAGGGGCCCAAAACACAAGATTTATGGAATGGTTAAAAGTGCATGAAAATGGCCAATTTACTCACTCTGAGTTCTCAAAAAGGGTTTCTTCACCCCGGGAAGTTAATTAAATACCATTTGGAGGCATTTAATGTTCGAGCAAAAACGGCTGATTTTCGACAAAAGAGATAACACCCCCCCCATTACGTCATGCTTCAGAAATGTGGAAAATGGTCCGTTTTCAAATGTTTTATTTTTGAACGTCAGTTCACATTTGTAGGTGGATCATCAGTGTTAGAGCTAAAATTAGCATGTTTAAAGTGATTTTCATGCTTCCAGGGGCTCGGGAAGTTAATTAAATACCATTTGGAGGCATTTAATGTTCGAGCAAAAACGGCTGATTTTCGACAAAAGAGATAACACCCCCCCATTACGTCATGCTTCAGAAATGTGGAAAATGGTCCGTTTTCAAATGTTTTATTTTTGAACGTCAGTTCACATTTGTAGGTGGATCATCAGTGTTAGAGCTAAAATTAGCATGTTTAAAGTGATTTTCATGCTTCCAGGGGCCCAAAACACAAGATTTATGGAATGGTTAAAAGTGCATGAAAATGGCCAATTTACTCACTCTGAGTTCTCAAAAAGGGTTTCTTCACCCCGGGAAGTTAATTAAATACCATTTGGAGGCATTTAATGTTCGAGCAAAAACGGCTGATTTTCGACAAAAGAGATAACACCCCCCCATTACGTCATGCTTCAGAAATGTGGAAAATGGTCCGTTTTCAAATGTTTTATTTTTGAACGTCAGTTCACATTTGTAGGTGGATCATCAGTGTTAGAGCTAAAATTAGCATGTTTAAAGTGATTTTCATGCTTCCAGGGGCTCGGGAAGTTAATTAAATACCATTTGGAGGCATTTAATGTTCGAGCAAAAACGGCTGATTTTCGACAAAAGAGATAACACCCCCCCATTACGTCATGCTTCAGAAATGTGGAAAATGGTCCGTTTTCAAATGTTTTATTTTTTAACGTCAGTTCACATTTGTAGGTGGATCATCAGTGTTAGAGCTAAAATTAGCATGTTTAAAGTGATTTTCATGCTTCCAGGGGCTCGGGAAGTTAATTAAATACCATTTGGAGGCATTTATTGTTCGAGCAAAAACGGCTGATTTTCGACAAAAGAGATAACACCCCCCATTACGTCATGCTTCAGAAATGTGGAAAATGGTCCGTTTTCAAATGTTTTATTTTTGAAAGTCAGTTCACATTTGTAGGTGGATCATCAGTGTTAGAGCTAAAATTAGCATGTTTAAAGTGATTTTCATGCTTCCAGGGGCCCAAAACACAAGATTTATGGAATGGTTAAAAGTGCATGAAAATGGCCAATTTACTCACTCTGAGTTCTCAAAAAGGGTTTCTTCACCCCGGGAAGTTAATTAAATACCATTTGGAGGCATTTAATGTTTGAGCAAAAACAGCTGATTTTCGACAAAAGAGATAACACCCCCCCATTACGTCATGCTTCAGAAATGTGGAAAATGGTCCATTTTCAAATGTTTTATTTTTGAACGTCAGTTCACATTTGTAGGTGGATCATCAGTGTTAGAGCTAAAATTAGCATGTTTAAAGTGATTTTCATGCTTCCAGGGGCTCGGGAAGTGAAATAAATACCATTTGGAGGCATTTAATGTTCGAGCAAAAACGGCTGATTTTCGACAAAAGAGATAACACCCCCCCATTACGTCATGCTTCAGAAATGTGGAAAATGGTCCGTTTTCGAATGTTTTATTTTTGAACGTCAGTTCACATTTGTAGGTGGATCATCAGTGTTAGAGCTAAAATTAGCATGTTTAAAGTGATTTTCATGCTTCCAGGGGCCCAAAACACAAGATTTATGGAATGGTTAAAAGTGCATGAAAATGGCCAATTTACTCACTCTGAGTTCTCAAAAAGGGTTTCTTCACCCCGGGAAGTTAATTAAATACCATTTGGAGGCATTTAATGTTCGAGCAAAAATGGCTGATTTTCGACAAAAGAGATAACACCCCCCCATTACGTCATGCTTCAGAAATGTGGAAAATGGTCCGTTTTCAAATGTTTTATTTTTGAACGTCAGTTCACATTTGTAGGTGGATCATCAGTGTTAGAGCTAAAATTAGCATGTTTAAAGTGATTTTCATGCTTCCAGGGGCTCGGGAAGTTAATTAAATACCATTTGGAGGCATTTAATGTTCGAGCAAAAACGGCTGATTTTCGACAAAAGAGATAACACCCCCCCATTACGTCATGCTTCAGAAATGTGGAAAATGGTCCGTTTTCAAATGTTTTATTTTTGAACGTCAGTTCACATTTGTAGGTGGATCATCAGTGTTAGAGCTAAAATTAGCATGTTTAAAGTGATTTTCATGCTTCCAGGGGCCCAAAACACAAGATTTATGGAATGGTTAAAAGTGCATGAAAATGGCCAATTTACTCACTCTGAGTTCTCAAAAAGGGTTTCTTCACCCCGGGAAGTTAATTAAATACCATTTGGAGGCATTTAATGTTCGAGCAAAAACGGCTGATTTTCGACAAAAGAGATAACACCCCCCCATTACGTCATGCTTCAGAAATGTGGAAAATGGTCCGTTTTCAAATGTTTTATTTTTGAACGTCAGTTCACATTTGTAGGTGGATCATCAGTGTTAGAGCTAAAATTAGCATGTTTAAAGTGATTTTCATGCTTCCAGGGGCTCGGGAAGTTAATTAAATACCATTTGGAGGCATTTAATGTTCGAGCAAAAACGGCTGATTTTAGACAAAAGAGATAACACCCCCCCATTACGTCATGCTTCAGAAATGTGGAAAATGGTCCGTTTTCAAATGTTTTATTTTTGAACGTCAGTTCACATTTGTAGGTGGATCATCAGTGTTAGAGCTAAAATTAGCATGTTTAAAGTGATTTTCATGCTTCCAGGGGCTCGGGAAGTGAAATAAATACCATTTGGAGGCATTTAATGTTCGAGCAAAAACGGCTGATTTTCGACAAAAGAGATAACACCCCCCCATTACGTCATGCTTCAGAAATGTGGAAAATGGTCCGTTTTCAAATGTTTTATTTTTGAACGTCAGTTCACATTTGTAGGTGGATCATCAGTGTTAGAGCTAAAATTAGCATGTTTAAAGTGATTTTCATGCTTCCAGGGGCCCAAAACACAAGATTTATGGAATGGTTAAAAGTGCATGAAAATGGCCAATTTACTCACTCTGAGTTCTCAAAAAGGGTTTCTTCACCCCGGGAAGTTAATTAAATACCATTTGGAGGCATTTAATGTTCGAGCAAAAACGGCTGATTTTCGACAAAAGAGATAACACCCCCCCATTACGTCATGCTTCAGAAATGTGGAAAATGGTCCGTTTTCAAATGTTTTATTTTTGAACGTCAGTTCACATTTGTAGGTGGATCATCAGTGTTAGAGCTAAAATTAGCATGTTTAAAGTGATTTTCATGCTTCCAGGGGCTCGGGAAGTGAAATAAATACCATTTGGAGGCATTTAATGTTCGAGCAAAAACGGCTGATTTTCGACAAAAGAGATAACACCCCCCCATTACGTCATGCTTCAGAAATGTGGAAAATGGTCCGTTTTCAAATGTTTTATTTTTGAACGTCAGTTCACATTTGTAGGTGGATCATCAGTGTTAGAGCTAAAATTAGCATGTTTAAAGTGATTTTCATGCTTCCAGGGGCCCAAAACACAAGATTTATGGAATGGTTAAAAGTGCATGAAAATGGCCAATTTACTCACTCTGAGTTCTCAAAAAGGGTTTCTTCACCCCGGGAAGTTAATTAAATACCATTTGGAGGCATTTAATGTTCGAGCAAAAACGGCTGATTTTCGACAAAAGAGATAACACCCCCCCATTAAGTCATGCTTCAGAAATATGGAAAATGGTCCGTTTTCAAATGTTTTATTTTTGAACGTCAGTTCACATTTGTAGGTGGATCATCAGTGTTAGAGCTAAAATTAGCATGTTTAAAGTGATTTTCATGCTTCCAGGGGCTCGGGAAGTTAATTAAATACCATTTGTAGGCATTTAGTGTTCGAGCAAAAACGGCTGATTTTCGACAAAAGAGATAACACCCCCCCATTACGTCATGCTTCAGAAATGTGGAAAATGGTCCGTTTTCAAATGTTTTATTTTTGAACGTCAGTTCACATTTGTATGTGGATCATCAGTGTTAGAGCTAAAATTAGCATGTTTAAAGTGATTTTCATGCTTCCAGGGGCCCAAAACACAAGATTTATGGAATGGTTAAAAGTGCATGAAAATGGCCAATTTACTCACTCTGAGTTCTCAAAAAGGGTTTCTTCACCCTGGGAAGTTAATTAAATACCATTTGGAGGCATTTAATGTTCGAGCAAAAACGGCTGATTTTCGACAAAAGAGATAACACCCCCCCATTACGTCATGCTTCAGAAATGTGGAAAATGGTCCGTTTTCAAATGTTTTATTTTTGAACTTCAGTTCACATTTGTAGGTGGATCATCAGTGTTAGAGCTAAAATTAGCATGTTTAAAGTGATTTTCATGCTTCCAGGGGCTCGTGAAGTTAATTAAATACCCTTTGGAGGCATTTAATGTTCGAGCAAAAAAGGCTGATTTTCGACAAAAGAGATAACACCCCCCCATTACGTCATGCTTCAGAAATGTGGAAAATGGTCCGTTTTCAAATGTTTTATTTTTGAACGTGAGTTCACATTTGTAGGTGGATCATCAGTGTTAGAGCTAAAATTAGCATGTTTAAAGTGATTTTCATGCTTCCAGGGGCTCGGGAAGGTAATTAAATACCATTTGGAGGCATTTAATGTTCGAGCAAAAATGGCTGATTTTCGACAAAAGAGATAACACCCCCCCCATTACGTCATGCTTCAGAAATGTGGAAAATGGTCCGTTTTCAAATGTTTTATTTTTGCACGTCAGTTCACATTTGTAGGTGGATCATCAGTGTTAGAGCTAAAATTAGCATGTTTAAAGTGATTTTCATGCTTCCAGGGGCTCGGGAAGTTAATTAAATACCATTTGGAGGCATTTAATGTTCGAGCAAAAACGGCTGATTTTCGACAAAAGAGATAACACCCCCCCCATTACGTCATGCTTCAGAAATGTGGAAAATGGTCCGTTTTCAAATGTTTTATTTTTGCACGTCAGTTCACATTTGTAGGTGGATCATCAGTGTTAGAGCTAAAATTAGCATGTTTAAAGTGATTTTCATGCTTCCAGGGGCCCAAAACACAAGATTTATGGAATGGTTAAAAGTGCATGAAAATGGCCAATTTACTCACTCTGAGTTCTCAAAAGGGTTTCTTCACCCCGGGAAGTTAATTAAATACCATTTGGAGGCATTTAATGTTCGAGCAAAAACGGCTGATTTTCGACAAAAGAGATAACACCCCCCATTACGTCATGCTTCAGAAATGTGGAAAATGGTCCGTTTTCAAATGTTTTATTTTTGAACGTCAGTTCACATTTGTAGGTGGATCATCAGTGTTAGAGCTAAAATTAGCATGTTTAAAGTGATTTTCATGCCTCCAGGGGCTCGGGAAGTGAAATAAATACCATTTGGAGGCATTTAATGTTCGAGCAAAAACGGCTGATTTTCGACAAAAGAGATAACACCCCCCCATTACGTCATGCTTCAGAAATGTGGAAAATGGTCCGTTTTCAAATGTTTTATTTTAGAACGTCAGTTCACATTTGTAGGTGGATCATCAGTGTTAGAGCTAAAATTAGCATGTTTAAAGTGATTTTCATGCCTCCAGGGGCTCGGGAAGTTCATTAAATACCATTTGGAGGCATTTAATGTTCGAGCAAAAACGGCTGATTTTCGACAAAAGAGATAACACCCCCCCATTACGTCATGCTTCAGAAATGTGGAAAATGGTCCGTTTTCAAATGTTTTATTTTTGAACGTCAGTTCACATTTGTAGGTGGATCATCAGTGTTAGAGCTAAAATTAGCATGTTTAAAGTGATTTTCATGCTTCCAGGGGCCCAAAACACAAGATTTATGGAGGTTAAAAGTGCATGAAAATGGCCAATTTACTCACTCTGAGTTCTCAAAAAGGGTTTCTTCACCCCGGGAAGTTAATTAAATACCATTTGGAGGCATTTAATGTTCGAGCAAAAACGGCTGATTTTCGACAAAAGAGATAACACCCCCCCATTACGTCATGCTTCAGAAATGTGGAAAATGGTCCGTTTTCAAATGTTTTATTTTTGAACGTCAGTTCACATTTGTAGGTGGATCATCAGTGTTAGAGCTAAAATTAGCATGTTTAAAGTGATTTTCATGCTTCCAGGGGCTCGGGAAGTTAATTAAATACCATTTGGAGGCATTTAATGTTCGAGCAAAAACGGCTGATTTTCGACAAAAGAGATAACACCCCCCCCCCATTACGTCATGCTTCAGAAATGTGGAAAATGGTCCGTTTTCAAATGTTTTATTTTTGAACGTCAGTTCTCATTTGTAGGTGGATCATCAGTGTTAGAGCTAAAATTAGCATGTTTAAAGTGATTTTCATGCTTCCAGGGGCCCAAAACACAAGATTTATGGAATGGTTAAAAGTGCATGAAAATGGCCAATTTACTCACTCTGAGTTCTCAAAAAGGGTTTCTTCACCCCGGGAAGTTAATTAAATACCATTTGGAGGCATTTAATGTTCGAGCAAAAACGGCTGATTTTCGACAAAAGAGATAACACCCCCCCATTACGTCATGCTTCAGAAATGTGGAAAATGGTCCGTTTTCAAATGTTTTATTTTTGAACGTCAGTTCACATTTGTAGGTGGATCATCAGTGTTAGAGCTAAAATTAGCATGTTTAAAGTGATTTTCATGCTTCCAGGGGCTCGGGAAGTTAATTAAATACCATTTGGAGGCATTTATTGTTCGAGCAAAAACGGCTGATTTTCGACAAAAGAGATAACACCCCCCCATTACGTCATGCTTCAGAAATGTGGAAAATGGTCCGTTTTCAAATGTTTTATTTTTGAACGTCAGTTCACATTTGTAGGTGGATCATCAGAGTTAGAGCTAAAATTAGCATGTTTAAAGTGATTTTCATGCTTCCAGGGGCTCGGGAAGTGAAATAAATATCATTTGGAGGCATTTAATGTTCGAGCAAAAACGGCTGATTTTCGACAAAAGAGATAACACCCCCCCATTACGTCATGCTTCAGAAATGTGGAAAATGGTCCGTTTTCAAATGTTTTATTTTTGAACGTCAGTTCACATTTGTAGGTGGATCATCAGTGTTAGAGCTAAAATTAGCATGTTTAAAGTGATTTTCATGCTTCCAGGGGCTCGGGAAGTTAATTAAATACCATTTGGAGGCATTTAATGTTCGAGCAAAAACGGCTGATTTTCGACAAAAGAGATAACACCCCCCATTACGTCATGCTTCAGAAATGTGGAAAATGGTCCGTTTTCAAATGTTTTATTTTTGAACGTCAGTTCACATTTGTAGGTGGATCATCAGTGTTAGAGCTAAAATTAGCATGTTGAAAGTGATTTTCATGCTTCCAGGGGCCCAAAAAACAAGATTTATGGAATGGGTAAAAGTGCATGAAAATGGCCAATTTACTCACTCTGAGTTCTCAAAAAGGGTTTCTTCACCCCGGGAAGTTAATTAAATACCATTTGGAGGCATTTAATGTTCGAGCAAAAACGGCTGATTTTCGACAAAAGAGATAACACCCCCCCATTACGTCATGCTTCAGAAATGTGGAAAATGGTCCGTTTTCAAATGTTTTATTTTTGAACGTCAGTTCACATTTGTAGGTGGATCATCAGTGTTAGAGCTAAAATTAGCATGTTTAAAGTGATTTTCATGCTTCCAGGGGCCCAAAACACAAGATTTATGGAATGGTTAAAAGTGCATGAAAATGGCCAATTTACTCACTCTGAGTTCTCAAAAAGGGTTTCTTCACCCCTGGAAGTTAATTAAATACCATTTGGAGGCATTTAATGTTCGAGCAAAAACGGCTGATTTTCGACAAAAGAGATAACACCCCCCCATTACGTCATGCTTCAGAAATGTGGAAAATGGTCCGTTTTCAAATGTTTTATTTTTGAACGTCAGTTCACATTTGTAGGTGGATCATCAGTGTTAGAGCTAAAATTAGCATGTTTAAAGTGATTTTCATGCTTCCAGGGGCTCGGGAAGTTAATTAAATACCATTTGGAGGCATTTATTGTTCGAGCAAAAACGGCTGATTTTCGACAAAAGAGATAACACCCCCCCATTACGTCATGCTTCAGAAATGTGGAAAATGGTCCTTTTTCAAATGTTTTATTTTTGAACGTCAGTTCACATTTGTAGGTGGATCATCAGTGTTAGAGCTAAAATTAGCATGTTTAAAGTGATTTTCATGCTTCCAGGGGCCCAAAACACAAGATTTATGGAATGGTTAAAAGTGCATGAAAATGGCCAATTTACTCACTCTGAGTTCTCAAAAAGGGTTTCTTCACCCCGGGAAGTTAATTAAATACCATTTGGAGGCATTTAATGTTCGAGCAAAAACGGCTGATTTTCGACAAAAGAGATAACACCCCCCCATTACGTCATGCTTCAGAAATGTGGAAAATGGTCCGTTTTCAAATGTTTTATTTTTGAACGTCAGTTCACATTTGTAGGTGGATCATCAGTGTTAGAGCTAAAATTAGCATGTTTAAAGTGATTTTCATGCTTCCAGGGGCTCGGGAAGTGAAATAAATACCATTTGGAGGCATTTAATGTTCGAGCAAAAACGGCTGATTTTCGACAAAAGAGATAACACCCCCCCATTACGTCATGCTTCAGAAATGTGGAAAATGGTCCGTTTTTAAATGTTTTATTTTTGAACGTCAGTTCACATTTGTAGGTGGATCATCAGTGTTAGAGCTAAAATTAGCATGTTTAAAGTGATTTTCATGCTTCCAGGGGCCCAAAACACAAGATTCATGGAATGGTTAAAAGTGCATGAAAATGGCCAATTTACTCACTCTGAGTTCTCAAAAAGGGTTTCTTCACCCCGGGAAGTTAATTAAATACCATTTGGAGGCATTTAATGTTCGAGCAAAAACGGCTGATTTTCGACAAAAGAGATAACACCCCCCCATTACGTCATGCTTCAGAAATGTGGAAAATGGTCCGTTTTCAAATGTTTTATTTTTGAACGTCAGTTCACATTTGTAGGTGGATCATCAGTGTTAGAGCTAAAATTAGCATGTTTAAAGTGATTTTCATGCTTCCAGGGGCTCGGGAAGTTAATTAAATACCATTTGGAGGCATTTAATGTTCGAGCAAAAACGGCTGATTTTCGACAAAAGAGATAACACCCCCCCATTACGTCATGCTTCAGAAATGTGGAAAATGGTCCGTTTTCAAATGTTTTATTTTTGAACGTCAGTTCACATTTGTAGGTGGATCATCAGTGTTAGAGCTAAAATTAGCATGTTTAAAGTGATTTTCATGCTTCCAGGGGCCCAAAACACAAGATTTATGGAATGGTTAAAAGTGCATGAAAATGGCCAATTTACTCACTCTGAGTTCTATAAAAGGGTTTCTTCACCCCGGGAAGTTAATTAAATACCATTTGGAGGCATTTAATGTTCGAGCAAAAACAGCTGATTTTCGACAAAAGAGATAACACCCCCCCATTACGTCATGCTTCAGAAATGTGGAAAATGGTCCGTTTTCAAATGTTTTATTTTTGAACGTCAGTTCACATTTGTAGGTGGATCATCAGTGTTAGAGCTAAAATTAGCATGTTTAAAGTGATTTTCATGCCTCCAGGGGCTCGGGAAGTGAAATAAATACCATTTGGAGGCATTTAATGTTCGAGCAAAAACGGCTGATTTTCGACAAAAGAGATAACACCCCCCCATTACGTCATGCTTCAGAAATGTGGAAAATGGTCCGTTTTCAAATGTTTTATTTTAGAACGTCAGTTCACATTTGTAGGTGGATCATCAGTGTTAGAGCTAAAATTAGCATGTTTAAAGTGATTTTCATGCCTCCAGGGGCTCGGGAAGTTCATTAAATACCATTTGGAGGCATTTAATGTTCGAGCAAAAACGGCTGATTTTCGACAAAAGAGATAACACCCCCCCATTACGTCATGCTTCAGAAATGTGGAAAATGGTCCGTTTTCAAATGTTTTAGTTTTGAACGTCAGTTCACATTTGTAGGTGGATCATCAGTGTTAGAGCTAAAATTAGCATGTTTAAAGTGATTTTCATGCTTCCAGGGGCTCGGGAAGTGAAATAAATACCATTTGGAGGCATTTAATGTTCGAGCAAAAACGGCTGATTTTCGACAAAAGAGATAACACCCCCCCATTACGTCATGCTTCAGAAATGTGGAAAATGGTCCTTTTTCAAATGTTTTATTTTTGAACGTCAGTTCACATTTGTAGGTGGATCATCAGTGTTAGAGCTAAAATTAGCATGTTTAAAGTGATTTTCATGCTTCCAGGGGCCCAAAACACAAGGTTTATGGAATGGTTAAAAGTGCATGAAAATGGCCAATTTACTCACTCTGAGTTCTCAAAAAGGGTTTCTTCACCCCGGGAAGTTAATTAAATACCATTTGGAGGCATTTAATGTTCGAGCAAAAACGGCTGATTTTCGACAAAAGAGATAACACCCCCCCATTACGTCATGCTTCAGAAATGTGGAAAATGGTCCGTTTTCAAATGTTTTATTTTTGAACGTCAGTTCACATTTGTAGGTGGATCATCAGTGTTAGAGCTAAAATTAGCATGTTTAAAGTGATTTTCATGCTTCCAGGGGCCCAAAACACAAGATTTATGGAATGGTTAAAAGTGCATGAAAATGGCCAATTTACTCACTCTGAGTTCTCAAAAAGGGTTTCTTCACCCCGGGAAGTTAATTAAATACCATTTGGAGGCATTTAATGTTCGAGCAAAAACGGCTGATTTTCGACAAAAGAGATAACACCCCCCCATTACGTCATGCTTCAGAAATGTGGAAAATGGTCCGTTTTCAAATGTTTTATTTTTGAACGTCAGTTCACATTTGTAGGTGGATCATCAGTGTTAGAGCTAAAATTAGCATGTTTTAAGTGATTTTCATGCTTCCAGGGGCTCGGGAAGTTAATTAAATACCATTTGGAGGCATTTAATGTTCGAGCAAAAACGGCTGATATTCGACAAAAGAGATAACACCCCCCCATTACGTCATGCTTCAGAAATGTGGAAAATGGTCCGTTTTCAAATGTTTTATTTTTGAACGTCAGTTCACATTTGTAGGTGGATCATCAGTGTTAGAGCTAAAATTAGCATGTTTAAAGTGATTTTCATGCTTCCAGGGGCTCGGGAAGTACATAAATACCATTTGGAGGCATTTAATGTTCGAGCAAAAACGGCTAATTTTCGACAAAAGAGATAACACCCCCCCATTACGTCATGCTTCAGAAATGTGGAAAATGGTCCGTTTTCAAATGTTTTATTTTTGAACGTCAGTTCACATTTGTAGGTGGATCATCAGTGTTAGAGCTAAAATTAGCATGTTTAAAGTGATTTTCATGCTTCCAGGGGCTCGGGAAGTTAATTAAATACCATTTGGAGGCATTTAATGTTCGAGCAAAAACGGCTGATTTTCGACAAAAGAGATAACACCCCCCCATTACGTCATGCTTCAGAAATGTGGAAAATGGTCCGTTTTCAAATGTTTTATTTTTGAACGTCAGTTCACATTTGTAGGTGGATCATCAGTGTTAGAGCTAAAATTAGCATGTTTAAAGTGATTTTCATGCTTCCAGGTGCCCAAAACACAAGATTTATGGAATGGTTAAAAGTGCATGAAAATGGCCAATTTACTCACTCTGAGTTCTCAAAAAGGGTTTCTTCACCCCGGGAAGTTAATTAAATACCATTTGGAGGCATTTAATGTTCGAGCAAAAACGGCTGATTTTCGACAAAAGAGATAACACCCCCCCATTACGTCATGCTTCAGAAATGTGGAAAATGGTCCGTTTTCAAATGTTTTATTTTTGAACGTCAGTTCACATTTGTAGGTGGATCATCAGTGTTAGAGCTAAAATTAGCATGTTTAAAGTGATTTTCATGCTTCCAGGGGCTCGGGAAGTTAATTAAATACCATTTGGAGGCATTTAATGTTCGAGCAAAAACGGCTGATTTTCGACAAAAGAGATAACACCCCCCATTACGTCATGCTTCAGAAATGTGGAAAATGGTCCGTTTTCAAATGTTTTATTTTTGAAAGTCAGTTCACATTTGTAGGTGGATCATCAGTGTTAGAGCTAAAATTAGCATGTTTAAAGTGATTTTCATGCTTCCAGGGGCCCAAAACACAAGATTTATGGAATGGTTAAAAGTGCATGAAAATGGCCAATTTACTCACTCTGAGTTCTCAAAAAGGGTTTCTTCACCCCGGGAAGTTAATTAAATACCATTTGGAGGCATTTAATGTTTGAGCAAAAACAGCTGATTTTCGACAAAAGAGATAACACCCCCCCATTACGTCATGCTTCAGAAATGTGGAAAATGGTCCATTTTCAAATGTTTTATTTTTGAACGTCAGTTCACATTTGTAGGTGGATCATCAGTGTTAGAGCTAAAATTAGCATGTTTAAAGTGATTTTCATGCTTCCAGGGGCTCGGGAAGTTAATTAAATACCATTTGGAGGCATTTAATGTTCGAGCAAAAACGGCTGATTTTCGACAAAAGCGATAACACCCCCCCATTACGTCATGCTTCAGAAATGTGGAAAATGGTCCGTTTTCAAATGTTTTATTTTTGAACGTCAGTTCACATTTGTAGGTGGATCATCAGTGTTAGAGCTAAAATTAGCATGTTTAAAGTGATTTTCATGCTTCCAGGGGCTCGGGAAGTGAAATAAATACCATTTGGAGGCATTTAATGTTCGAGCAAAAACGGCTGATTTTCGACAAAAGAGATAACACCCCCCCATTACGTCATGCTTCAGAAATGTGGAAAATGGTCCGTTTTCAAATGTTTTATTTTTGAACGTCAGTTCACATTTGTAGGTGGATCATCAGTGTTAGAGCTAAAATTAGCATGTTTAAAGTGATTTTCATGCTTCCAGGGGCCCAAAACACAAGATTTATGGAATGGTTAAAAGTGCATGAAAATGGCCAATTTACTCACTCTGAGTTCTCAAAAAGGGTTTCTTCACCCCGGGAAGTTAATTAAATACCATTTGGAGGCATTTAATGTTCGAGCAAAAACGGCTGATTTTCGACAAAAGAGATAACACCCCCCCATTACGTCATGCTTCAGAAATGTGGAAAATGGTCCGTTTTCAAATGTTTTATTTTTGAACGTCAGTTCACATTTGTAGGTGGATCATCAGTGTTAGAGCTAAAATTAGCATGTTTAAAGTGATTTTCATGCTTCCAGGGGCTCGGGAAGTTAATTAAATACCATTTGGAGGCATTTAATGTTCGAGCAAAAACGGCTGATTTTCGACAAAAGAGATAACACCCCCCCATTACGTCATGCTTCAGAAATGTGGAAAATGGTCTGTTTTCAAATGTTTTATTTTTGAACGTCAGTTCACATTTGTAGGTGGATCATCAGTGTTAGAGCTAAAATTAGCATGTTTAAAGTGATTTTCATGCTTCCAGGGGCCCAAAACACAAGATTTATGGAATGGTTAAAAGTGCATGAAAATGGCCAATTTACTCACTCTGAGTTCTCAAAAAGGGTTTCTTCACCCCGGGAAGTTAATTAAATACCATTTGGAGGCATTTAATGTTTGAGCAAAAACAGCTGATTTTCGACAAAAGAGATAACACCCCCCCATTACGTCATGCTTCAGAAATGTGGAAAATGGTCCATTTTCAAATGTTTTATTTTTGAACGTCAGTTCACATTTGTAGGTGGATCATCAGTGTTAGAGCTAAAATTAGCATGTTTAAAGTGATTTTCATGCTTCCAGGGGCTCGGGAAGTTAATTAAATACCATTTGGAGGCATTTAATGTTCGAGCAAAAACGGCTGATTTTCGACAAAAGCGATAACACCCCCCCATTACGTCATGCTTCAGAAATGTGGAAAATGGTCCGTTTTCAAATGTTTTATTTTTGAACGTCAGTTCACATTTGTAGGTGGATCATCAGTGTTAGAGCTAAAATTAGCATGTTTAAAGTGATTTTCATGCTTCCAGGGGCTCGGGAAGTGAAATAAATACCATTTGGAGGCATTTAATGTTCGAGCAAAAACGGCTGATTTTCGACAAAAGAGATAACACCCCCCCATTACGTCATGCTTCAGAAATGTGGAAAATGGTCCGTTTTCAAATGTTTTATTTTTGAACGTCAGTTCACATTTGTAGGTGGATCATCAGTGTTAGAGCTAAAATTAGCATGTTTAAAGTGATTTTCATGCTTCCAGGGGCCCAAAACACAAGATTTATGGAATGGTTAAAAGTGCATGAAAATGGCCAATTTACTCACTCTGAGTTCTCAAAAAGGGTTTCTTCACCCCGGGAAGTTAATTAAATACCATTTGGAGGCATTTAATGTTCGAGCAAAAACGGCTGATTTTCGACAAAAGAGATAACACCCCCCCATTACGTCATGCTTCAGAAATGTGGAAAATGGTCCGTTTTCAAATGTTTTATTTTTGAACGTCAGTTCACATTTGTAGGTGGATCATCAGTGTTAGAGCTAAAATTAGCATGTTTAAAGTGATTTTCATGCTTCCAGGGGCTCGGGAAGTTAATTAAATACCATTTGGAGGCATTTAATGTTCGAGCAAAAACGGCTGATTTTCGACAAAAGAGATAACACCCCCCCATTACGTCATGCTTCAGAAATGTGGAAAATGGTCTGTTTTCAAATGTTTTATTTTTGAACGTCAGTTCACATTTGTAGGTGGATCATCAGTGTTAGAGCTAAAATTAGCATGTTTAAAGTGATTTTCATGCTTCCAGGGGCCCAAAACACAAGATTTATGGAATGGTTAAAAGTGCATGAAAATGGCCAATTTACTCACTCTGAGTTCTCAAAAAGGGTTTCTTCACCCCGGGAAGTTAATTAAATACCATTTGGAGGCATTTAATGTTCGAGCAAAAATGGCTGATTTTCGACAAAAGAGATAACACCCCCCCATTACGTCATGCTTCAGAAATGTGGAAAATGGTCCGTTTTCAAATGTTTTATTTTTGAACGTCAGTTCACATTTGTAGGTGGATGATCAGTGTTAGAGCTAAAATTAGCATGTTTAAAGTGATTTTCATGCTTCCAGGGGCTCGGGAAGTTAATTAAATACCATTTGGAGGCATTTAATGTTCGAGCAAAAACGGCTGATTTTCGACAAAAGAGATAACACCCCCCCATTACGTCATGCTTCAGAAATGTGGAAAATGGTCCGTTTTCAAATGTTTTATTTTTGAACGTCAGTTCACATTTGTAGGTGGATCATCAGTGTTAGAGCTAAAATTAGCATGTTTAAAGTGATTTTCATGCTTCCAGGGGCCCAAAACACAAGATTTATGGAATGGTTAAAAGTGCATGAAAATGGCCAATTTACTCACTCTGAGTTCTCAAAAAGGGTTTCTTCACCCCGGGAAGTTAATTAAATACCATTTGGAGGCATTTAATGTTCGAGCAAAAACGGCTGATTTTCGACAAAAGAGATAACACCCCCCCATTACGTCATGCTTCAGAAATGTGGAAAATGGTCCGTTTTCAAATGTTTTATTTTTGAACGTCAGTTCACATTTGTAGGTGGATCATCAGTGTTAGAGCTAAAATTAGCATGTTTAAAGTGATTTTCATGCTTCCAGGGGCTCGGGAAGTTAATTAAATACCATTTGGAGGCATTTAATGTTCGAGCAAAAACGGCTGATTTTCGACAAAAGAGATAACACCCCCCCATTACGTCATGCTTCAGAAATGTGGAAAATGGTCCGTTTTCAAATGTTTTATTTTTGAACGTCAGTTCACATTTGTAGGTGGATCATCAGTGTTAGAGCTAAAATTAGCATGTTTAAAGTGATTTTCATGCTTCCAGGGGCTCGGGAAGTTAATTAAATACCATTTGGAGGCATTTATTGTTCGAGCAAAAACGGCTGATTTTCGACAAAAGAGATAACACCCCCCATTACGTCATGCTTCAGAAATGTGGAAAATGGTCCGTTTTCAAATGTTTTATTTTTGAAAGTCAGTTCACATTTGTAGGTGGATCATCAGTGTTAGAGCTAAAATTAGCATGTTTAAAGTGATTTTCATGCTTCCAGGGGCCCAAAACACAAGATTTATGGAATGGTTAAAAGTGCATGAAAATGGCCAATTTACTCACTCTGAGTTCTCAAAAAGGGTTTCTTCACCCCGGGAAGTTAATTAAATACCATTTGGAGGCATTTAATGTTTGAGCAAAAACAGCTGATTTTCGACAAAAGAGATAACACCCCCCCATTACGTCATGCTTCAGAAATGTGGAAAATGGTCCATTTTCAAATGTTTTATTTTTGAACGTCAGTTCACATTTGTAGGTGGATCATCAGTGTTAGAGCTAAAATTAGCATGTTTAAAGTGATTTTCATGCTTCCAGGGGCTCGGGAAGTTAATTAAATACCATTTGGAGGCATTTAATGTTCGAGCAAAAACGGCTGATTTTCGACAAAAGCGATAACACCCCCCCATTACGTCATGCTTCAGAAATGTGGAAAATGGTCCGTTTTCAAATGTTTTATTTTTGAACGTCAGTTCACATTTGTAGGTGGATCATCAGTGTTAGAGCTAAAATTAGCATGTTTAAAGTGATTTTCATGCTTCCAGGGGCTCGGGAAGTGAAATAAATACCATTTGGAGGCATTTAATGTTCGAGCAAAAACGGCTGATTTTCGACAAAAGAGATAACACCCCCCCATTACGTCATGCTTCAGAAATGTGGAAAATGGTCCGTTTTCGAATGTTTTATTTTTGAACGTCAGTTCACATTTGTAGGTGGATCATCAGTGTTAGAGCTAAAATTAGCATGTTTAAAGTGATTTTCATGCTTCCAGGGGCCCAAAACACAAGATTTATGGAATGGTTAAAAGTGCATGAAAATGGCCAATTTACTCACTCTGAGTTCTCAAAAAGGGTTTCTTCACCCCGGGAAGTTAATTAAATACCATTTGGAGGCATTTAATGTTCGAGCAAAAATGGCTGATTTTCGACAAAAGAGATAACACCCCCCCATTACGTCATGCTTCAGAAATGTGGAAAATGGTCCGTTTTCAAATGTTTTATTTTTGAACATCAGTTCACATTTGTAGGTGGATCATCAGTGTTAGAGCTAAAATTAGCATGTTTAAAGTGATTTTCATGCTTCCAGGGGCTCGGGAAGTTAATTAAATACCATTTGGAGGCATTTAATGTTCGAGCAAAAACGGCTGATTTTTGACAAAAGAGATAACACCCCCCCATTACGTCATGCTTCAGAAATGTGGAAAATGGTCCGTTTTCAAATGTTTTATTTTTGAACGTCAGTTCACATTTGTAGGTGGATCATCAGTGTTAGAGCTAAAATTAGCATGTTTAAAGTGATTTTCATGCTTCCAGGGGCCCAAAACACAAGATTTATGGAATGGTTAAAAGTGCATGAAAATGGCCAATTTACTCACTCTGAGTTCTCAAAAAGGGTTTCTTCACCCCGGGAAGTTAATTAAATACCATTTGGAGGCATTTAATGTTCGAGCAAAAACGGCTGATTTTCGACAAAAGAGATAACACCCCCCCATTACGTCATGCTTCAGAAATGTGGAAAATGGTCCGTTTTCAAATGTTTTATTTTTGAACGTCAGTTCACATTTGTAGGTGGATCATCAGTGTTAGAGCTAAAATTAGCATGTTTAAAGTGATTTTCATGCTTCCAGGGGCTCGGGAAGTTAATTAAATACCATTTGGAGGCATTTAATGTTCGAGCAAAAACGGCTGATTTTCGACAAAAGAGATAACACCCCCCCATTACGTCATGCTTCAGAAATGTGGAAAATGGTCCGTTTTCAAATGTTTTATTTTTGAACGTCAGTTCACATTTGTAGGTGGATCATCAGTGTTAGAGCTAAAATTAGCATGTTTAAAGTGATTTTCATGCTTCCAGGGGCTCGGGAAGTGAAATAAATACCATTTGGAGGCATTTAATGTTCGAGCAAAAACGGCTGATTTTCGACAAAAGAGATAACACCCCCCCATTACGTCATGCTTCAGAAATGTGGAAAATGGTCCGTTTTCAAATGTTTTATTTTTGAACGTCAGTTCACATTTGTAGGTGGATCATCAGTGTTAGAGCTAAAATTAGCATGTTTAAAGTGATTTTCATGCTTCCAGGGGCCCAAAACACAAGATTTATGGAATGGTTAAAAGTGCATGAAAATGGCCAATTTACTCACTCTGAGTTCTCAAAAAGGGTTTCTTCACCCCGGGAAGTTAATTAAATACCATTTGGAGGCATTTAATGTTCGAGCAAAAACGGCTGATTTTCGACAAAAGAGATAACACCCCCCCATTACGTCATGCTTCAGAAATGTGGAAAATGGTCCGTTTTCAAATGTTTTATTTTTGAACGTCAGTTCACATTTGTAGGTGGATCATCAGTGTTAGAGCTAAAATTAGCATGTTTAAAGTGATTTTCATGCTTCCAGGGGCTCGGGAAGTTAATTAAATACCATTTGGAGGCATTTAATGTTTGAGCAAAAACGGCTGATTTTCGACAAAAGAGATAACACCCCCCCATTACGTCATGCTTCAGAAATGTGGAAAATGGTCCGTTTTCAAATGTTTTATTTTTGAACGTCAGTTCACATTTGTAGGTGGATCATCAGTGTTAGAGCTAAAATTAGCATGTTTAAAGTGATTTTCATGCTTCCAGGGGCTCGGGAAGTGAAATAAATACCATTTGGAGGCATTTAATGTTCGAGCAAAAACGGCTGATTTTCGACAAAAGAGATAACACCCCCCCATTACGTCATGCTTCAGAAATGTGGAAAATGGTCCGTTTTCAAATGTTTTATTTTTGAACGTCAGTTCACATTTGTAGGTGGATCATCAGTGTTAGAGCTAAAATTAGCATGTTTAAAGTGATTTTCATGCTTCCAGGGGCCCAAAACACAAGATTTATGGAATGGTTAAAAGTGCATGAAAATGGCCAATTTACTCACTCTGAGTTCTCAAAAAGGGTTTCTTCACCCCGGGAAGTTAATTAAATACCATTTGGAGGCATTTAATGTTCGAGCAAAAACGGCTGATTTTCGACAAAAGAGATAACACCCCCCCATTAAGTCATGCTTCAGAAATGTGGAAAATGGTCCGTTTTCAAATGTTTTATTTTTGAACGTCAGTTCACATTTGTAGGTGGATCATCAGTGTTAGAGCTAAAATTAGAATGTTTAAAGTGATTTTCATGCTTCCAGGGGCTCGGGAAGTTAATTAAATACCATTTGGAGGCATTTAGTGTTCGAGCAAAAACGGCTGATTTTCGACAAAAGAGATAACACCCCCCCATTACGTCATGCTTCAGAAATGTGGAAAATGGTCCGTTTTCAAATGTTTTATTTTTGAACGTCAGTTCACATTTGTAGGTGGATCATCAGTGTTAGAGCTAAAATTAGCATGTTTAAAGTGATTTTCATGCTTCCAGGGGCCCAAAACACAAGATTTATGGAATGGTTAAAAGTGCATGAAAATGGCCAATTTACTCACTCTGAGTTCTCAAAAAGGGTTTCTTCACCCCGGGAAGTTAATTAAATACCATTTGGAGGCATTTAATGTTCGAGCAAAAATGGCTGATTTTCGACAAAAGAGATAACACCCCCCCATTACGTCATGCTTCAGAAATGTGGAAAATGGTCCGTTTTCAAATGTTTTATTTTTGAACGTCAGTTCACATTTGTAGGTGGATGATCAGTGTTAGAGCTAAAATTAGCATGTTTAAAGTGATTTTCATGCTTCCAGGGGCTCGGGAAGTTAATTAAATACCATTTGGAGGCATTTAATGTTCGAGCAAAAACGGCTGATTTTCGACAAAAGAGATAACACCCCCCCATTACGTCATGCTTCAGAAATGTGGAAAATGGTCCGTTTTCAAATGTTTTATTTTTGAACGTCAGTTCACATTTGTAGGTGGATCATCAGTGTTAGAGCTAAAATTAGCATGTTTAAAGTGATTTTCATGCTTCCAGGGGCCCAAAACACAAGATTTATGGAATGGTTAAAAGTGCATGAAAATGGCCAATTTACTCACTCTGAGTTCTCAAAAAGGGTTTCTTCACCCCGGGAAGTTAATTAAATACCATTTGGAGGCATTTAATGTTCGAGCAAAAACGGCTGATTTTCGACAAAAGAGATAACACCCCCCCATTACGTCATGCTTCAGAAATGTGGAAAATGGTCCGTTTTCAAATGTTTTATTTTTGAACGTCAGTTCACATTTGTAGGTGGATCATCAGTGTTAGAGCTAAAATTAGCATGTTTAAAGTGATTTTCATGCTTCCAGGGGCTCGGGAAGTTAATTAAATACCATTTGGAGGCATTTAATGTTCGAGCAAAAACGGCTGATTTTCGACAAAAGAGATAACACCCCCCCATTACGTCATGCTTCAGAAATGTGGAAAATGGTCCGTTTTCAAATGTTTTATTTTTGAACGTCAGTTCACATTTGTAGGTGGATCATCAGTGTTAGAGCTAAAATTAGCATGTTTAAAGTGATTTTCATGCTTCCAGGGGCTCGGGAAGTTAATTAAATACCATTTGGAGGCATTTATTGTTCGAGCAAAAACGGCTGATTTTCGACAAAAGAGATAACACCCCCCATTACGTCATGCTTCAGAAATGTGGAAAATGGTCCGTTTTCAAATGTTTTATTTTTGAAAGTCAGTTCACATTTGTAGGTGGATCATCAGTGTTAGAGCTAAAATTAGCATGTTTAAGGTGATTTTCATGCTTCCAGGGGCCCAAAACACAAGATTTATGGAATGGTTAAAAGTGCATGAAAATGGCCAATTTACTCACTCTGAGTTCTCAAAAAGGGTTTCTTCACCCCGGGAAGTTAATTAAATACCATTTGGAGGCATTTAATGTTTGAGCAAAAACAGCTGATTTTCGACAAAAGAGATAACACCCCCCCATTACGTCATGCTTCAGAAATGTGGAAAATGGTCCATTTTCAAATGTTTTATTTTTGAACGTCAGTTCACATTTGTAGGTGGATCATCAGTGTTAGAGCTAAAATTAGCATGTTTAAAGTGATTTTCATGCTTCCAGGGGCTCGGGAAGTTAATTAAATACCATTTGGAGGCATTTAATGTTCGAGCAAAAACGGCTGATTTTCGACAAAAGCGATAACACCCCCCCATTACGTCATGCTTCAGAAATGTGGAAAATGGTCCGTTTTCAAATGTTTTATTTTTGAACGTCAGTTCACATTTGTAGGTGGATCATCAGTGTTAGAGCTAAAATTAGCATGTTTAAAGTGATTTTCATGCTTCCAGGGGCTCGGGAAGTGAAATAAATACCATTTGGAGGCATTTAATGTTCGAGCAAAAACGGCTGATTTTCGACAAAAGAGATAACACCCCCCCATTACGTCATGCTTCAGAAATGTGGAAAATGGTCCGTTTTCGAATGTTTTATTTTTGAACGTCAGTTCACATTTGTAGGTGGATCATCAGTGTTAGAGCTAAAATTAGCATGTTTAAAGTGATTTTCATGCTTCCAGAGGCCCAAAACACAAGATTTATGGAATGGTTAAAAGTGCATGAAAATGGCCAATTTACTCACTCTGAGTTCTCAAAAAGGGTTTCTTCACCCCGGGAAGTTAATTAAATACCATTTGGAGGCATTTAATGTTCGAGCAAAAATGGCTGATTTTCGACAAAAGAGATAACACCCCCCCATTACGTCATGCTTCAGAAATGTGGAAAATGGTCCGTTTTCAAATGTTTTATTTTTGAACGTCAGTTCACATTTGTAGGTGGATCATCAGTGTTAGAGCTAAAATTAGCATGTTTAAAGTGATTTTCATGCTTCCAGGGGCTCGGGAAGTTAATTAAATACCATTTGGAGGCATTTAATGTTCGAGCAAAAACGGCTGATTTTCGACAAAAGAGATAACACCCCCCCATTACGTCATGCTTCAGAAATGTGGAAAATGGTCCGTTTTCAAATGTTTTATTTTTGAACGTCAGTTCACATTTGTAGGTGGATCATCAGTGTTAGAGCTAAAATTAGCATGTTTAAAGTGATTTTCATGCTTCCAGGGGCCCAAAACACAAGATTTATGGAATGGTTAAAAGTGCATGAAAATGGCCAATTTACTCACTCTGAGTTCTCAAAAAGGGTTTCTTCACCCCGGGAAGTTAATTAAATACCATTTGGAGGCATTTAATGTTCGAGCAAAAACGGCTGATTTTCGACAAAAGAGATAACACCCCCCCATTACGTCATGCTTCAGAAATGTGGAAAATGGTCCGTTTTCAAATGTTTTATTTTTGAACGTCAGTTCACATTTGTAGGTGGATCATCAGTGTTAGAGCTAAAATTAGCATGTTTAAAGTGATTTTCATGCTTCCAGGGGCTCGGGAAGTTAATTAAATACCATTTGGAGGCATTTAATGTTCGAGCAAAAACGGCTGATTTTCGACAAAAGAGATAACACCCCCCCATTACGTCATGCTTCAGAAATGTGGAAAATGGTCCGTTTTCAAATGTTTTATTTTTGAACGTCAGTTCACATTTGTAGGTGGATCATCAGTGTTAGAGCTAAAATTAGCATGTTTAAAGTGATTTTCATGCTTCCAGGGGCTCGGGAAGTGAAATAAATACCATTTGGAGGCATTTAATGTTCGAGCAAAAACGGCTGATTTTCGACAAAAGAGATAACACCCCCCCATTACGTCATGCTTCAGAAATGTGGAAAATGGTCCGTTTTCAAATGTTTTATTTTTGAACGTCAGTTCACATTTGTAGGTGGATCATCAGTGTTAGAGCTAAAATTAGCATGTTTAAAGTGATTTTCATGCTTCCAGGGGCCCAAAACACAAGATTTATGGAATGGTTAAAAGTGCATGAAAATGGCCAATTTACTCACTCTGAGTTCTCAAAAAGGGTTTCTTCACCCCGGGAAGTTAATTAAATACCATTTGGAGGCATTTAATGTTCGAGCAAAAACGGCTGATTTTCGACAAAAGAGATAACACCCCCCCATTACGTCATGCTTCAGAAATGTGGAAAATGGTCCGTTTTCAAATGTTTTATTTTTGAACGTCAGTTCACATTTGTAGGTGGATCATCAGTGTTAGAGCTAAAATTAGCATGTTTAAAGTGATTTTCATGCTTCCAGGGGCTCGGGAAGTTAATTAAATACCATTTGGAGGCATTTAATGTTCGAGCAAAAACGGCTGATTTTCGACAAAAGAGATAACACCCCCCCATTACGTCATGCTTCAGAAATGTGGAAAATGGTCCGTTTTCAAATGTTTTATTTTTGAACGTCAGTTCACATTTGTAGGTGGATCATCAGTGTTAGAGCTAAAATTAGCATGTTTAAAGTGATTTTCATGCTTCCAGGGGCTCGGGAAGTGAAATAAATACCATTTGGAGGCATTTAATGTTCGAGCAAAAACGGCTGATTTTCGACAAAAGAGATAACACCCCCCCATTACGTCATGCTTCAGAAATGTGGAAAATGGTCCGTTTTCAAATGTTTTATTTTTGAACGTCAGTTCACATTTGTAGGTGGATCATCAGTGTTAGAGCTAAAATTAGCATGTTTAAAGTGATTTTCATGCTTCCAGGGGCCCAAAACACAAGATTTATGGAATGGTTAAAAGTGCATGAAAATGGCCAATTTACTCACTCTGAGTTCTCAAAAAGGGTTTCTTCACCCCGGGAAGTTAATTAAATACCATTTGGAGGCATTTAATGTTCGAGCAAAAACGGCTGATTTTCGACAAAAGAGATAACACCCCCCCATTAAGTCATGCTTCAGAAATGTGGAAAATGGTCCGTTTTCAAATGTTTTATTTTTGAACGTCAGTTCACATTTGTAGGTGGATCATCAGTGTTAGAGCTAAAATTAGCATGTTTAAAGTGATTTTCATGCTTCCAGGGGCTCGGGAAGTTAATTAAATACCATTTGGAGGCATTTAGTGTTCGAGCAAAAACGGCTGATTTTCGACAAAAGAGATAACACCCCCCCATTACGTCATGCTTCAGAAATGTGGAAAATGGTCCGTTTTCAAATGTTTTATTTTTGAACGTCAGTTCACATTTGTAGGTGGATCATCAGTGTTAGAGCTAAAATTAGCATGTTTAAAGTGATTTTCATGCTTCCAGGGGCCCAAAACACAAGATTTATGGAATGGTTAAAAGTGCATGAAAATGGCCAATTTACTCACTCTGAGTTCTCAAAAAGGGTTTCTTCACCCCGGGAAGTTAATTAAATACCATTTGGAGGCATTTAATGTTCGAGCAAAAACGGCTGATTTTCGACAAAAGAGATAACACCCCCCCATTACGTCATGCTTCAGAAATGTGGAAAATGGTCCGTTTTCAAATGTTTTATTTTTGAACTTCAGTTCACATTTGTAGGTCGATCATCAGTGTTAGAGCTAAAATTAGCATGTTTAAAGTGATTTTCATGCTTCCAGGGGCTCGTGAAGTTAATTAAATACCCTTTGGAGGCATTTAATGTTCGAGCAAAAACGGCTGATTTTCGACAAAAGAGATAACACCCCCCCATTACGTCATGCTTCAGAAATGTGGAAAATGGTCCGTTTTCAAATGTTTTATTTTTGAACGTCAGTTCACATTTGTAGGTGGATCATCAGTGTTAGAGCTAAAATTAGCATGTTTAAAGTGATTTTCATGCTTCCAGGGGCTCGGGAAGGTAATTAAATACCATTTGGAGGCATTTAATGTTCGAGCAAAAACGGCTGATTTTCGACAAAAGAGATAACACCCCCCCCATTACGTCATGCTTCAGAAATGTGGAAAATGGTCCGTTTTCAAATGTTTTATTTTTGCACGTCAGTTCACATTTGTAGGTGGATCATCAGTGTTAGAGCTAAAATTAGCATGTTTAAAGTGATTTTCATGCTTCCAGGGGCTCGGGAAGTTAATTAAATACCATTTGGAGGCATTTAATGTTCGAGCAAAAACGGCTGATTTTCGACAAAAGAGATAACACCCCCCCCATTACGTCATGCTTCAGAAATGTGGAAAATGGTCCGTTTTCAAATGTTTTATTTTTGCACGTCAGTTCACATTTGTAGGTGGATCATCAGTGTTAGAGCTAAAATTAGCATGTTTAAAGTGATTTTCATGCTTCCAGGGGCCCAAAACACAAGATTTATGGAATGGTTAAAAGTGCATGAAAATGGCCAATTTACTCACTCTGAGTTCTCAAAAAGGGTTTCTTCACCCCGGGAAGTTAATTAAATACCATTTGGAGGCATTTAATGTTCGAGCAAAAACGGCTGATTTTCGACAAAAGAGATAACACCCCCCCATTACGTCATGCTTCAGAAATGTGGAAAATGGTCCGTTTTCAAATGTTTTATTTTTGAACGTCAGTTCACATTTGTAGGTGGATCATCAGTGTTAGGGCTAAAATTAGCATGTTTAAAGTGATTTTCATGCCTCCAGGGGCTCGGGAAGTTCATTAAATACCATTTGGAGGCATTTAATGTTCGAGCAAAAACGGCTGATTTTCGACAAAAGAGATAACACCCCCCCATTACGTCATGCTTCAGAAATGTGGAAAATGGTCCGTTTTCAAATGTTTTATTTTTGAACGTCAGTTCACATTTGTAGGTGGATCATCAGTGTTAGAGCTAAAATTAGCATGTTTAAAGTGATTTTCATGCTTCCAGGGGCTCGGGAAGTTAATTAAATACCATTTGGAGGCATTTAATGTTCGAGCAAAAACGGCTGATTTTCGACAAAAGAGATAACACCCCCCCCATTACGTCATGCTTCAGAAATGTGGAAAATGGTCCGTTTTCAAATGTTTTATTTTTGAACGTCAGTTCTCATTTGTAGGTGGATCATCAGTGTTAGAGCTAAAATTAGCATGTTTAAAGTGATTTTCATGCTTCCAGGGGCCCAAAACACAAGATTTATGGAATGGTTAAAAGTGCATGAAAATGGCCAATTTACTCACTCTGAGTTCTCAAAAAGGGTTTCTTCACCCCGGGAAGTTAATTAAATACCATTTGGAGGCATTTAATGTTCGAGCAAAAACGGCTGATTTTCGACAAAAGAGATAACACCCCCCCATTACGTCATGCTTCAGAAATGTGGAAAATGGTCCGTTTTCAAATGTTTTATTTTTGAACGTCAGTTCACATTTGTAGGTGGATCATCAGTGTTAGAGCTAAAATTAGCATGTTTAAAGTGATTTTCATGCTTCCAAGGGCTCGGGAAGTTAATTAAATACCATTTGGAGGCATTTAATGTTCGAGCAAAAACGGCTGATTTTCGACAAAAGAGATAACACCCCCCCCATTACGTCATGCTTCAGAAATGTGGAAAATGGTCCGTTTTCAAATGTTTTATTTTTGAACGTCAGTTCACATTTGTAGGTGGATCATCAGTGTTAGAGCTAAAATTAGCATGTTTAAAGTGATTTTCATGCTTCCAGGGGCTCGGGAAGTGAAATAAATACCATTTGGAGGCATTTAATGTTCGAGCAAAAACGGCTGATTTTCGACAAAAGAGATAACACCCCCCCATTACGTCATGCTTCAGAAATGTGGAAAATGGTCCGTTTTCAAATGTTTTATTTTTGAACGTCAGTTCACATTTGTAGGTGGATCATCAGTGTTAGAGCTAAAATTAGCATGTTTAAAGTGATTTTCATGCTTCCAGGGGCTCGGGAAGTTAATTAAATACCATTTGGAGGCATTTAATGTTCGAGCAAAAACGGCTGATTTTCGACAAAAGAGATAACACCCCCCCATTACGTCATGCTTCAGAAATGTGGAAAATGGTCCGTTTTCAAATGTTTTATTTTTGAACGTCAGTTCACATTTGTAGGTGGATCATCAGTGTTAGAGCTAAAATTAGCATGTTGAAAGTGATTTTCATGCTTCCAGGGGCCCAAAACACAAGATTTATGGAATGGGTAAAAGTGCATGAAAATGGCCAATTTACTCACTCTGAGTTCTCAAAAAGGGTTTCTTCACCCCGGGAAGTTAATTAAATACCATTTGGAGGCATTTAATGTTCGAGCAAAAACGGCTGATTTTCGACAAAAGAGATAACACCCCCCCATTACGTCATGCTTCAGAAATGTGGAAAATGGTCCGTTTTCAAATGTTTTATTTTTGAACGTCAGTTCACATTTGTAGGTGGATCATCAGTGTTAGAGCTAAAATTAGCATGTTTAAAGTGATTTTCATGCTTCCAGGGGCCCAAAACACAAGATTTATGGAATGGTTAAAAGTGCATGAAAATGGCCAATTTACTCACTCTGAGTTCTCAAAAAGGGTTTCTTCACCCCTGGAAGTTAATTAAATACCATTTGGAGGCATTTAATGTTCGAGCAAAAACGGCTGATTTTCGACAAAAGAGATAACACCCCCCCATTACGTCATGCTTCAGAAATGTGGAAAATGGTCCGTTTTCAAATGTTTTATTTTTGAACGTCAGTTCACATTTGTAGGTGGATCATCAGTGTTAGAGCTAAAATTAGCATGTTTAAAGTGATTTTCATGCTTCCAGGGGCTCGGGAAGTTAATTAAATACCATTTGGAGGCATTTAATGTT
The DNA here is from genome assembly GCF_964263255.1 of Lissotriton vulgaris. Classification (NCBI taxonomy): domain Eukaryota; kingdom Metazoa; phylum Chordata; class Amphibia; order Caudata; family Salamandridae; genus Lissotriton; species Lissotriton vulgaris. The sequence goes on from NW_028244669.1 coordinate 509,886, forward strand.
CGAGCAAAAACGGCTGATTTTCGACAAAAGAGATAACACCCCCCAATTACGTCATGCTTCAGAAATGTGGAAAATGGTCCGTTTTCAAATGTTTTATTTTTGAACGTCAGTTCACATTTGTAGGTGGATCATCAGTGTTAGAGCTAAAATTAGCATGTTTAAAGTGATTTTCATGCTTCCAGGGGCTCGGGAAGTGAAATAAATACCATTTGGAGGCCTTTAATGTTCGAGCAAAAACGGCTGATTTTCGACAAAAGAGATAACACCCCCCCATTACGTCATGCTTCAGAAATGTGGAAAATGGTCCGTTTTCAAATGTTTTATTTTTGAACGTCAGTTCACATTTGTAGGTGGATCATCAGTGTTAGAGCTAAAATTAGCATGTTTAAAGTGATTTTCATGCTTCCAGGGGCCCAAAACACAAGATTTATGGAATGGTTAAAAGTGCATGAAAATGGCCAATTTACTCACTCTGAGTTCTCAAAAAGGGTTTCTTCACCCCGGGAAGTTAATTAAATACCATTTGGAGGCATTTAATGTTCGAGCAAAAACGGCTGATTTTCGACAAAAGAGATAACACCCCCCCATTAAGTCATGCTTCAGAAATGTGGAAAATGGTCCGTTTTCAAATGTTTTATTTTTGAACGTCAGTTCACATTTGTAGGTGGATCATCAGTGTTAGAGCTAAAATTAGCATGTTTAAAGTGATTTTCATGCTTCCAGGGGCTCGGGAAGTTAATTAAATACCATTTGGAGGCATTTAGTGTTCGAGCAAAAACGGCTGATTTTCGACAAAAGAGATAACACCCCCCCATTACGTCATGCTTCAGAAATGTGGAAAATGGTCCGTTTTCAAATGTTTTATTTTTGAACGTCAGTTCACATTTGTAGGTGGATCATCAGTGTTAGAGCTAAAATTAGCATGTTTAAAGTGATTTTCATGCTTCCAGGGGCCCAAAACACAAGATTTATGGAATGGTTAAAAGTGCATGAAAATGGCCAATTAACTCACTCTGAGTTCTCAAAAAGGGTTTCTTCACCCCGGGAAGTTAATTAAATACCATTTGGAGGCATTTAATGTTCGAGCAAAAACGGCTGATTTTCGACAAAAGAGATAACACCCCCCCATTACGTCATGCTTCAGAAATGTGGAAAATGGTCCGTTTTCAAATGTTTTATTTTTGAACTTCAGTTCACATTTGTAGGTGGATCATCAGTGTTAGAGCTAAAATTAGCATGTTTAAAGTGATTTTCATGCTTCCAGGGGCTCGTGAAGTTAATTAAATACCCTTTGGAGGCATTTAATGTTCGAGCAAAAACGGCTGATTTTCGACAAAAGAGATAACACCCCCCCATTACGTCATGCTTCAGAAATGTGGAAAATGGTCCGTTTTCAAATGTTTTATTTTTGAACGTCAGTTCACATTTGTAGGTGGATCATCAGTGTTAGAGCTAAAATTAGCATGTTTAAAGTGATTTTCATGCTTCCAGGGGCTCGGGAAGGTAATTAAATACCATTTGGAGGCATTTAATGTTCGAGCAAAAACGGCTGATTTTCGACAAAAGAGATAACACCCCCCCCATTACGTCATGCTTCAGAAATGTGGAAAATGGTCCATTTTCAAATGTTTTATTTTTGCACGTCAGTTCACATTTGTAGGTGGATCATCAGTGTTAGAGCTAAAATTAGCATGTTTAAAGTGATTTTCATGCTTCCAGGGGCCCAAAACACAAGATTTATGGAATGGTTAAAAGTGCATGAAAATGGCCAATTTACTCACTCTGAGTTCTCAAAAAGGGTTTCTTCACCCCGGGAAGTTAATTAAATACCATTTGGAGGCATTTAATGTTCGAGCAAAAACGGCTGATTTTCGACAAAAGAGATAACACCCCCCCATTACGTCATGCTTCAGAAATGTGGAAAATGGTCCGTTTTCAAATGTTTTATTTTTGAACGTCAGTTCACATTTGTAGGTGGATCATCAGTGTTAGAGCTAAAATTAGCATGTTTAAAGTGATTTTCATGCCTCCAGGGGCTCGGGAAGTGAAATAAATACCATTTGGAGGCATTTAATGTTCGAGCAAAAACGGCTGATTTTCGACAAAAGAGATAACACCCCCCCATTACGTCATGCTTCAGAAATGTGGAAAATGGTCCGTTTTCAAATGTTTTATTTTAGAACGTCAGTTCACATTTGTAGGTGGATCATCAGTGTTAGAGCTAAAATTAGCATGTTTAAAGTGATTTTCATGCCTCCAGGGGCTCGGGAAGTTCATTAAATACCATTTGGAGGCATTTAATGTTCGAGCAAAAACGGCTGATTTTCGACAAAAGAGATAACACCCCCCCATTACGTCATGCTTCAGAAATGTGGAAAATGGTCCGTTTTCAAATGTTTTATTTTTGAACGTCAGTTCACATTTGTAGGTGGATCATCAGTGTTAGAGCTAAATATAGCATGTTTAAAGTGATTTTCATGCTTCCAGGGGCTCGGGAAGTTAATTAAATACCATTTGGAGGCATTTAATGTTCGAGCAAAAACGGCTGATTTTCGACAAAAGAGATAACACCCCCCCATTACGTCATGCTTCAGAAATGTGGAAAATGGTCCGTTTTCAAATGTTTTATTTTTGAACGTCAGTTCACATTTGTAGGTGGATCATCAGTGTTAGAGCTAAAATTAGCATGTTTAAAGTGATTTTCATGCTTCCAGGGGCTCGGGAAGTGAAATAAATACCATTTGGAGGCATTTAATGTTCGAGCAAAAACGGCTGATTTTCGACAAAAGAGATAACACCCCCCCATTACGTCATGCTTCAGAAATGTGGAAAATGGTCCGTTTTCAAATGTTTTATTTTTGAACCTCAGTTCACATTTGTAGGTGGATCATCAGTGTTAGAGCTAAAATTAGCATGTTTAAAGTGATTTTCATGCTTCCAGGGGCCCAAAACACAAGATTTATGGAATGGTTAAAAGTGCATGAAAATGGCCAATTTACTCACTCTGAGTTCTCAAAAAGGGTTTCTTCACCCCGGGAAGTTAATTAAATACCATTTGGAGGCATTTAATGTTCGAGCAAAAACGGCTGATTTTCGACAAAAGAGATAACACCCCCCCATTAAGTCATGCTTCAGAAATGTGGAAAATGGTCCGTTTTCAAATGTTTTATTTTTGAACGTCAGTTCACATTTGTAGGTGGATCATCAGTGTTAGAGCTAAAATTAGCATGTTTAAAGTGATTTTCATGCTTCCAGGGGCTCGGGAAGTTAATTAAATACCATTTGGAGGCATTTAGTGTTCGAGCAAAAACGGCTGATTTTCGACAAAAGAGATAACACCCCCCCATTACGTCATGCTTCAGAAATGTGGAAAATGGTCCGTTTTCAAATGTTTTATTTTTGAACGTCAGTTCACATTTGTAGGTGGATCATCAGTGTTAGAGCTAAAATTAGCATGTTTAAAGTGATTTTCATGCTTCCAGGGGCCCAAAACACAAGATTTATGGAATGGTTAAAAGTGCATGAAAATGGCCAATTTACTCACTCTGAGTTCTCAAAAAGGGTTTCTTCACCCTGGGAAGTTAATTAAATACCATTTGGAGGCATTTAATGTTCGAGCAAAAACGGCTGATTTTCGACAAAAGAGATAACACCCCCCCATTACGTCATGCTTCAGAAATGTGGAAAATGGTCCGTTTTCAAATGTTTTATTTTTGAACTTCAGTTCACATTTGTAGGTGGATCATCAGTGTTAGAGCTAAAATTAGCATGTTTAAAGTGATTTTCATGCTTCCAGGGGCTCGTGAAGTTAATTAAATACCCTTTGGAGGCATTTAATGTTCGAGCAAAAAAGGCTGATTTTCGACAAAAGAGATAACACCCCCCCATTACGTCATGCTTCAGAAATGTGGAAAATGGTCCGTTTTCAAATGTTTTATTTTTGAACGTCAGTTCACATTTGTAGGTGGATCATCAGTGTTAGAGCTAAAATTAGCATGTTTAAAGTGATTTTTATGCTTCCAGGGGCTCGGGAAGGTAATTAAATACCATTTGGAGGCATTTAATGTTCGAGCAAAAACGGCTGATTTTCGACAAAAGAGATAACACCCCCCCCATTACGTCATGCTTCAGAAATGTGGAAAATGGTCCGTTTTCAAATGTTTTATTTTTGCACGTCAGTTCACATTTGTAGGTGGATCATCAGTGTTAGAGCTAAAATTAGCATGTTTAAAGTGATTTTCATGCTTCCAGGGGCTCGGGAAGTTAATTAAATACCATTTGGAGGCATTTAATGTTCGAGCAAAAACGGCTGATTTTCGACAAAAGAGATAACACCCCCCCCATTACGTCATGCTTCAGAAATGTGGAAAATGGTCCGTTTTCAAATGTTTTATTTTTGCACGTCAGTTCACATTTGTAGGTGGATCATCAGTGTTAGAGCTAAAATTAGCATGTTTAAAGTGATTTTCATGCTTCCAGGGGCCCAAAACACAAGATTTATGGAATGGTTAAAAGTGCATGAAAATGGCCAATTTACTCACTCTGAGTTCTCAAAAAGGGTTTCTTCACCCCGGGAAGTTAATTAAATACCATTTGGAGGCATTTAATGTTCGAGCAAAAACGGCTGATTTTCGACAAAAGAGATAACACCCCCCCATTACGTCATGCTTCAGAAATGTGGAAAATGGTCCGTTTTCAAATGTTTTATTTTTGAACGTCAGTTCACATTTGTAGGTGGATCATCAGTGTTAGAGCTAAAATTAGCATGTTTAAAGTGATTTTCATGCCTCCAGGGGCTCGGGATGTGAAATAAATACCATTTGGAGGCATTTAATGTTCGAGCAAAAACGGCTGATTTTCGACAAAAGAGATAACACCCCCCCATTACGTCATGCTTCAGAAATGTGGAAAATGGTCCGTTTTCAAATGTTTTATTTTAGAACGTCAGTTCACATTTGTAGGTGGATCATCAGTGTTAGAGCTAAAATTAGCATGTTTAAAGTGATTTTCATGCCTCCAGGGGCTCGGGAAGTTCATTAAATACCATTTGGAGGCATTTAATGTTCGAGCAAAAACGGCTGATTTTCGACAAAAGAGATAACACCCCCCCATTACGTCATGCTTCAGAAATGTGGAAAATGGTCCGTTTTCAAATGTTTTATTTTTGAACGTCAGTTCACATTTGTAGGTGGATCATCAGTGTTAGAGCTAAAATTAGCATGTTTAAAGTGATTTTCATGCTTCCAGGGGCCCAAAACACAAGATTTATGGAATGGTTAAAAGTGCATGAAAATGGCCAATTTACTCACTCTGAGTTCTCAAAAAGGGTTTCTTCACCCCGGGAAGTTAATTAAATACCATTTGGAGGCATTTAATGTTCGAGCAAAAACGGCTGATTTTCGACAAAAGAGATAACACCCCCCCATTACGTCATGCTTCAGAAATGTGGAAAATGGTCCGTTTTCAAATGTTTTATTTTTGAACGTCAGTTCACATTTGTAGGTGGATCATCAGTGTTAGAGCTAAAATTAGCATGTTTAAAGTGATTTTCATGCTTCCAGGGGCCCAAAACACAAGATTTATGGAATGGTTAAAAGTGCATGAAAATGGCCAATTTACTCACTCTGAGTTCTCAAAAAGGGTTTCTTCACCCCGGGAAGTTAATTAAATACCATTTGGAGGCATTTAATGTTCGAGCAAAAACGGCTGATTTTCGACAAAAGAGATAACACCCCCCCATTACGTCATGCTTCAGAAATGTGGAAAATGGTCCGTTTTCAAATGTTTTATTTTTGAACGTCAGTTCACATTTGTAGGTGGATCATCAGTGTTAGAGCTAAAATTAGCATGTTTTAAGTGATTTTCATGCTTCCAGGGGCTCGGGAAGTTAATTAAATACCATTTGGAGGCATTTAATGTTCGAGCAAAAACGGCTGATATTCGACAAAAGAGATAACACCCCCCCATTACGTCATGCTTCAGAAATGTGGAAAATGGTCCGTTTTCAAATGTTTTATTTTTGAACGTCAGTTCACATTTGTAGGTGGATCATCAGTGTTAGAGCTAAAATTAGCATGTTTAAAGTGATTTTCATGCTTCCAGGGGCTCGGGAAGTGAAATAAATACCATTTGGAGGCATTTAATGTTTGAGCAAAAACGGCTGATTTTCGACAAAAGAGATAACACCCCCCCATTACGTCATGCTTCAGAAATGTGGAAAATGGTCCGTTTTCAAATGTTTTATTTTTGAACGTCAGTTCACATTTGTAGGTGGATCATCAGTGTTAGAGCTAAAATTAGCATGTTTAAAGTGATTTTCATGCTTCCAGGGGCCCAAAACACAAGATTTATGGAATGGTTAAAAGTGCATGAAAATGGCCAATTTACTCACTCTGAGTTCTCAAAAAGGGTTTCTTCACCCCGGGAAGTACATAAATACCATTTGGAGGCATTTAATGTTCGAGCAAAAACGGCTAATTTTCGACAAAAGAGATAACACCCCCCCATTACGTCATGCTTCAGAAATGTGGAAAATGGTCCGTTTTCAAATGTTTTATTTTTGAACGTCAGTTCACATTTGTAGGTGGATCATCAGTGTTAGAGCTAAAATTAGCATGTTTAAAGTGATTTTCATGCTTCCAGGGGCTCGGGAAGTTAATTAAATACCATTTGGAGGCATTTAATGTTCGAGCAAAAACGGCTGATTTTCGACAAAAGAGATAACACCCCCCCATTACGTCATGCTTCAGAAATGTGGAAAATGGTCCGTTTTCAAATGTTTTATTTTTGAACGTCAGTTCACATTTGTAGGTGGATCATCAGTGTTAGAGCTAAAATTAGCATGTTTAAAGTGATTTTCATGCTTCCAGGTGCCCAAAACACAAGATTTATGGAATGGTTAAAAGTGCATGAAAATGGCCAATTTACTCACTCTGAGTTCTCAAAAAGGGTTTCTTCACCCCGGGAAGTTAATTAAATACCATTTGGAGGCATTTAATGTTCGAGCAAAAACGGCTGATTTTCGACAAAAGAGATAACACCCCCCCATTACGTCATGCTTCAGAAATGTGGAAAATGGTCCGTTTTCAAATGTTTTATTTTTGAACGTCAGTTCACATTTGTAGGTGGATCATCAGTGTTAGAGCTAAAATTAGCATGTTTAAAGTGATTTTCATGCTTCCAGGGGCTCGGGAAGTTAATTAAATACCATTTGGAGGCATTTAATGTTCGAGCAAAAACGGCTGATTTTCGACAAAAGAGATAACACCCCCCATTACGTCATGCTTCAGAAATGTGGAAAATGGTCCGTTTTCAAATGTTTTATTTTTGAAAGTCAGTTCACATTTGTAGGTGGATCATCAGTGTTAGAGCTAAAATTAGCATGTTTAAAGTGATTTTCATGCTTCCAGGGGCCCAAAACACAAGATTTATGGAATGGTTAAAAGTGCATGAAAATGGCCAATTTACTCACTCTGAGTTCTCAAAAAGGGTTTCTTCACCCCGGGAAGTTAATTAAATACCATTTGGAGGCATTTAATGTTTGAGCAAAAACAGCTGATTTTCGACAAAAGAGATAACACCCCCCCATTACGTCATGCTTCAGAAATGTGGAAAATGGTCCATTTTCAAATGTTTTATTTTTGAACGTCAGTTCACATTTGTAGGTGGATCATCAGTGTTAGAGCTAAAATTAGCATGTTTAAAGTGATTTTCATGCTTCCAGGGGCTCGGGAAGTTAATTAAATACCATTTGGAGGCATTTAATGTTTGAGCAAAAACGGCTGATTTTCGACAAAAGCGATAACACCCCCCCATTACGTCATGCTTCAGAAATGTGGAAAATGGTCCGTTTTCAAATGTTTTATTTTTGAACGTCAGTTCACATTTGTAGGTGGATCATCAGTGTTAGAGCTAAAATTAGCATGTTTAAAGTGATTTTCATGCTTCCAGGGGCTCGGGAAGTGAAATAAATACCATTTGGAGGCATTTAATGTTCGAGCAAAAACGGCTGATTTTCGACAAAAGAGATAACACCCCCCCATTACGTCATGCTTCAGAAATGTGGAAAATGGTCCGTTTTCAAATGTTTTATTTTTGAACGTCAGTTCACATTTGTAGGTGGATCATCAGTGTTAGAGCTAAAATTAGCATGTTTAAAGTGATTTTCATGCTTCCAGGGGCCCAAAACACAAGATTTATGGAATGGTTAAAAGTGCATGAAAATGGCCAATTTACTCACTCTGAGTTCTCAAAAAGGGTTTCTTCACCCCGGGAAGTTAATTAAATACCATTTGGAGGCATTTAATGTTCGAGCAAAAACGGCTGATTTTCGACAAAAGAGATAACACCCCCCCATTACGTCATGCTTCAGAAATGTGGAAAATGGTCCGTTTTCAAATGTTTTATTTTTGAACGTCAGTTCACATTTGTAGGTGGATCATCAGTGTTAGAGCTAAAATTAGCATGTTTAAAGTGATTTTCATGCTTCCAGGGGCTCGGGAAGTTAATTAAATACCATTTGGAGGCATTTAATGTTCGAGCAAAAACGGCTGATTTTCGACAAAAGAGATAACACCCCCCCATTACGTCATGCTTCAGAAATGTGGAAAATGGTCTGTTTTCAAATGTTTTATTTTTGAACGTCAGTTCACATTTGTAGGTGGATCATCAGTGTTAGAGCTAAAATTAGCATGTTTAAAGTGATTTTCATGCTTCCAGGGGCCCAAAACACAAGATTTATGGAATGGTTAAAAGTGCATGAAAATGGCCAATTTACTCACTCTGAGTTCTCAAAAAGGGTTTCTTCACCCCGGGAAGTTAATTAAATACCATTTGGAGGCATTTAATGTTTGAGCAAAAACAGCTGATTTTCGACAAAAGAGATAACACCCCCCCATTACGTCATGCTTCAGAAATGTGGAAAATGGTCCATTTTCAAATGTTTTATTTTTGAACGTCAGTTCACATTTGTAGGTGGATCATCAGTGTTAGAGCTAAAATTAGCATGTTTAAAGTGATTTTCATGCTTCCAGGGGCTCGGGAAGTTAATTAAATACCATTTGGAGGCATTTAATGTTCGAGCAAAAACGGCTGATTTTCGACAAAAGCGATAACACCCCCCCATTACGTCATGCTTCAGAAATGTGGAAAATGGTCCGTTTTCAAATGTTTTATTTTTGAACGTCAGTTCACATTTGTAGGTGGATCATCAGTGTTAGAGCTAAAATTAGCATGTTTAAAGTGATTTTCATGCTTCCAGGGGCTCGGGAAGTGAAATAAATACCATTTGGAGGCATTTAATGTTCGAGCAAAAACGGCTGATTTTCGACAAAAGAGATAACACCCCCCCATTACGTCATGCTTCAGAAATGTGGAAAATGGTCCGTTTTCAAATGTTTTATTTTTGAACGTCAGTTCACATTTGTAGGTGGATCATCAGTGTTAGAGCTAAAATTAGCATGTTTAAAGTGATTTTCATGCTTCCAGGGGCCCAAAACACAAGATTTATGGAATGGTTAAAAGTGCATGAAAATGGCCAATTTACTCACTCTGAGTTCTCAAAAAGGGTTTCTTCACCCCGGGAAGTTAATTAAATACCATTTGGAGGCATTTAATGTTCGAGCAAAAACGGCTGATTTTCGACAAAAGAGATAACACCCCCCCATTACGTCATGCTTCAGAAATGTGGAAAATGGTCCGTTTTCAAATGTTTTATTTTTGAACGTCAGTTCACATTTGTAGGTGGATCATCAGTGTTAGAGCTAAAATTAGCATGTTTAAAGTGATTTTCATGCTTCCAGGGGCTCGGGAAGTTAATTAAATACCATTTGGAGGCATTTAATGTTCGAGCAAAAACGGCTGATTTTCGACAAAAGAGATAACACCCCCCCATTACGTCATGCTTCAGAAATGTGGAAAATGGTCTGTTTTCAAATGTTTTATTTTTGAACGTCAGTTCACATTTGTAGGTGGATCATCAGTGTTAGAGCTAAAATTAGCATGTTTAAAGTGATTTTCATGCTTCCAGGGGCCCAAAACACAAGATTTATGGAATGGTTAAAAGTGCATGAAAATGGCCAATTTACTCACTCTGAGTTCTCAAAAAGGGTTTCTTCACCCCGGGAAGTTAATTAAATACCATTTGGAGGCATTTAATGTTCGAGCAAAAATGGCTGATTTTCGACAAAAGAGATAACACCCCCCCATTACGTCATGCTTCAGAAATGTGGAAAATGGTCCGTTTTCAAATGTTTTATTTTTGAACGTCAGTTCACATTTGTAGGTGGATGATCAGTGTTAGAGCTAAAATTAGCATGTTTAAAGTGATTTTCATGCTTCCAGGGGCTCGGGAAGTTAATTAAATACCATTTGGAGGCATTTAATGTTCGAGCAAAAACGGCTGATTTTCGACAAAAGAGATAACACCCCCCCATTACGTCATGCTTCAGAAATGTGGAAAATGGTCCGTTTTCAAATGTTTTATTTTTGAACGTCAGTTCACATTTGTAGGTGGATCATCAGTGTTAGAGCTAAAATTAGCATGTTTAAAGTGATTTTCATGCTTCCAGGGGCCCAAAACACAAGATTTATGGAATGTTTAAAAGTGCATGAAAATGGCCAATTTACTCACTCTGAGTTCTCAAAAAGGGTTTCTTCACCCCGGGAAGTTAATTAAATACCATTTGGAGGCATTTAATGTTCGAGCAAAAACGGCTGATTTTCGACAAAAGAGATAACACCCCCCCATTACGTCATGCTTCAGAAATGTGGAAAATGGTCCGTTTTCAAATGTTTTATTTTTGAACGTCAGTTCACATTTGTAGGTGGATCATCAGTGTTAGAGCTAAAATTAGCATGTTTAAAGTGATTTTCATGCTTCCAGGGGCTCGGGAAGTTAATTAAATACCATTTGGAGGCATTTAATGTTCGAGCAAAAACGGCTGATTTTCGACAAAAGAGATAACACCCCCCCATTACGTCATGCTTCAGAAATGTGGAAAATGGTCCGTTTTCAAATGTTTTATTTTTGAACGTCAGTTCACATTTGTAGGTGGATCATCAGTGTTAGAGCTAAAATTAGCATGTTTAAAGTGATTTTCATGCTTCCAGGGGCTCGGGAAGTTAATTAAATACCATTTGGAGGCATTTATTGTTCGAGCAAAAACGGCTGATTTTCGACAAAAGAGATAACACCCCCCATTACGTCATGCTTCAGAAATGTGGAAAATGGTCCGTTTTCAAATGTTTTATTTTTGAAAGTCAGTTCACATTTGTAGGTGGATCATCAGTGTTAGAGCTAAAATTAGCATGTTTAAAGTGATTTTCATGCTTCCAGGGGCCCAAAACACAAGATTTATGGAATGGTTAAAAGTGCATGAAAATGGCCAATTTACTCACTCTGAGTTCTCAAAAAGGGTTTCTTCACCCCGGGAAGTTAATTAAATACCATTTGGAGGCATTTAATGTTTGAGCAAAAACAGCTGATTTTCGACAAAAGAGATAACACCCCCCCATTACGTCATGCTTCAGAAATGTGGAAAATGGTCCATTTTCAAATGTTTTATTTTTGAACGTCAGTTCACATTTGTAGGTGGATCATCAGTGTTAGAGCTAAAATTAGCATGTTTAAAGTGATTTTCATGCTTCCAGGGGCTCGGGAAGTTAATTAAATACCATTTGGAGGCATTTAATGTTCGAGCAAAAACGGCTGATTTTCGACAAAAGCGATAACACCCCCCCATTACGTCATGCTTCAGAAATGTGGAAAATGGTCCGTTTTCAAATGTTTTATTTTTGAACGTCAGTTCACATTTGTAGGTGGATCATCAGTGTTAGAGCTAAAATTAGCATGTTTAAAGTGATTTTCATGCTTCCAGGGGCTCGGGAAGTGAAATAAATACCATTTGGAGGCATTTAATGTTCGAGCAAAAACGGCTGATTTTCGACAAAAGAGATAACACCCCCCCATTACGTCATGCTTCAGAAATGTGGAAAATGGTCCGTTTTCGAATGTTTTATTTTTGAACGTCAGTTCACATTTGTAGGTGGATCATCAGTGTTAGAGCTAAAATTAGCATGTTTAAAGTGATTTTCATGCTTCCAGGGGCCCAAAACACAAGATTTATAGAATGGTTAAAAGTGCATGAAAATGGCCAATTTACTCACTCTGAGTTCTCAAAAAGGGTTTCTTCACCCCGGGAAGTTAATTAAATACCATTTGGAGGCATTTAATGTTCAAGCAAAAATGGCTGATTTTCGACAAAAGAGATAACACCCCCCCATTACGTCATGCTTCAGAAATGTGGAAAATGGTCCGTTTTCAAATGTTTTATTTTTGAACGTCAGTTCACATTTGTAGGTGGATCATCAGTGTTAGAGCTAAAATTAGCATGTTTAAAGTGATTTTCATGCTTCCAGGGGCTCGGGAAGTTAATTAAATACCATTTGGAGGCATTTAATGTTCGAGCAAAAACGGCTGATTTTCGACAAAAGAGATAACACCCCCCCATTACGTCATGCTTCAGAAATGTGGAAAATGGTCCGTTTTCAAATGTTTTATTTTTGAACGTCAGTTCACATTTGTAGGTGGATCATCAGTGTTAGAGCTAAAATTAGCATGTTTAAAGTGATTTTCATGCTTCCAGGGGCCCAAAACACAAGATTTATGGAATGGTTAAAAGTGCATGAAAATGGCCAATTTACTCACTCTGAGTTCTCAAAAAGGGTTTCTTCACCCCGGGAAGTTAATTAAATACCATTTGGAGGCATTTAATGTTCGAGCAAAAATGGCTGATTTTCGACAAAAGAGATAACACCCCCCCATTACGTCATGCTTCAGAAATGTGGAAAATGGTCCCTTTTCAAATGTTTTATTTTTGAACGTCAGTTCACATTTGTAGGTGGATCATCAGTGTTAGAGCTAAAATTAGCATGTTTAAAGTGATTTTCATGCTTCCAGGGGCTCGGGAAGTTAATTAAATACCATTTGGAGGCATTTAATGTTCGAGCAAAAACGGCTGATTTTCGACAAAAGAGATAACACCCCCCCATTACGTCATGCTTCAGAAATGTGGAAAATGGTCCGTTTTCAAATGTTTTATTTTTGAACGTCAGTTCACATTTGTAGGTGGATCATCAGTGTTAGAGCTAAAATTAGCATGTTTAAAGTGATTTTCATGCTTCCAGGGGCTCGGGAAGTGAAATAAATACCATTTGGAGGCATTTAATGTTCGAGCAAAAACGGCTGATTTTCGACAAAAGAGATAACACCCCCCCATTACGTCATGCTTCAGAAATGTGGAAAATGGTCCGTTTTCAAATGTTTTATTTTTGAACGTCAGTTCACATTTGTAGGTGGATCATCAGTGTTAGAGCTAAAATTAGCATGTTTAAAGTGATTTTCATGCTTCCAGGGGCCCAAAACACAAGATTTATGGAATGGTTAAAAGTGCATGAAAATGGCCAATTTACTCACTCTGAGTTCTCAAAAAGGGTTTCTTCACCCCGGGAAGTTAATTAAATACCATTTGGAGGCATTTAATGTTCGAGCAAAAACGGCTGATTTTCGACAAAAGAGATAACACCCCCCCATTACGTCATGCTTCAGAAATGTGGAAAATGGTCCGTTTTCAAATGTTTTATTTTTGAACGTCAGTTCACATTTGTAGGTGGATCATCAGTGTTAGAGCTAAAATTAGCATGTTTAAAGTGATTTTCATGCTTCCAGGGGCTCGGGAAGTTAATTAAATACCATTTGGAGGCATTTAATGTTCGAGCAAAAACGGCTGATTTTCGACAAAAGAGATAACACCCCCCCATTACGTCATGCTTCAGAAATGTGGAAAATGGTCCGTTTTCAAATGTTTTATTTTTGAACGTCAGTTCACATTTGTAGGTGGATCATCAGTGTTAGAGCTAAAATTAGCATGTTTAAAGTGATTTTCATGCTTCCAGGGGCTCGGGAAGTGAAATAAATACCATTTGGAGGCATTTAATGTTCGAGCAAAAACGGCTGATTTTCGACAAAAGAGATAACACCCCCCCATTACGTCATGCTTCAGAAATGTGGAAAATGGTCCGTTTTCAAATGTTTTATTTTTGAACGTCAGTTCACATTTGTAGGTGGATCATCAGTGTTAGAGCTAAAATTAGCATGTTTAAAGTGATTTTCATGCTTCCAGGGGCCCAAAACACAAGATTTATGGAATGGTTAAAAGTGCATGAAAATGGCCAATTTACTCACTCTGAGTTCTCAAAAAGGGTTTCTTCACCCCGGGAAGTTAATTAAATACCATTTGGAGGCATTTAATGTTCGAGCAAAAACGGCTGATTTTCGACAAAAAAGATAACACCCCCCCATTAAGTCATGCTTCAGAAATGTGGAAAATGGTCCGTTTTCAAATGTTTTATTTTTGAACGTCAGTTCACATTTGTAGGTGGATCATCAGTGTTAGAGCTAAAATTAGCATGTTTAAAGTGATTTTCATGCTTCCAGGGGCTCGGGAAGTTAATTAAATACCATTTGGAGGCATTTAGTGTTCGAGCAAAAACGGCTGATTTTCGACAAAAGAGATAACACCCCCCCATTACGTCATGCTTCAGAAATGTGGAAAATGGTCCGTTTTCAAATGTTTTATTTTTGAACGTCAGTTCACATTTGTAGGTGGATCATCAGTGTTAGAGCTAAAATTAGCATGTTGAAAGTGATTTTCATGCTTCCAGGGGCCCAAAACACAAGATTTATGGAATGGGTAAAAGTGCATGAAAATGGCCAATTTACTCACTCTGAGTTCTCAAAAAGGGTTTCTTCACCCCGGGAAGTTAATTAAATACCATTTGGAGGCATTTAATGTTCGAGCAAAAACGGCTGATTTTCGACAAAAGAGATAACACCCCCCCATTACGTCATGCTTCAGAAATGTGGAAAATGGTCCGTTTTCAAATGTTTTATTTTTGAACTTCAGTTCACATTTGTAGGTGGATCATCAGTGTTAGAGCTAAAATTAGCATGTTTAAAGTGATTTTCATGCTTCCAGGGGCCCAAAACACAAGATTTATGGAATGGTTAAAAGTGCATGAAAATGGCCAATTTACTCACTCTGAGTTCTCAAAAAGGGTTTCTTCACCCCGGGAAGTTAATTAAATACCATTTGGAGGCATTTAATGTTCGAGCAAAAACGGCTGATTTTCGACAAAAGAGATAACACCCCCCCATTACGTCATGCTTCAGAAATATGGAAAATGGTCCGTTTTCAAATGTTTTATTTTTGAACGTCAGTTCACATTTGTAGGTGGATCATCAGTGTTAGAGCTAAAATTAGCATGTTTAAAGTGATTTTCATGCTTCCAGGGGCTCGGGAAGTTAATTAAATACCATTTGGAGGCATTTAATGTTCGAGCAAAAACGGCTGATTTTCGACAAAAGAGATAACACCCCCCCATTACGTCATGCTTCAGAAATGTGGAAAATGGTCCGTTTTCAAATGTTTTATTTTTGAACGTCAGTTCACATTTGTAGGTGGATCATCAGTGTTAGAGCTAAAATTAGCATGTTTAAAGTGATTTTCATGCTTCCAGGGGCCCAAAACACAAGATTTATGGAATGGTTAAAAGTGCATGAAAATGGCCAATTTACTCACTCTGAGTTCTCAAAAAGGGTTTCTTCACCCCGGGAAGTTAATTAAATACCATTTGGAGGCATTTAATGTTCGAGCAAAAACGGCTGATTTTCGACAAAAGAGATAACACCCCCCATTACGTCATGCTTCAGAAATGTGGAAAATGGTCCGTTTTCAAATGTTTTATTTTTGAACGTCAGTTCACATTTGTAGGTGGATCATCAGTGTTAGAGCTAAAATTAGCATGTTTAAAGTGATTTTCATGCTTCCAGGGGCTCGGGAAGTTAATTAAATACCATTTGGAGGCATTTAATGTTCGAGCAAAAACGGCTGATTTTCGACAAAAGAGATAACACCCCCCCATTACGTCATGCTTAAGAAATGTGGAAAATGGTCCGTTTTCAAATGTTTTATTTTTGAACGTCAGTTCACATTTGTAGGTGGATCATCAGTGTTAGAGCTAAAATTAGCATGTTTAAAGTGATTTTCATGCTTCCAGGGGCCCAAAACACAAGATTTATGGAATGGTTAAAAGTGCATGAAAATGGCCAATTTACTCACTCTGAGTTCTCAAAAAGGGTTTCTTCACCCCGGGAAGTTAATTAAATACCATTTGGAGGCATTTAATGTTCGAGCAAAAACGGCTGATTTTCGACAAAAGAGATAACACCCCCCCATTACGTCATGCTTCAGAAATGTGGAAAATGGTCCGTTTTCAAATGTTTTATTTTTGAACGTCAGTTCACATTTGTAGGTGGATCATCAGTGTTAGAGCTAAAATTAGCATGTTTAAAGTGATTTTCATGCTTCCAGGGGCTCGGGAAGTTAATTAAATACCATTTGGAGGCATTTAATGTTCGAGCAAAAACGGCTGATTTTCGACAAAAGAGATAACACCCCCCCATTACGTCATGCTTCAGAAATGTGGAAAATGGTCCGTTTTCAAATGTTTTATTTTTGAACGTCAGTTCACATTTGTAGGTGGATCATCAGTGTTAGAGCTAAAATTAGCATGTTTAAAGTGATTTTCATGCTTCCAGGGGCTCGGGAAGTTAATTAAATACCATTTGGAGGCATTTAATGTTCGAGCAAAAACGGCTGATTTTCGACAAAAGAGATAACACCCCCCCATTACGTCATGCTTAAGAAATGTGGAAAATGGTCCGTTTTCAAATGTTTTATTTTTGAACGTCAGTTCACATTTGTAGGTGGATCATCAGTGTTAGAGCTAAAATTAGCATGTTTAAAGTGATTTTCATGCTTCCAGGGGCCCAAAACACAAGATTTATGGAATGGTTAAAAGTGCATGAAAATGGCCAATTTACTCACTCTGAGTTCTCAAAAAGGGTTTCTTCACCCCGGGAAGTTAATTAAATACCATTTGGAGGCATTTAATGTTCGAGCAAAAACGGCTGATTTTCGACAAAAGAGATAACACCCCCCCATTACGTCATGCTTCAGAAATGTGGAAAATGGTCCGTTTTCAAATGTTTTATTTTTGAACGTCAGTTCACATTTGTAGGTGGATCATCAGTGTTAGAGCTAAAATTAGCATGTTTAAAGTGATTTTCATGCTTCCAGGGGCCCAAAACACAAGATTTATGGAATGGTTAAAAGTGCATGAAAATGGCCAATTTACTCACTCTGAGTTCTCAAAAAGGGTTTCTTCACCCCGGGAAGTTAATTAAATACCATTTGGAGGCATTTAATGTTCGAGCAAAAACGGCTGATTTTCGACAAAAGAGATAACACCCCCCATTACGTCATGCTTCAGAAATGTGGAAAATGGTCCGTTTTCAAATGTTTTATTTTTGAACGTCAGTTCACATTTGTAGGTGGATCATCAGTGTTAGAGCTAAAATTAGCATGTTTAAAGTGATTTTCATGCTTCCAGGGGCTCGGGAAGTTAATTAAATACCATTTGGAGGCATTTAATGTTCGAGCAAAAACGGCTGATTTTCGACAAAAGAGATAACACCCCCCCATTACGTCATGCTTCAGAAATGTGGAAAATGGTCCGTTTTCAAATGTTTTATTTTTGAACGTCAGTTCACATTTGTAGGTGGATCATCAGTGTTAGAGCTAAAATTAGCATGTTTAAAGTGATTTTCATGCTTCCAGGGGCTCGGGAAGTGAAATAAATACCATTTGGAGGCATTTAATGTTCGAGCAAAAACGGCTGATTTTCGACAAAAGAGATAACACCCCCCCATTACGTCATGCTTCAGAAATGTGGAAAATGGTCCGTTTTCAAATGTTTTATTTTTGAACGTCAGTTCACATTTGTAGGTGGATCATCAGTGTTAGAGCTAAAATTAGCATGTTTAAAGTGATTTTCATGCTTCCAGGGGCCCAAAACACAAGATTTATGGAATGGTTAAAAGTGCATGAAAATGGCCAATTTACTCACTCTGAGTTCTCAAAAAGGGTTTCTTCACCCCGGGAAGTTAATTAAATACCATTTGGAGGCATTTAATGTTCGAGCAAAAACGGCTGATTTTCGACAAAAGAGATAACACCCCCCCATTACGTCATGCTTCAGAAATGTGGAAAATGGTCCGTTTTCAAATGTTTTATTTTTGAACGTCAGTTCACATTTGTAGGTGGATCATCAGTGTTAGAGCTAAAATTAGCATGTTTAAAGTGATTTTCATGCTTCCAGGGGCTCGGGAAGTTAATTAAATACCATTTGGAGGCATTTAATGTTCGAGCAAAAACGGCTGATTTTCGACAAAAGAGATAACACCCCCCCATTACGTCATGCTTCAGAAATGTGGAAAATGGTCCGTTTTCAAATGTTTTATTTTTGAACGTCAGTTCACATTTGTAGGTGGATCATCAGTGTTAGAGCTAAAATTAGCATGTTTAAAGTGATTTTCATGCTTCCAGGGGCTCGGGAAGTGAAATAAATACCATTTGGAGGCATTTAATGTTCGAGCAAAAACGGCTGATTTTCGACAAAAGAGATAACACCCCCCCATTACGTCATGCTTCAGAAATGTGGAAAATGGTCCGTTTTCAAATGTTTTATTTTTGAACGTCAGTTCACATTTGTAGGTGGATCATCAGTGTTAGAGCTAAAATTAGCATGTTTAAAGTGATTTTCATGCTTCCAGGGGCCCAAAACACAAGATTTATGGAATGGTTAAAAGTGCATGAAAATGGCCAATTTACTCACTCTGAGTTCTCAAAAAGGGTTTCTTCACCCCGGGAAGTTAATTAAATACCATTTGGAGGCATTTAATGTTCGAGCAAAAACGGCTGATTTTCGACAAAAAAGATAACACCCCCCCATTAAGTCATGCTTCAGAAATGTGGAAAATGGTCCGTTTTCAAATGTTTTATTTTTGAACGTCAGTTCACATTTGTAGGTGGATCATCAGTGTTAGAGCTAAAATTAGCATGTTTAAAGTGATTTTCATGCTTCCAGGGGCTCGGGAAGTTAATTAAATACCATTTGGAGGCATTTAGTGTTCGAGCAAAAACGGCTGATTTTCGACAAAAGAGATAACACCCCCCCATTACGTCATGCTTCAGAAATGTGGAAAATGGTCCGTTTTCAAATGTTTTATTTTTGAACGTCAGTTCACATTTGTAGGTGGATCATCAGTGTTAGAGCTAAAATTAGCATGTTGAAAGTGATTTTCATGCTTCCAGGGGCCCAAAACACAAGATTTATGGAATGGGTAAAAGTGCATGAAAATGGCCAATTTACTCACTCTGAGTTCTCAAAAAGGGTTTCTTCACCCCGGGAAGTTAATTAAATACCATTTGGAGGCATTTAATGTTCGAGCAAAAACGGCTGATTTTCGACAAAAGAGATAACACCCCCCCATTACGTCATGCTTCAGAAATGTGGAAAATGGTCCGTTTTCAAATGTTTTATTTTTGAACGTCAGTTCACATTTGTAGGTGGATCATCAGTGTTAGAGCTAAAATTAGCATGTTTAAAGTGATTTTCATGCTTCCAGGGGCCCAAAACACAAGATTTATGGAATGGTTAAAAGTGCATGAAAATGGCCAATTTACTCACTCTGAGTTCTCAAAAAGGGTTTCTTCACCCCTGGAAGTTAATTAAATACCATTTGGAGGCATTTAATGTTCGAGCAAAAACGGCTGATTTTCGACAAAAGAGATAACACCCCCCCATTACGTCATGCTTCAGAAATGTGGAAAATGGTCCGTTTTCAAATGTTTTATTTTTGAACGTCAGTTCACATTTGTAGGTGGATCATCAGTGTTAGAGCTAAAATTAGCATGTTTAAAGTGATTTTCATGCTTCCAGGGGCTCGGGAAGTTAATTAAATACCATTTGGAGGCATTTATTGTTCGAGCAAAAACGGCTGATTTTCGACAAAAGAGATAACACCCCCCCATTACGTCATGCTTCAGAAATGTGGAAAATGGTCCTTTTTCAAATGTTTTATTTTTGAACGTCAGTTCACATTTGTAGGTGGATCATCAGTGTTAGAGCTAAAATTAGCATGTTTAAAGTGATTTTCATGCTTCCAGGGGCCCAAAACACAAGATTTATGGAATGGTTAAAAGTGCATGAAAATGGCCAATTTACTCACTCTGAGTTCTCAAAAAGGGTTTCTTCACCCCGGGAAGTTAATTAAATACCATTTGGAGGCATTTAATGTTCGAGCAAAAACGGCTGATTTTCGACAAAAGAGATAACACCCCCCCATTACGTCATGCTTCAGAAATGTGGAAAATGGTCCGTTTTCAAATGTTTTATTTTTGAACGTCAGTTCACATTTGTAGGTGGATCATCAGTGTTAGAGCTAAAATTATCATGTTTAAAGTGATTTTCATGCTTCCAGGGGCTCGGGAAGTGAAATAAATACCATTTGGAGGCATTTAATGTTCGAGCAAAAACGGCTGATTTTCGACAAAAGAGATAACACCCCCCCATTACGTCATGCTTCAGAAATGTGGAAAATGGTCCGTTTTCAAATGTTTTATTTTTGAACGTCAGTTCACATTTGTAGGTGGATCATCAGTGTTAGAGCTAAAATTAGCATGTTTAAAGTGATTTTCATGCTTCCAGGGGCCCAAAACACAAGATTTATGGAATGGTTAAAAGTGCATGAAAATGGCCAATTTACTCACTCTGAGTTCTCAAAAATGGTTTCTTCACCCCGGGAAGTTAATTAAATACCATTTGGAGGCATTTAATGTTCGAGCAAAAACGGCTGATTGTCGACAAAAGAGATAACACCCCCCCATTACGTCATGCTTCAGAAATGTGGAAAATGGTCCGTTTTCAAATGTTTTATTTTTGAACGTCAGTTCACATTTGTAGGTGGATCATCAGTGTTAGAGCTAAAATTAGCATGTTTAAAGTGATTTTCATGCTTCCAGGGGCTCGGGAAGTTAATTAAATACCATTTGGAGGCATTTAATGTTCGAGCAAAAACGGCTGATTTTCGACAAAAGAGATAACACCCCCCCCATTACGTCATGCTTCAGAAATGTGGAAAATGGTCCGTTTTCAAATGTTTTATTTTTGAACGTCAGTTCTCATTTGTAGGTGGATCATCAGTGTTAGAGCTAAAATTAGCATGTTTAAAGTGATTTTCATGCTTCCAGGGGCCCAAAACACAAGATTTATGTAATGGTTAAAAGTGCATGAAAATGGCCAATTTACTCACTCTGAGTTCTCAAAAAGCGTTTCTTCACCCCGGGAAGTTAATTAAATACCATTTGGAGGCATTTAATGTTCGAGCAAAAACGGCTGATTTTCGACAAAAGAGATAACACCCCCCCATTACGTCATGCTTCAGAAATGTGGAAAATGGTCCGTTTTCAAATGTTTTATTTTTGAACGTCAGTTCACATTTGTAGGTGGATCATCAGTGTTAGAGCTAAAATTAGCATGTTTAAAGTGATTTTCATGCTTCCAGGGGCTCGGGAAGTTAATTAAACACCATTTGGAGGCATTTAATGTTCGAGCAAAAACGGCTGATTTTCGACAAAAGAGATAACACCCCCCCCATTACGTCATGCTTCAGAAATGTGGAAAATGGTCCGTTTTCAAATGTTTTATTTTTGAACGTCAGTTCACATTTGTAGGTGGATCATCAGTGTTAGAGCTAAAATTAGCATGTTTAAAGTGATTTTCATGCTTCCAGGGGCTCGGGAAGTGAAATAAATACCATTTGGAGGCATTTAATGTTCGAGCAAAAACGGCTGATTTTCGACAAAAGAGATAACACCCCCCCATTACGTCATGCTTCAGAAATGTGGAAAATGGTCCGTTTTCAAATGTTTTATTTTTGAACGTCAGTTCACATTTGTAGGTGGATCATCAGTGTTAGAGCTAAAATTAGCATGTTTAAAGTGATTTTCATGCTTCCAGGGGCTCGGGAAGTTAATTAAATACCATTTGGAGGCATTTAATGTTCGAGCAAAAACGGCTGATTTTCGACAAAAGAGATAACACCCCCCCATTACGTCATGCTTCAGAAATGTGGAAAATGGTCCGTTTTCAAATGTTTTATTTTTGAACGTCAGTTCACATTTGTAGGTGGATCATCAGTGTTAGAGCTAAAATTAGCATGTTGAAAGTGATTTTCATGCTTCCAGGGGCCCAAAACACAAGATTTATGGAATGGGTAAAAGTGCATGAAAATGGCCAATTTACTCACTCTGAGTTCTCAAAAAGGGTTTCTTCACCCCGGGAAGTTAATTAAATACCATTTGGAGGCATTTAATGTTCGAGCAAAAACGGCTGATTTTCGACAAAAGAGATAACACCCCCCCATTACGTCATGCTTCAGAAATGTGGAAAATGGTCCGTTTTCAAATGTTTTATTTTTGAACGTCAGTTCACATTTGTAGGTGGATCATCAGTGTTAGAGCTAAAATTAGCATGTTTAAAGTGATTTTCATGCTTCCAGGGGCCCAAAACACAAGATTTATGGAATGGTTAAAAGTGCATGAAAATGGCCAATTTACTCACTCTGAGTTCTCAAAAAGGGTTTCTTCACCCCTGGAAGTTAATTAAATACCATTTGGAGGCATTTAATGTTCGAGCAAAAACGGCTGATTTTCGACAAAAGAGATAACACCCCCCCATTACGTCATGCTTCAGAAATGTGGAAAATGGTCCGTTTTCAAATGTTTTATTTTTGAACGTCAGTTCACATTTGTAGGTGGATCATCAGTGTTAGAGCTAAAATTAGCATGTTTAAAGTGATTTTCATGCTTCCAGGGGCTCGGGAAGTTAATTAAATACCATTTGGAGGCATTTATTGTTCGAGCAAAAACGGCTGATTTTCGACAAAAGAGATAACACCCCCCCATTACGTCATGCTTCAGAAATGTGGAAAATGGTCCTTTTTCAAATGTTTTATTTTTGAACGTCAGTTCACATTTGTAGGTGGATCATCAGTGTTAGAGCTAAAATTAGCATGTTTAAAGTGATTTTCATGCTTCCAGGGGCCCAAAACACAAGATTTATGGAATGGTTAAAAGTGCATGAAAATGGCCAATTTACTCACTCTGAGTTCTCAAAAAGGGTTTCTTCACCCCGGGAAGTTAATTAAATACCATTTGGAGGCATTTAATGTTCGAGCAAAAACGGCTGATTTTCGACAAAAGAGATAACACCCCCCCATTACGTCATGCTTCAGAAATGTGGAAAATGGTCCGTTTTCAAATGTTTTATTTTTGAACGTCAGTTCACATTTGTAGGTGGATCATCAGTGTTAGAGCTAAAATTATCATGTTTAAAGTGATTTTCATGCTTCCAGGGGCTCGGGAAGTGAAATAAATACCATTTGGAGGCATTTAATGTTCGAGCAAAAACGGCTGATTTTCGACAAAAGAGATAACACCCCCCCATTACGTCATGCTTCAGAAATGTGGAAAATGGTCCGTTTTTTAAATGTTTTATTTTTGAACGTCAGTTCACATTTGTAGGTGGATCATCAGTGTTAGAGCTAAAATTAGCATGTTTAAAGTGATTTTCATGCTTCCAGGGGCCCAAAACACAAGATTTATGGAATGGTTAAAAGTGCATGAAAATGGCCAATTTACTCACTCTGAGTTCTCAAAAAGGGTTTCTTCACCCCGGGAAGTTAATTAAATACCATTTGGAGGCATTTAATGTTCGAGCAAAAACGGCTGATTTTCGACAAAAGAGATAACACCCCCCCCATTACGTCATGCTTCAGAAATGTGGAAAATGGTCCGTTTTCAAATGTTTTATTTTTGAACGTCAGTTCACATTTGTAGGTGGATCATCAGTGTTAGAGCTAAAATTAGCATGTTTAAAGTGATTTTCATGCTTCCAGGGGCTCGGGAAGTTAATTAAATACCATTTGGAGGCATTTAATGTTCGAGCAAAAACGGCTGATTTTCGACAAAAGAGATAACACCCCCCCATTACGTCATGCTTCAGAAATGTGGAAAATGGTCCGTTTTCAAATGTTTTATTTTTGAACGTCAGTTCACATTTGTAGGTGGATCATCAGTGTTAGAGCTAAAATTAGCATGTTTAAAGTGATTTTCATGCTTCCAGGGGCCCAAAACACAAGATTTATGGAATGGTTAAAAGTGCATGAAAATGGCCAATTTACTCACTCTGAGTTCTCAAAAAGGGTTTCTTCACCCCGGGAAGTTAATTAAATACCATTTGGAGGCATTTAATGTTCGAGCAAAAACAGCTGATTTTCGACAAAAGAGATAACACCCCCCCATTACGTCATGCTTCAGAAATGTGGAAAATGGTCCGTTTTCAAATGTTTTATTTTTGAACGTCAGTTCACATTTGTAGGTGGATCATCAGTGTTAGAGCTAAAATTAGCATGTTTAAAGTGATTTTCATGCTTCCAGGGGCTCGGGAAGTTAATTAAATACCATTTGGAGGCATTTAATGTTCGAGCAAAAACGGCTGATTTTCGACAAAAGAGATAACACCCCCCCATTACGTCATGCTTCAGAAATGTGGAAAATGGTCCGTTTTCAAATGTTTTATTTTTGAACGTCAGTTCACATTTGTAGGTGGATCATCAGTGTTAGAGCTAAAATTAGCATGTTTAAAGTGATTTTCATGCTTCCAGGGGCTCGGGAAGTGAAATAAATACCATTTGGAGGCATTTAATGTTCGAGCAAAAACGGCTGATTTTCGACAAAAGAGATAACACCCCCCCATTACGTCATGCTTCAGAAATGTGGAAAATGGTCCGTTTTCAAATGTTTTATTTTTGAACGTCAGTTCACATTTGTAGGTGGATCATCAGTGTTAGAGCTAAAATTAGCATGTTTAAAGTGATTTTCATGCTTCCAGGGGCCCAAAACACAAGATTTATGGAATGGTTAAAAGTGCATGAAAATGGCCAATTTACTCACTCTGAGTTCTCAAAAAGGGTTTCTTCACCCCGGGAAGTTAAATAAATACCATTTGGAGGCATTTAATGTTCGAGCAAAAACGGCTGATTTTCGACAAAAGAGATAACACCCCCCCCATTACGTCATGCTTCAGAAATGTGGAAAATGGTCCGTTTTCAAATGTTTTATTTTTGAACGACAGTTCACATTTGTAGGTGGATCATCAGTGTTAGAGCTAAAATTAGCATGTTTAAAGTGATTTTCATGCTTCCAGGGGCCCAAAACACAAGATTTATGGAATGGTTAAAAGTGCATGAAAATGGCCAATTTACTCACTCTGAGTTCTCAAAAAGGGTTTCTTCACCCCGGGAAGTTAATTAAATACCATTTGGAGGCATTTAATGTTCGAGCAAAAACGGCTGATTTTCGACAAAAGAGATAACACCCCCCCATTACGTCATGCTTCAGAAATGTGGAAAATGGTCCGTTTTCAAATGTTTTATTTTTGAACGTCAGTTCACATTTGTAGGTGGATCATCAGTGTTAGAGCTAAAATTAGCATGTTTAAAGTGATTTTCATGCTTCCAGGGGCTCGGGAAGTTAATTAAATACCATTTGGAGGCATTTAATGTTCGAGCAAAAACGGCTGATTTTCGACAACAGAGATAACACCCCCCCATTACGTCATGCTTCAGAAATGTGGAAAATGGTCCGTTTTCAAATGTTTTATTTTTGAACGTCAGTTCACATTTGTAGGTGGATCATCAGTGTTAGAGCTAAAATTAGCATGTTGAAAGTGATTTTCATGCTTCCAGGGGCCCAAAACACAAGATTTATGGAATGGTTAAAAGTGCATGAAAATGGCCAATTTACTCACTCTGAGTTCTCAAAAAGGGTTTCTTCACCCCGGGAAGTTAATTAAATACCATTTGGAGGCATTTAATGTTCGAGCAAAAACGGCTGATTTTCGACAAAAGAGATAACACCCCCCCATTACGTCATGCTTCAGAAATGTGGAAAATGGTCCGTTTTCAAATGTTTTATTTTTGAACGTCAGTTCACATTTGTAGGTGGATCATCAGTGTTAGAGCTAAAATTAGCATGTTTAAAGTGATTTTCATGCTTCCAGGGGCTCGGGAAGTTAATTAAATACCATTTGGAGGCATTTAATGTTCGAGCAAAAACGGCTGATTTTCGACAAAAGAGATAACACCCCCCCATTACGTCATGCTTAAGAAATGTGGAAAATGGTCCGTTTTCAAATGTTTTATTTTTGAACGTCAGTTCACATTTGTAGGTGGATCATCAGTGTTATAGCTAAAATTAGCATGTTTAAAGTGATTTTCATGCTTCCAGGGGCTCGGGAAGTTAATTAAATACCATTTGGAGGCATTTAATGTTCGAGCAAAAACGGCTGATTTTCGACAAAAGAGATAACACCCCCCCATTACGTCATGCTTAAGAAATGTGGAAAATGGTCCGTTTTCAAATGTTTTATTTTTGAACGTCAGTTCACATTTGTAGGTGGATCATCAGTGTTAGAGCTAAAATTAGCATGTTTAAAGTGATTTTCATGCTTCCAGGGGCCCAAAACACAAGATTTATGGAATGGTTAAAAGTGCATGAAAATGGCCAATTTACTCACTCTGAGTTCTCAAAAAGGGTTTCTTCACCCCGGGAAGTTAATTAAATACCATTTGGAGGCATTTAATGTTCGAGCAAAAACGGCTGATTTTCGACAAAAGAGATAACACCCCCCCATTACGTCATGCTTAAGAAATGTGGAAAATGGTCCGTTTTCAAATGTTTTATTTTGAACGTCAGTTCACATTTGTAGGTGGATCATCAGTGTTAGAGCTAAAATTAGCATGTTTAAAGTGATTTTCATGCTTCCAGGGGCTCGGGAAGTTAATTAAATACCATTTGGAGGCCTTTAATGTTCGAGCAAAAACGGCTGATTTTCGACAAAAGAGATAACACCCCCCCATTACGTCATGCTTAAGAAATGTGGAAAATGGTCCGTTTTCAAATGTTTTATTTTTGAACGTCAGTTCACATTTGTAGGTGGATCATCAGTGTTAGAGCTAAAATTAGCATGTTTAAAGTGATTTTCATGCTTCCAGGGGCCCAAACACAAGATTTATGGAATGGTTAAAAGTGCATGAAAATGGCCAATTTACTCACTCTGAGTTCTCAAAAAGGGTTTCTTCACCCGGGAAGTTAATTAAATACCATTTGGAGGCATTTAATGTTCGAGCAAAAACGGCTGATTTTCGACAAAAGAGATAACACCCCCCCCATTACGTCATGCTTCAGAAATGTGGAAAAAGGTCCGTTTTCAAATGTTTTATTTTTGAACGTCAGTTCACATTTGTAGGTGGATAATCAGTGTTAGAGCTAAAATTAGCATGTTTAAAGTGATTTTCATGCTTCCAGGGGCCCAAAACACAAGATTTATGGAATGGTTAAAAGTGCATGAAAATGGCCAATTTACTCACTCTGAGTTCTCAAAAAGGGTTTCTTCACCCCGGGAAGTTAATTAAATACCATTTGGAGGCATTTAATGTTCGAGCAAAAACGGCTGATTTTCGACAAAAGAGATAACACCCCCCCATTACGTCATGCTTCAGAAATGTGGAAAATGGTCCGTTTTCAAATGTTTTATTTTTGAACGTCAGTTCACATTTGTAGGTGGATCATCAGTGTTAGAGCTAAAATTAGCATGTTTAAAGTGATTTTCATGCTTCCAGGGGCTCGGGAAGTTAATTAAATACCATTTGGAGGCATTTAATGTTCGAGCAAAAACGGCTGATTTTCGACAAAAGAGATAAGACCCCCCATCACGTCATGCTTCAGAAATGTGGAAAATGGTCCGTTTTCAAATGTTTTATTTTTGAACGTCAGTTCACATTTGTAGGTGGATCATCAGTGTTAGAGCTAAAATTAGCATGTTTAAAGTGATTTTCATGCTTCCAGGGGCTCGGGAAGTGAAATAAATACCATTTGGAGGCATTTAATGTTCGAGCAAAAACGGCTGATTTTCGACAAAAGAGATAACACCCCCCCATTACGTCATGCTTCAGAAATGTGGAAAATGGTCCGTTTTCAAATGTTTTATTTTTGAACGTCAGTTCACATTTGTAGGTGGATCATCAGTGTTAGAGCTGAAAGTAGCATGTTTAAAGTGATTTTCATGCTTCCAGGGGCCCAAAACACAAGATTTATGGAATGGTTAAAAGTGCATGAAAATGGCCAATTTACTCACTCTGAGTTCTCAAAAAGGGTTTCTTCACCCCGGGAAGTTAATTAAATACCATTTGGAGGCATTTAATGTTCGAGCAAAAACGGCTGATTTTCGACAAAAGAGATAACACCCCCCATTACGTCATGCTTCAGAAATGTGGAAAATGGTCCGTTTTCAAATGTTTTATTTTTGAACGTCAGTTCACATTTGTAGGTGGATCATCAGTGTTAGAGCTAAAATTAGCATGTTTAAAGTGATTTTCATGCTTCCAGGGGCTCAGGAAGTTAATTAAATACCATTTGGAGGCATTTAATGTTCGAGCAAAAACGGCTGATTTTCGACAAAAGAGATAACACCCCCCCCATTACGTCATGCTTCAGAAATGTGGAAAATGGTCCGTTTTCAAATGTTTTATTTTTGAACGTCAGTTCACATTTGTAGGTGGATCATCAGTGTTAGAGCTAAAATTAGCATGTTTAAAGTGATTTTCATGCTTCCAGGGGCCCAAAACACAAGATTTATGGAATGGTTAAAAGTGCATGAAAATGGCCAATTTACTCACTCTGAGTTCTCAAAAGGGTTTCTTCACCCCGGGAAGTTAATTAAATACCATTTGGAGGCATTTAATGTTCGAGCAAAAACGGCTGATTTTCGACAAAAGAGATAACACCCCCCCATTACGTCATGCTTCAGAAATGTGGAAAATGGTCCGTTTTCAAATGTTTTATTTTTGAACGTCAGTTCACATTTGTAGGTGGATCATCAGTGTTAGAGCTAAAATTAGCATGTTTAAAGTGATTTTCATGCTTCCAGGGGCTCGGGAAGTTCATTAAATACCATTTGGAGGCATTTAATGTTCGAGCAAAAACGGCTGATTTTCGACAAAAGAGATAACACCCCCCCATTACGTCATGCTTAAGAAATGTGGAAAATGGTCCGTTTTCAAATGTTTTATTTTTGAACGTCAGTTCACATTTGTAGGTGGATCATCAGTGTTAGAGCTAAAATTAGCATGTTTAAAGTGATTTTCATGCTTCCAGGGGCTCGGGAAGTTAATTAAATACCATTTGGAGGCATTTAATGTTCGAGCAAAAACGGCTGATTTTCGACAAAAGAGATAACACCCCCCCATTACGTCATGCTTAAGAAATGTGGAAAATGGTCCGTTTTCAAATGTTTTATTTTTGAACGTCAGTTCACATTTGTAGGTGGATCATCAGTGTTAGAGCTAAAATTAGCATGTTTAAAGTGATTTTCATGCTTCCAGGGGCCCAAAACACAAGATTTATGGAATGGTTAAAAGTGCATGAAAATGGCCAATTTACTCACTCTGAGTTCTCAAAAAGGGTTTCTTCACCCCGGGAAGTTAATTAAATACCATTTGGAGGCATTTAATGTTCGAGCAAAAACGGCTGATTTTCGACAAAAGAGATAACACCCCCCATTACGTCATGCTTCAGAAATGTGGAAAATGGTCCGTTTTCAAATGTTTTATTTTTGAACGTCAGTTCACATTTGTAGGTGGATCATCAGTGTTAGAGCTAAAATTAGCATGTTTAAAGTGATTTTCATGCTTCCAGGGGCTCGGGCAGTGAAATAAATACCATTTGGAGGCATTTAATATTCGAGCAAAAACGGCTGATTTTCGACAAAAGAGATAACACCCCCCCATTACGTCATGCTTCAGAAATGTGGAAAATGGTCCGTTTTCAAATGTTTTATTTTTGAACGTCAGTTCACATTTGTAGGTGGATCATCAGTGTTAGAGCTAAAATTAGCATGTTTAAAGTGATTTTCATGCTTCCAGGGGCCCAAAACACAAGATTTATGGAATGGTTAAAAGTGCATGAAAATGGCCAATTTACTCACTCTAAGTTCTCAAAAAGGGTTTCTTCACCCCGGGAAGTTAATTAAATACCATTTGGAGGCATTTAATGTTCGAGCAAAAACGGCTGATTTTCGACAAAAGAGATAACACCCCCCCATTACGTCATGCTTCAGAAATATGGAAAATGGTCCGTTTTCAAATGTTTCATTTTTGAACGTCAGTTCACATTTGTAGGTGGATCATCAGTGTTAGAGCTAAAATTAGCATGTTTAAAGTGATTTTCATGCTTCCAGGGGCTCGGGAAGTTAATTAAATACCATTTGGAGGCATTTAATGTTCGAGCAAAAACGGCTGATTTTCGACAAAAGAGATAACACCCCCCCATTACGTCATGCTTCAGAAATGTGGAAAATGGTCCGTTTTCAAATGTTTTATTTTTGAACGTCAGTTCACATTTGTAGGTGGATCATCAGTGTTAGAGCTAAAATTAGCATGTTTAAAGTGATTTTCATGCTTCCAGGGGCCCAAAACACAAGATTTATGGAATGGTTAAAAGTGCATGAAAATGGCCAATTTACTCACTCTGAGTTCTCAAAAAGGGTTTCTTCACCCCGGGAAGTTAATTAAATACCATTTGGAGGCATTTAATGTTCGAGCAAAAACGGCTGATTTTCGACAAAAGAGATAACACCCCCCATTACGTCATGCTTCAGAAATGTGGAAAATGGTCCGTTTTCAAATGTTTTATTTTTGAACGTCAGTTCACATTTGTAGGTGGATCATCAGTGTTAGAGCTAAAATTAGCATGTTTAAAGTGATTTTCATGCTTCCAGGGGCTCGGGAAGTTAATTAAATACCATTTGGAGGCATTTAATGTTCGAGCAAAAACGGCTGATTTTCGACAAAAGAGATAACACCCCCCCATTACGTCATGCTTAAGAAATGTGGAAAATGGTCCGTTTTCAAATGTTTTATTTTTGAACGTCAGTTCACATTTGTAGGTGGATCATCAGTGTTAGAGCTAAAATTAGCATGTTTAAAGTGATTTTCATGCTTCCAGGGGCCCAAAACACAAGATTTATGGAATGGTTAAAAGTGCATGAAAATGGCCAATTTACTCACTCTGAGTTCTCAAAAAGGGTTTCTTCACCCCGGGAAGTTAATTAAATACCATTTGGAGGCATTTAATGTTCGAGCAAAAACGGCTGATTTTCGACAAAAGAGATAACACCCCCCCATTACGTCATGCTTCAGAAATGTGGAAAATGGTCCGTTTTCAAATGTTTTATTTTTGAACGTCAGTTCACATTTGTAGGTGGATCATCAGTGTTAGAGCTAAAATTAGCATGTTTAAAGTGATTTTCATGCTTCCAGGGGCTCGGGAAGTTAATTAAATACCATTTGGAGGCATTTAATGTTCGAGCAAAAACGGCTGATTTTCGACAAAAGAGATAACACCCCCCCATTACGTCATGCTTCAGAAATGTGGAAAATGGTCCGTTTTCAAATGTTTTATTTTTGAACGTCAGTTCACATTTGTAGGTGGATCATCAGTGTTAGAGCTAAAATTAGCATGTTTACAGTGATTTTCATGCTTCCAGGGGCTCGGGAAGTTAATTAAATACCATTTGGAGGCATTTAATGTTCGAGCAAAAACGGCTGATTTTCGACAAAAGAGATAACACCCCCCCATTACGTCATGCTTAAGAAATGTGGAAAATGGTCCGTTTTCAAATGTTTTATTTTTGAACGTCAGTTCACATTTGTAGGTGGATCATCAGTGTTAGAGCTAAAATTAGCATGTTTAAAGTGATTTTCATGCTTCCAGGGGCCCAAAACACAAGATTTATGGAATGGTTAAAAGTGCATGAAAATGGCCAATTTACTCACTCTGAGTTCTCAAAAAGGGTTTCTTCACCCCGGGAAGTTAATTAAATACCATTTGGAGGCATTTAATGTTCGAGCAAAAACGGCTGATTTTCGACAAAAGAGATAACACCCCCCCATTACGTCATGCTTCAGAAATGTGGAAAATGGTCCGTTTTCAAATGTTTTATTTTTGAACGTCAGTTCACATTTGTAGGTGGATCATCAGTGTTAGAGCTAAAATTAGCATGTTTAAAGTGATTTTCATGCTTCCAGGGGCTCGGGAAGTTAATTAAATACCATTTGGAGGCATTTAATGTTCGAGCAAAAACGGCTGATTTTCGACAAAAGAGATAACACCCCCCCATTACGTCATGCTTCAGAAATGTGGAAAATGGTCCGTTTTCAAATGTTTTATTTTTGAACGTCAGTTCACATTTGTAGGTGGATCATCAGTGTTAGAGCTAAAATTAGCATGTTTAAAGTGATTTTCATGCTTCCAGGGGCTCGGGAAGTGAAATAAATACCATTTGGAGGCATTTAATGTTCGAGCAAAAACGGCTGATTTTCGACAAAAGAGATAACACCCCCCATTACGTCATGCTTCAGAAATGTGGAAAATGGTCCGTTTTCAAATGTTTTATTTTTGAACGTCAGTTCACATTTGTAGGTGGATCATCAGTGTTAGAGCTAAAATTAGCATGTTTAAAGTGATTTTCATGCTTCCAGGGGCCCAAAACACAAGATTTATGGAATGGTTAAAAGTGCATGAAAATGGCCAATTTACTCACTCTGAGTTCTCAAAAAGGGTTTCTTCACCCCGGGAAGTTAATTAAATACCATTTGGAGGCATTTAATGTTCGAGCAAAAACGGCTGATTTTCGACAAAAAAGATAACACCCCCCCATTAAGTCATGCTTCAGAAATGTGGAAAATGGTCCGTTTTCAAATGTTTTATTTTTGAACGTCAGTTCACATTTGTAGGTGGATCATCAGTGTTAGAGCTAAAATTAGCATGTTTAAAGTGATTTTCATGCTTCCAGGGGCTCGGGAAGTTAATTAAATACCATTTGGAGGCATTTAGTGTTCGAGCAAAAACAGCTGATTTTCGACAAAAGAGATAACACCCCCCCATTACGTCATGCTTCAGAAATGTGGAAAATGGTCCGTTTTCAAATGTTTTATTTTTGAACGTCAGTTCACATTTGTAGGTGGATCATCAGTGTTAGAGCTAAAATTAGCATGTTTAAAGTGATTTTCATGCTTCCAGGGGCCCAAAACACAAGATTTATGGAATGGTTAAAAGTGCATGAAAATGGCCAATTTACTCACTCTGAGTTCTCAAAAAGGGTTTCTTCACCCCGGGAAGTTAATTAAATACCATTTGGAGGCATTTAATGTTCGAGCAAAAACGGCTGATTTTCGACAAAAGAGATAACACCCCCCCATTACGTCATGCTTCAGAAATGTGGAAAATGGTCCGTTTTCAAATGTTTTATTTTTGAACTTCAGTTCACATTTGTAGGTGGATCATCAGTGTTAGAGCTAAAATTAGCATGTTTAAAGTGATTTTCATGCTTCCAGGGGCTCGTGAAGTTAATTAAATACCCTTTGGAGGCATTTAATGTTCGAGCAAAAACGGCTGATTTTCGACAAAAGAGATAACACCCCCCCATTACGTCATGCTTCAGAAATGTGGAAAATGGTCCGTTTTCAAATGTTTTATTTTTGAACGTCAGTTCACATTTGTAGGTGGATCATCAGTGTTAGAGCTAAAATTAGCATGTTTAAAGTGATTTTCATGCTTCCAGGGGCTCGGGAAGGTAATTAAATACCATTTGGAGGCATTTAATGTTCGAGCAAAAACGGCTGATTTTCGACAAAAGAGATAACACCCCCTCCATTACGTCATGCTTCAGAAATGTGGAAAATGGTCCGTTTTCAAATGTTTTATTTTTGCACGTCAGTTCACATTTGTAGGTGGATCATCAGTGTTAGAGCTAAAATTAGCATGTTTAAAGTGATTTTCATGCTTCCAGGGGCTCGGGAAGTTAATTAAATACCATTTGGAGGCATTTAATGTTCGAGCAAAAACGGCTGATTTTCGACAAAAGAGATAACACCCCCCCATTACGTCATGCTTCAGAAATGTGGAAAATGGTCCGTTTTCAAATGTTTTATTTTTGAACGTCAGTTCACATTTGTAGGTGGATCATCAGTGTTAGAGCTAAAATTAGCATGTTTAAAGTGATTTTCATGCTTCCAGGGGCCCAAAACACAAGATTTATGGAATGGTTAAAAGTGCATGAAAATGGCCAATTTACTCACTCTGAGTTCTCAAAAAGGGTTTCTTCACCCCGGGAAGTTAATTAAATACCATTTGGAGGCATTTAATGTTCGAGCAAAAACGGCTGATTTTCGACAAAAGAGATAACACCCCCCCATTACGTCATGCTTCAGAAATGTGGAAAATGGTCCGTTTTCAAATGTTTTATTTTTGAACTTCAGTTCACATTTGTAGGTGGATCATCAGTGTTAGAGCTAAAATTAGCATGTTTAAAGTGATTTTCATGCTTCCAGGGGCTCGTGAAGTTAATTAAATACCCTTTGGAGGCATTTAATGTTCGAGCAAAAACGGCTGATTTTCGACAAAAGAGATAACACCCCCCCATTACGTCATGCTTCAGAAATGTGGAAAATGGTCCGTTTTCAAATGTTTTATTTTTGAACGTCAGTTCACATTTGTAGGTGGATCATCAGTGTTAGAGCTAAAATTAGCATGTTTAAAGTGATTTTCATGCTTCCAGGGGCTCGGGAAGGTAATTAAATACCATTTGGAGGCATTTAATGTTCGAGCAAAAACGGCTGATTTTCGACAAAAGAGATAACACCCCCTCCATTACGTCATGCTTCAGAAATGTGGAAAATGGTCCGTTTTCAAATGTTTTATTTTTGCACGTCAGTTCACATTTGTAGGTGGATCATCAGTGTTAGAGCTAAAATTAGCATGTTTAAAGTGATTTTCATGCTTCCAGGGGCTCGGGAAGTTAATTAAATACCATTTGGAGGCATTTAATGTTCGAGCAAAAACGGCTGATTTTCGACAAAAGAGATAACACCCCCCCCATTACGTCATGCTTCAGAAATGTGGAAAATGGTCCGTTTTCAAATGTTTTATTTTTGCACGTCAGTTCACATTTGTAGGTGGATCATCAGTGTTAGAGCTAAAATTAGCATGTTTAAAGTGATTTTCATGCTTCCAGGGGCCCAAAACACAAGATTTATGGAATGGTTAAAAGTGCATGAAAATGGCCAATTTACTCACTCTGAGTTCTCAAAAAGGGTTTCTTCACCCCGGGAAGTTAATTAAATACCATTTGGAGGCATTTAATGTTCGAGCAAAAACGGCTGATTTTCGACAAAAGAGATAACACCCCCCCATTACGTCATGCTTCAGAAATGTGGAAAATGGTCCGTTTTCAAATGTTTTATTTTTGAACGTCAGTTCACATTTGTAGGTGGATCATCAGTGTTAGAGCTAAAATTAGCATGTTTAAAGTGATTTTCATGCCTCCAGGGGCTCGGGAAGTGAAATAAATACCATTTGGAGGCATTTAATGTTCGAGCAAAAACGGCTGATTTTCGACAAAAGAGATAACACCCCCCCATTACGTCATGCTTCAGAAATGTGTAAAATGGTCCGTTTTCAAATGTTTTATTTTAGAACGTCAGTTCACATTTGTAGGTGGATCATCAGTGTTAGAGCTAAAATTAGCATGTTTAAAGTGATTTTCATGCCTCCAGGGGCTCGGGAAGTTCATTAAATACCATTTGGAGGCATTTAATGTTCGAGCAAAAACGGCTGATTTTCGACAAAAGAGATAACACCCCCCCATTACGTCATGCTTCAGAAATGTGGAAAATGGTCCGTTTTCAAATGTTTTATTTTTGAACGTCAGTTCACATTTGTAGGTGGATCATCAGTGTTAGAGCTAAAATTAGCATGTTTAAAGTGATTTTCATGCTTCCAGGGGCCCAAAACACAAGATTTATGGAATGGTTAAAAGTGCATGAAAATGGCCAATTTACTCACTCTGAGTTCTCAAAAATGGTTTCTTCACCCCGGGAAGTTAATTAAATACCATTTGGAGGCATTTAATGTTCGAGCAAAAACGGCTGATTTTCGACAAAAGAGATAACACCCCCCCATTACGTCATGCTTCAGAAATGTGGAAAATGGTCCGTTTTCAAATGTTTTATTTTTGAACGTCAGTTCACATTTGTAGGTGGATCATCAGTGTTAGAGCTAAAATTAGCATGTTTAAAGTGATTTTCATGCTTCCAGGGGCTCGGGAAGTTAATTAAATACCATTTGGAGGCATTTAATGTTCGAGCAAAAACGGCTGATTTTCGACAAAAGAGATAACACCCCCCCCATTACGTCATGCTTCAGAAATGTGGAAAATGGTCCGTTTTCAAATGTTTTATTTTTGAACGTCAGTTCTCATTTGTAGGTGGATCATCAGTGTTAGAGCTAAAATTAGCATGTTTAAAGTGATTTTCATGCTTCCAGGGGCCCAAAACACAAGATTTATGGAATGGTTAAAAGTGCATGAAAATGGCCAATTTACTCACTCTGAGTTCTCAAAAAGGGTTTCTTCACCCCGGGAAGTTAATTAAATACCATTTGGAGGCATTTAATGTTCGAGCAAAAACGGCTGATTTTCGACAAAAGAGATAACACCCCCCCATTACGTCATGCTTCAGAAATGTGGAAAATGGTCCGTTTTCAAATGTTTTATTTTTGAACGTCAGTTCACATTTGTAGGTGGATCATCAGTGTTAGAGCTAAAATTAGCATGTTTAAAGTGATTTTCATGCTTCCAGGGGCCCAAAACACAAGATTTATGGAATGGTTAAAAGTGCATGAAAATGGCCAATTTACTCACTCTGAGTTCTCAAAAAGGGTTTCTTCACCCCGGGAAGTTAATTAAATACCATTTGGAGGCATTTAATGTTCGAGCAAAAACGGCTGATTTTCGACAAAAGAGATAACACCCCCCCATTACGTCATGCTTCAGAAATGTGGAAAATGGTCCGTTTTCAAATGTTTTATTTTTGAACTTCAGTTCACATTTGTAGGTGGATCATCAGTGTTAGAGCTAAAATTAGCATGTTTAAAGTGATTTTCATGCTTCCAGGGGCTCGTGAAGTTAATTAAATACCCTTTGGAGGCATTTAATGTTCGAGCAAAAACGGCTGATTTTCGACAAAAGAGATAACACCCCCCCATTACGTCATGCTTCAGAAATGTGGAAAATGGTCCGTTTTCAAATGTTTTATTTTTGAACGTCAGTTCACATTTGTAGGTGGATCATCAGTGTTAGAGCTAAAATTAGCATGTTTAAAGTGATTTTCATGCTTCCAGGGGCTCGGGAAGGTAATTAAATACCATTTGGAGGCATTTAATGTTCGAGCAAAAACGGCTGATTTTCGACAAAAGAGATAACACCCCCTCCATTACGTCATGCTTCAGAAATGTGGAAAATGGTCCGTTTTCAAATGTTTTATTTTTGCACGTCAGTTCACATTTGTAGGTGGATCATCAGTGTTAGAGCTAAAATTAGCATGTTTAAAGTGATTTTCATGCTTCCAGGGGCTCGGGAAGTTAATTAAATACCATTTGGAGGCATTTAATGTTCGAGCAAAAACGGCTGATTTTCGACAAAAGAGATAACACCCCCCCCATTACGTCATGCTTCAGAAATGTGGAAAATGGTCCGTTTTCAAATGTTTTATTTTTGCACGTCAGTTCACATTTGTAGGTGGATCATCAGTGTTAGAGCTAAAATTAGCATGTTTAAAGTGATTTTCATGCTTCCAGGGGCCCAAAACACAAGATTTATGGAATGGTTAAAAGTGCATGAAAATGGCCAATTTACTCACTCTGAGTTCTCAAAAAGGGTTTCTTCACCCCGGGAAGTTAATTAAATACCATTTGGAGGCATTTAATGTTCGAGCAAAAACGGCTGATTTTCGACAAAAGAGATAACACCCCCCCATTACGTCATGCTTCAGAAATGTGGAAAATGGTCCGTTTTCAAATGTTTTATTTTTGAACGTCAGTTCACATTTGTAGGTGGATCATCAGTGTTAGAGCTAAAATTAGCATGTTTAAAGTGATTTTCATGCCTCCAGGGGCTCGGGAAGTGAAATAAATACCATTTGGAGGCATTTAATGTTCGAGCAAAAACGGCTGATTTTCGACAAAAGAGATAACACCCCCCCATTACGTCATGCTTCAGAAATGTGGAAAATGGTCCGTTTTCAAATGTTTTATTTTAGAACGTCAGTTCACATTTGTAGGTGGATCATCAGTGTTAGAGCTAAAATTAGCATGTTTAAAGTGATTTTCATGCCTCCAGGGGCTCGGGAAGTTCATTAAATACCATTTGGAGGCATTTAATGTTCGAGCAAAAACGGCTGATTTTCGACAAAAGAGATAACACCCCCCCATTACGTCATGCTTCAGAAATGTGGAAAATGGTCCGTTTTCAAATGTTTTATTTTTGAACGTCAGTTCACATTTGTAGGTGGATCATCAGTGTTAGAGCTAAAATTAGCATGTTTAAAGTGATTTTCATGCTTCCAGGGGCCCAAAACACAAGATTTATGGAATGGTTAAAAGTGCATGAAAATGGCCAATTTACTCACTCTGAGTTCTCAAAAATGGTTTCTTCACCCCGGGAAGTTAATTAAATACCATTTGGAGGCATTTAATGTTCGAGCAAAAACGGCTGATTTTCGACAAAAGAGATAACACCCCCCCATTACGTCATGCTTCAGAAATGTGGAAAATGGTCCGTTTTCAAATGTTTTATTTTTGAACGTCAGTTCACATTTGTAGGTGGATCATCAGTGTTAGAGCTAAAATTAGCATGTTTAAAGTGATTTTCATGCTTCCAGGGGCTCGGGAAGTTAATTAAATACCATTTGGAGGCATTTAATGTTCGAGCAAAAACGGCTGATTTTCGACAAAAGAGATAACACCCCCCCCATTACGTCATGCTTCAGAAATGTGGAAAATGGTCCGTTTTCAAATGTTTTATTTTTGAACGTCAGTTCTCATTTGTAGGTGGATCATCAGTGTTAGAGCTAAAATTAGCATGTTTAAAGTGATTTTCATGCTTCCAGGGGCCCAAAACACAAGATTTATGGAATGGTTAAAAGTGCATGAAAATGGCCAATTTACTCACTCTGAGTTCTCAAAAAGGGTTTCTTCACCCCGGGAAGTTAATTAAATACCATTTGGAGGCATTTAATGTTCGAGCAAAAACGGCTGATTTTCGACAAAAGAGATAACACCCCCCCATTACGTCATGCTTCAGAAATGTGGAAAATGGTCCGTTTTCAAATGTTTTATTTTTGAACGTCAGTTCACATTTGTAGGTGGATCATCAGTGTTAGAGCTAAAATTAGCATGTTTAAAGTGATTTTCATGCTTCCAGGGGCTCGGGAAGTTAATTAAATACCATTTGGAGGCATTTAATGTTCGAGCAAAAACGGCTGATTTTCGACAAAAGAGATAACACCCCCCCCATTACGTCATGCTTCAGAAATGTGGAAAATGGTCCGTTTTCAAATGTTTTATTTTTGAACGTCAGTTCACATTTGTAGGTGGATCATCAGTGTTAGAGCTAAAATTAGCATGTTTAAAGTGATTTTCATGCTTCCAGGGGCTCGGGAAGTGAAATAAATACCATTTGGAGGCATTTAATGTTCGAGCAAAAACGGCTGATTTTCGACAAAAGAGATAACACCCCCCCATTACGTCATGCTTCAGAAATGTGGAAAATGGTCCGTTTTCAAATGTTTTATTTTTGAACGTCAGTTCACATTTGTAGGTGGATCATCAGTGTTAGAGCTAAAATTAGCATGTTTAAAGTGATTTTCATGCTTCCAGGGGCTCGGGAAGTTAATTAAATACCATTTGGAGGCATTTAATGTTCGAGCAAAAACGGCTGATTTTCGACAAAAGAGATAACACCCCCCCATTACGTCATGCTTCAGAAATGTGGAAAATGGTCCGTTTTCAAATGTTTTATTTTTGAACGTCAGTTCACATTTGTAGGTGGAT
Source organism: Lissotriton vulgaris (assembly GCF_964263255.1). NCBI lineage: Eukaryota > Metazoa > Chordata > Amphibia > Caudata > Salamandridae > Lissotriton > Lissotriton vulgaris. The sequence continues at coordinate 549,917 of NW_028244669.1, forward strand.
CATCAGTGTTAGAGCTAAAATTAGCATGTTGAAAGTGATTTTCATGCTTCCAGGGGCCCAAAACACAAGATTTATGGAATGGGTAAAAGTGCATGAAAATGGCCAATTTACTCACTCTGAGTTCTCAAAAAGGGTTTCTTCACCCCGGGAAGTTAATTAAATACCATTTGGAGGCATTTAATGTTCGAGCAAAAACGGCTGATTTTCGACAAAAGAGATAACACCCCCCCATTACGTCATGCTTCAGAAATGTGGAAAATGGTCCGTTTTCAAATGTTTTATTTTTGAACGTCAGTTCACATTTGTAGGTGGATCATCAGTGTTAGAGCTAAAATTAGCATGTTTAAAGTGATTTTCATGCTTCCAGGGGCCCAAAACACAAGATTTATGGAATGGTTAAAAGTGCATGAAAATGGCCAATTTACTCACTCTGAGTTCTCAAAAAGGGTTTCTTCACCCCTGGAAGTTAATTAAATACCATTTGGAGGCATTTAATGTTCGAGCAAAAACGGCTGATTTTCGACAAAAGAGATAACACCCCCCCATTACGTCATGCTTCAGAAATGTGGAAAATGGTCCGTTTTCAAATGTTTTATTTTTGAACGTCAGTTCACATTTGTAGGTGGATCATCAGTGTTAGAGCTAAAATTAGCATGTTTAAAGTGATTTTCATGCTTCCAGGGGCTCGGGAAGTTAATTAAATACCATTTGGAGGCATTTAATGTTCGAGCAAAAACGGCTGATTTTCGACAAAAGAGATAACACCCCCCAATTACGTCATGCTTCAGAAATTTGGAAAATGGTCCGTTTTCAAATGTTTTATTTTTGAACGTCAGTTCACATTTGTAGGTGGATCATCAGTGTTAGAGCTAAAATTAGCATGTTTAAAGTGATTTTCATGCTTCCAGGGGCTCGGGAAGTGAAATAAATACCATTTGGAGGCCTTTAATGTTCGAGCAAAAACGGCTGATTTTCGACAAAAGAGATAACACCCCCCCATTACGTCATGCTTCAGAAATGTGGAAAATGGTCCGTTTTCAAATGTTTTATTTTTGAACGTCAGTTCACATTTGTAGGTGGATCATCAGTGTTAGAGCTAAAATTAGCATGTTTAAAGTGATTTTCATGCTTCCAGGGGCCCAAAACACAAGATTTATGGAATGGTTAAAAGTGCATGAAAATGGCCAATTTACTCACTCTGAGTTCTCAAAAAGGGTTTCTTCACCCCGGGAAGTTAATTAAATACCATTTGGAGGCATTTAATGTTCGAGCAAAAACGGCTGATTTTCGACAAAAGAGATAACACCCCCCCATTAAGTCATGCTTCAGAAATGTGGAAAATGGTCCGTTTTCAAATGTTTTATTTTTGAACGTCAGTTCACATTTGTAGGTGGATCATCAGTGTTAGAGCTAAAATTAGCATGTTTAAAGTGATTTTCATGCTTCCAGGGGCTCGGGAAGTTAATTAAATACCATTTGGAGGCATTTAGTGTTCGAGCAAAAACGGCTGATTTTCGACAAAAGAGATAACACCCCCCCATTACGTCATGCTTCAGAAATGTGGAAAATGGTCCGTTTTCAAATGTTTTATTTTTGAACGTCAGTTCACATTTGTAGGTGGATCATCAGTGTTAGAGCTAAAATTAGCATGTTTAAAGTGATTTTCATGCTTCCAGGGGCCCAAAACACAAGATTTATGGAATGGTTAAAAGTGCATGAAAATGGCCAATTTACTCACTCTGAGTTCTCAAAAAGGGTTTCTTCACCCCGGGAAGTTAATTAAATACCATTTGCAGGCATTTAATGTTCGAGCAAAAACGGCTGATTTTCGACAAAAGAGATAACACCCCCCCATTACGTCATGCTTCAGAAATGTGGAAAATGGTCCGTTTTCAAATGTTTTATTTTTGAACTTCAGTTCACATTTGTAGGTGGATCATCAGTGTTAGAGCTAAAATTAGCATGTTTAAAGTGATTTTCATGCTTCCAGGGGCTCGTGAAGTTAATTAAATACCCTTTGGAGGCATTTAATGTTCGAGCAAAAACGGCTGATTTTCGACAAAAGAGATAACACCCCCCCATTACGTCATGCTTCAGAAATGTGGAAAATGGTCCGTTTTCAAATGTTTTATTTTTGAACGTCAGTTCACATTTGTAGGTGGATCATCAGTGTTAGAGCTAAAATTAGCATGTTTAAAGTGATTTTCATGCTTCCAGGGGCTCGGGAAGGTAATTAAATACCATTTGGAGGCATTTAATGTTCGAGCAAAAACGGCTGATTTTCGACAAAAGAGATAACACCCCCCCCATTACGTCATGCTTCAGAAATGTGGAAAATGGTCCGTTTTCAAATGTTTTATTTTTGCACGTCAGTTCACATTTGTAGGTGGATCATCAGTGTTAGAGCTAAAATTAGCATGTTTAAAGTGATTTTCATGCTTCCAGGGGCTCGGGAAGTTAATTAAATACCATTTGGAGGCATTTAATGTTCGAGCAAAAACGGCTGATTTTCGACAAAAGAGATAACACCCCCCCCATTACGTCATGCTTCAGAAATGTGGAAAATGGTCCGTTTTCAAATGTTTTATTTTTGCACGTCAGTTCACATTTGTAGGTGGATCATCAGTGTTAGAGCTAAAATTAGCATGTTTAAAGTGATTTTCATGCTTCCAGGGGCCCAAAACACAAGATTTATGGAATGGTTAAAAGTGCATGAAAATGGCCAATTTACTCACTCTGAGTTCTCAAAAAGGGTTTCTTCACCCCGGGAAGTTAATTAAATACCATTTGGAGGCATTTAATGTTCGAGCAAAAACGGCTGATTTTCGACAAAAGAGATAACACCCCCCCATTACGTCATGCTTCAGAAATGTGGAAAATGGTCCGTTTTCAAATGTTTTATTTTTGAACGTCAGTTCACATTTGTAGGTGGATCATCAGTGTTAGAGCTAAAATTAGCATGTTTAAAGTGATTTTCATGCCTCCAGGGGCTCGGGAAGTGAAATAAATACCATTTGGAGGCATTTAATGTTCGAGCAAAAACGGCTGATTTTCGACAAAAGAGATAACACCCCCCCATTACGTCATGCTTCAGAAATGTGGAAAATGGTCCGTTTTCAAATGTTTTATTTTAGAACGTCAGTTCACATTTGTAGGTGGATCATCAGTGTTAGAGCTAAAATTAGCATGTTTAAAGTGATTTTCATGCCTCCAGGGGCTCGGGAAGTTCATTAAATACCATTTGGAGGCATTTAATGTTCGAGCAAAAACGGCTGATTTTCGACAAAAGAGATAACACCCCCCCATTACGTCATGCTTCAGAAATGTGGAAAATGGTCCGTTTTCAAATGTTTTATTTTTGAACGTCAGTTCACATTTGTAGGTGGATCATCAGTGTTAGAGCTAAAATTAGCATGTTTAAAGTGATTTTCATGCTTCCAGGGGCCCAAAACACAAGATTTATGGAATGGTTAAAAGTGCATGAAAATGGCCAATTTACTCACTCTGAGTTCTCAAAAATGGTTTCTTCACCCCGGGAAGTTAATTAAATACCATTTGGAGGCATTTAATGTTCGAGCAAAAACGGCTGATTTTCGACAAAAGAGATAACACCCCCCCATTACGTCATGCTTCAGAAATGTGGAAAATGGTCCGTTTTCAAATGTTTTATTTTTGAACGTCAGTTCACATTTGTAGGTGGATCATCAGTGTTAGAGCTAAAATTAGCATGTTTAAAGTGATTTTCATGCTTCCAGGGGCTCGGGAAGTTAATTAAATACCATTTGGAGGCATTTAATGTTCGAGCAAAAACGGCTGATTTTCGACAAAAGAGATAACACCCCCCCCATTACGTCATGCTTCAGAAATGTGGAAAATGGTCCGTTTTCAAATGTTTTATTTTTGAACGTCAGTTCTCATTTGTAGGTGGATCATCAGTGTTAGAGCTAAAATTAGCATGTTTAAAGTGATTTTCATGCTTCCAGGGGCCCAAAACACAAGATTTATGGAATGGTTAAAAGTGCATGAAAATGGCCAATTTACTCACTCTGAGTTCTCAAAAAGCGTTTCTTCACCCCGGGAAGTTAATTAAATACCATTTGGAGGCATTTAATGTTCGAGCAAAAACGGCTGATTTTCGACAAAAGAGATAACACCCCCCCATTACGTCATGCTTCAGAAATGTGGAAAATGGTCCGTTTTCAAATGTTTTATTTTTGAACGTCAGTTCACATTTGTAGGTGGATCATCAGTGTTAGAGCTAAAATTAGCATGTTTAAAGTGATTTTCATGCTTCCAGGGGCTCGGGAAGTTAATTAAACACCATTTGGAGGCATTTAATGTTCGAGCAAAAACGGCTGATTTTCGACAAAAGAGATAACACCCCCCCCATTACGTCATGCTTCAGAAATGTGGAAAATGGTCCGTTTTCAAATGTTTTATTTTTGAACGTCAGTTCACATTTGTAGGTGGATCATCAGTGTTAGAGCTAAAATTAGCATGTTTAAAGTGATTTTCATGCTTCCAGGGGCTCGGGAAGTGAAATAAATACCATTTGGAGGCATTTAATGTTCGAGCAAAAACGGCTGATTTTCGACAAAAGAGATAACACCCCCCCATTACGTCATGCTTCAGAAATGTGGAAAATGGTCCGTTTTCAAATGTTTTATTTTTGAACGTCAGTTCACATTTGTAGGTGGATCATCAGTGTTAGAGCTAAAATTAGCATGTTTAAAGTGATTTTCATGCTTCCAGGGGCTCGGGAAGTTAATTAAATACCATTTGGAGGCATTTAATGTTCGAGCAAAAACGGCTGATTTTCGACAAAAGAGATAACACCCCCCCATTACGTCATGCTTCAGAAATGTGGAAAATGGTCCGTTTTCAAATGTTTTATTTTTGAACGTCAGTTCACATTTGTAGGTGGATCATCAGTGTTAGAGCTAAAATTAGCATGTTGAAAGTGATTTTCATGCTTCCAGGGGCCCAAAACACAAGATTTATGGAATGGGTAAAAGTGCATGAAAATGGCCAATTTACTCACTCTGAGTTCTCAAAAAGGGTTTCTTCACCCCGGGAAGTTAATTAAATACCATTTGGAGGCATTTAATGTTCGAGCAAAAACGGCTGATTTTCGACAAAAGAGATAACACCCCCCCATTACGTCATGCTTCAGAAATGTGGAAAATGGTCCGTTTTCAAATGTTTTATTTTTGAACGTCAGTTCACATTTGTAGGTGGATCATCAGTGTTAGAGCTAAAATTAGCATGTTTAAAGTGATTTTCATGCTTCCAGGGGCCCAAAACACAAGATTTATGGAATGGTTAAAAGTGCATGAAAATGGCCAATTTACTCACTCTGAGTTCTCAAAAAGGGTTTCTTCACCCCTGGAAGTTAATTAAATACCATTTGGAGGCATTTAATGTTCGAGCAAAAACGGCTGATTTTCGACAAAAGAGATAACACCCCCCCATTACGTCATGCTTCAGAAATGTGGAAAATGGTCCGTTTTCAAATGTTTTATTTTTGAACGTCAGTTCACATTTGTAGGTGGATCATCAGTGTTAGAGCTAAAATTAGCATGTTTAAAGTGATTTTCATGCTTCCAGGGGCTCGGGAAGTTAATTAAATACCATTTGGAGGCATTTATTGTTCGAGCAAAAACGGCTGATTTTCGACAAAAGAGATAACACCCCCCCATTACGTCATGCTTCAGAAATGTGGAAAATGGTCCTTTTTCAAATGTTTTATTTTTGAACGTCAGTTCACATTTGTAGGTGGATCATCAGTGTTAGAGCTAAAATTAGCATGTTTAAAGTGATTTTCATGCTTCCAGGGGCCCAAAACACAAGATTTATGGAATGGTTAAAAGTGCATGAAAATGGCCAATTTACTCACTCTGAGTTCTCAAAAAGGGTTTCTTCACCCCGGGAAGTTAATTAAATACCATTTGGAGGCATTTAATGTTCGAGCAAAAACGGCTGATTTTCGACAAAAGAGATAACACCCCCCCATTACGTCATGCTTCAGAAATGTGGAAAATGGTCCGTTTTCAAATGTTTTATTTTTGAACGTCAGTTCACATTTGTAGGTGGATCATCAGTGTTAGAGCTAAAATTATCATGTTTAAAGTGATTTTCATGCTTCCAGGGGCTCGGGAAGTGAAATAAATACCATTTGGAGGCATTTAATGTTCGAGCAAAAACGGCTGATTTTCGACAAAAGAGATAACACCCCCCCATTACGTCATGCTTCAGAAATGTGGAAAATGGTCCGTTTTTTAAATGTTTTATTTTTGAACGTCAGTTCACATTTGTAGGTGGATCATCAGTGTTAGAGCTAAAATTAGCATGTTTAAAGTGATTTTCATGCTTCCAGGGGCCCAAAACACAAGATTTATGGAATGGTTAAAAGTGCATGAAAATGGCCAATTTACTCACTCTGAGTTCTCAAAAAGGGTTTCTTCACCCCGGGAAGTTAATTAAATACCATTTGGAGGCATTTAATGTTCGAGCAAAAACGGCTGATTTTCGACAAAAGAGATAACACCCCCCCCATTACGTCATGCTTCAGAAATGTGGAAAATGGTCCGTTTTCAAATGTTTTATTTTTGAACGTCAGTTCACATTTGTAGGTGGATCATCAGTGTTAGAGCTAAAATTAGCATGTTTAAAGTGATTTTCATGCTTCCAGGGGCTCGGGAAGTTAATTAAATACCATTTGGAGGCATTTAATGTTCGAGCAAAAACGGCTGATTTTCGACAAAAGAGATAACACCCCCCCATTACGTCATGCTTCAGAAATGTGGAAAATGGTCCGTTTTCAAATGTTTTATTTTTGAACGTCAGTTCACATTTGTAGGTGGATCATCAGTGTTAGAGCTAAAATTAGCATGTTTAAAGTGATTTTCATGCTTCCAGGGGCCCAAAACACAAGATTTATGGAATGGTTAAAAGTGCATGAAAATGGCCAATTTACTCACTCTGAGTTCTCAAAAAGGGTTTCTTCACCCCGGGAAGTTAATTAAATACCATTTGGAGGCATTTAATGTTCGAGCAAAAACAGCTGATTTTCGACAAAAGAGATAACACCCCCCCATTACGTCATGCTTCAGAAATGTGGAAAATGGTCCGTTTTCAAATGTTTTATTTTTGAACGTCAGTTCACATTTGTAGGTGGATCATCAGTGTTAGAGCTAAAATTAGCATGTTTAAAGTGATTTTCATGCTTCCAGGGGCTCGGGAAGTTAATTAAATACCATTTGGAGGCATTTAATGTTCGAGCAAAAACGGCTGATTTTCGACAAAAGAGATAACACCCCCCCATTACGTCATGCTTCAGAAATGTGGAAAATGGTCCGTTTTCAAATGTTTTATTTTTGAACGTCAGTTCACATTTGTAGGTGGATCATCAGTGTTAGAGCTAAAATTAGCATGTTTAAAGTGATTTTCATGCTTCCAGGGGCTCGGGAAGTGAAATAAATACCATTTGGAGGCATTTAATGTTCGAGCAAAAACGGCTGATTTTCGACAAAAGAGATAACACCCCCCCATTACGTCATGCTTCAGAAATGTGGAAAATGGTCCGTTTTCAAATGTTTTATTTTTGAACGTCAGTTCACATTTGTAGGTGGATCATCAGTGTTAGAGCTAAAATTAGCATGTTTAAAGTGATTTTCATGCTTCCAGGGGCCCAAAACACAAGATTTATGGAATGGTTAAAAGTGCATGAAAATGGCCAATTTACTCACTCTGAGTTCTCAAAAAGGGTTTCTTCACCCCGGGAAGTTAAATAAATACCATTTGGAGGCATTTAATGTTCGAGCAAAAACGGCTGATTTTCGACAAAAGAGATAACACCCCCCCCATTACGTCATGCTTCAGAAATGTGGAAAATGGTCCGTTTTCAAATGTTTTATTTTTGAACGACAGTTCACATTTGTAGGTGGATCATCAGTGTTAGAGCTAAAATTAGCATGTTTAAAGTGATTTTCATGCTTCCAGGGGCCCAAAACACAAGATTTATGGAATGGTTAAAAGTGCATGAAAATGGCCAATTTACTCACTCTGAGTTCTCAAAAAGGGTTTCTTCACCCCGGGAAGTTAATTAAATACCATTTGGAGGCATTTAATGTTCGAGCAAAAACGGCTGATTTTCGACAAAAGAGATAACACCCCCCCATTACGTCATGCTTCAGAAATGTGGAAAATGGTCCGTTTTCAAATGTTTTATTTTTGAACGTCAGTTCACATTTGTAGGTGGATCATCAGTGTTAGAGCTAAAATTAGCATGTTTAAAGTGATTTTCATGCTTCCAGGGGCTCGGGAAGTTAATTAAATACCATTTGGAGGCATTTAATGTTCGAGCAAAAACGGCTGATTTTCGACAACAGAGATAACACCCCCCCATTACGTCATGCTTCAGAAATGTGGAAAATGGTCCGTTTTCAAATGTTTTATTTTTGAACGTCAGTTCACATTTGTAGGTGGATCATCAGTGTTAGAGCTAAAATTAGCATGTTGAAAGTGATTTTCATGCTTCCAGGGGCCCAAAACACAAGATTTATGGAATGGTTAAAAGTGCATGAAAATGGCCAATTTACTCACTCTGAGTTCTCAAAAAGGGTTTCTTCACCCCGGGAAGTTAATTAAATACCATTTGGAGGCATTTAATGTTCGAGCAAAAACGGCTGATTTTCGACAAAAGAGATAACACCCCCCCATTACGTCATGCTTCAGAAATGTGGAAAATGGTCCGTTTTCAAATGTTTTATTTTTGAACGTCAGTTCACATTTGTAGGTGGATCATCAGTGTTAGAGCTAAAATTAGCATGTTTAAAGTGATTTTCATGCTTCCAGGGGCTCGGGAAGTTAATTAAATACCATTTGGAGGCATTTAATGTTCGAGCAAAAACGGCTGATTTTCGACAAAAGAGATAACACCCCCCCATTACGTCATGCTTAAGAAATGTGGAAAATGGTCCGTTTTCAAATGTTTTATTTTTGAACGTCAGTTCACATTTGTAGGTGGATCATCAGTGTTATAGCTAAAATTAGCATGTTTAAAGTGATTTTCATGCTTCCAGGGGCTCGGGAAGTTAATTAAATACCATTTGGAGGCATTTAATGTTCGAGCAAAAACGGCTGATTTTCGACAAAAGAGATAACACCCCCCCATTACGTCATGCTTAAGAAATGTGGAAAATGGTCCGTTTTCAAATGTTTTATTTTTGAACGTCAGTTCACATTTGTAGGTGGATCATCAGTGTTAGAGCTAAAATTAGCATGTTTAAAGTGATTTTCATGCTTCCAGGGGCCCAAAACACAAGATTTATGGAATGGTTAAAAGTGCATGAAAATGGCCAATTTACTCACTCTGAGTTCTCAAAAAGGGTTTCTTCACCCCGGGAAGTTAATTAAATACCATTTGGAGGCATTTAATGTTCGAGCAAAAACGGCTGATTTTCGACAAAAGAGATAACACCCCCCCATTACGTCATGCTTAAGAAATGTGGAAAATGGTCCGTTTTCAAATGTTTTATTTTTGAACGTCAGTTCACATTTGTAGGTGGATCATCAGTGTTAGAGCTAAAATTAGCATGTTTAAAGTGATTTTCATGCTTCCAGGGGCTCGGGAAGTTAATTAAATACCATTTGGAGGCATTTAATGTTCGAGCAAAAACGGCTGATTTTCGACAAAAGAGATAACACCCCCCCATTACGTCATGCTTAAGAAATGTGGAAAATGGTCCGTTTTCAAATGTTTTATTTTTGAACGTCAGTTCACATTTGTAGGTGGATCATCAGTGTTAGAGCTAAAATTAGCATGTTTAAAGTGATTTTCATGCTTCCAGGGGCCCAAAACACAAGATTTATGGAATGGTTAAAAGTGCATGAAAATGGCCAATTTACTCACTCTGAGTTCTCAAAAAGGGTTTCTTCACCCCGGGAAGTTAATTAAATACCATTTGGAGGCATTTAATGTTCGAGCAAAAACGGCTGATTTTCGACAAAAGAGATAACACCCCCCCCATTACGTCATGCTTCAGAAATGTGGAAAAAGGTCCGTTTTCAAATGTTTTATTTTTGAACGTCAGTTCACATTTGTAGGTGGATAATCAGTGTTAGAGCTAAAATTAGCATGTTTAAAGTGATTTTCATGCTTCCAGGGGCCCAAAACACAAGATTTATGGAATGGTTAAAAGTGCATGAAAATGGCCAATTTACTCACTCTGAGTTCTCAAAAAGGGTTTCTTCACCCCGGGAAGTTAATTAAATACCATTTGGAGGCATTTAATGTTCGAGCAAAAACGGCTGATTTTCGACAAAAGAGATAACACCCCCCCATTACGTCATGCTTCAGAAATGTGGAAAATGGTCCGTTTTCAAATGTTTTATTTTTGAACGTCAGTTCACATTTGTAGGTGGATCATCAGTGTTAGAGCTAAAATTAGCATGTTTAAAGTGATTTTCATGCTTCCAGGGGCTCGGGAAGTTAATTAAATACCATTTGGAGGCATTTAATGTTCGAGCAAAAACGGCTGATTTTCGACAAAAGAGATAAGACCCCCCCATCACGTCATGCTTCAGAAATGTGGAAAATGGTCCGTTTTCAAATGTTTTATTTTTGAACGTCAGTTCACATTTGTAGGTGGATCATCAGTGTTAGAGCTAAAATTAGCATGTTTAAAGTGATTTTCATGCTTCCAGGGGCTCGGGAAGTGAAATAAATACCATTTGGAGGCATTTAATGTTCGAGCAAAAACGGCTGATTTTCGACAAAAGAGATAACACCCCCCCATTACGTCATGCTTCAGAAATGTGGAAAATGGTCCGTTTTCAAATGTTTTATTTTTGAACGTCAGTTCACATTTGTAGGTGGATCATCAGTGTTAGAGCTGAAAGTAGCATGTTTAAAGTGATTTTCATGCTTCCAGGGGCCCAAAACACAAGATTTATGGAATGGTTAAAAGTGCATGAAAATGGCCAATTCACTCACTCTGAGTTCTCAAAAAGGGTTTCTTCACCCCGGGAAGTTAATTAAATACCATTTGGAGGCATTTAATGTTTGAGCAAAAACAGCTGATTTTCGACAAAAGAGATAACACCCCCCCATTACGTCATGCTTCAGAAATGTGGAAAATGGTCCATTTTCAAATGTTTTATTTTTGAACGTCAGTTCACATTTGTAGGTGGATCATCAGTGTTAGAGTTAAAATTAGCATGTTTAAAGTGATTTTCATGCTTCCAGGGGCTCGGGAAGTTAATTAAATACCATTTGGAGGCATTTAATGTTCGAGCAAAAACGGCTGATTTTCGACAAAAGAGATAACACCCCCCCATTACGTCATGCTTAAGAAATGTGGAAAATGGTCCGTTTTCAAATGTTTTATTTTTGAACGTCAGTTCACATTTGTAGGTGGATCATCAGTGTTAGAGCTAAAATTAGCATGTTTAAAGTGATTTTCATGCTTCCAGGGGCCCAAAACACAAGATTTATGGAATGGTTAAAAGTGCATGAAAATGGCCAATTTACTCACTCTGAGTTCTCAAAAAGGGTTTCTTCACCCCGGGAAGTTAATTAAATACCATTTGGAGGCATTTAATGTTCGAGCAAAAACGGCTGATTTTCGACAAAAGAGATAACACCCCCCCATTACGTCATGCTTAAGAAATGTGGAAAATGGTCCGTTTTCAAATGTTTTATTTTTGAACGTCAGTTCACATTTGTAGGTGGATCATCAGTGTTAGAGCTAAAATTAGCATGTTTAAAGTGATTTTCATGCTTCCAGGGGCTCGGGAAGTTAATTAAATACCATTTGGAGGCATTTAATGTTCGAGCAAAAACGGCTGATTTTCGACAAAAGAGATAACACCCCCCCATTACGTCATGCTTAAGAAATGTGGAAAATGGTCCGTTTTCAAATGTTTTATTTTTGAACGTCAGTTCACATTTGTAGGTGGATCATCAGTGTTAGAGCTAAAATTAGCATGTTTAAAGTGATTTTCATGCTTCCAGGGGCCCAAAACACAAGATTTATGGAATGGTTAAAAGTGCATGAAAATGGCCAATTTACTCACTCTGAGTTCTCAAAAAGGGTTTCTTCACCCCGGGAAGTTAATTAAATACCATTTGGAGGCATTTAATGTTCGAGCAAAAACGGCTGATTTTCGACAAAAGAGATAACACCCCCCCCATTACGTCATGCTTCAGAAATGTGGAAAAAGGTCCGTTTTCAAATGTTTTATTTTTGAACGTCAGTTCACATTTGTAGGTGGATAATCAGTGTTAGAGCTAAAATTAGCATGTTTAAAGTGATTTTCATGCTTCCAGGGGCCCAAAACACAAGATTTATGGAATGGTTAAAAGTGCATGAAAATGGCCAATTTACTCACTCTGAGTTCTCAAAAAGGGTTTCTTCACCCCGGGAAGTTAATTAAATACCATTTGGAGGCATTTAATGTTCGAGCAAAAACGGCTGATTTTCGACAAAAGAGATAACACCCCCCCATTACGTCATGCTTCAGAAATGTGGAAAATGGTCCGTTTTCAAATGTTTTATTTTTGAACGTCAGTTCACATTTGTAGGTGGATCATCAGTGTTAGAGCTAAAATTAGCATGTTTAAAGTGATTTTCATGCTTCCAGGGGCTCGGGAAGTTAATTAAATACCATTTGGAGGCATTTAATGTTCGAGCAAAAACGGCTGATTTTCGACAAAAGAGATAAGACCCCCCCATCACGTCATGCTTCAGAAATGTGGAAAATGGTCCGTTTTCAAATGTTTTATTTTTGAACGTCAGTTCACATTTGTAGGTGGATCATCAGTGTTAGAGCTAAAATTAGCATGTTTAAAGTGATTTTCATGCTTCCAGGGGCTCGGGAAGTGAAATAAATACCATTTGGAGGCATTTAATGTTCGAGCAAAAACGGCTGATTTTCGACAAAAGAGATAACACCCCCCCATTACGTCATGCTTCAGAAATGTGGAAAATGGTCCGTTTTCAAATGTTTTATTTTTGAACGTCAGTTCACATTTGTAGGTGGATCATCAGTGTTAGAGCTGAAAGTAGCATGTTTAAAGTGATTTTCATGCTTCCAGGGGCCCAAAACACAAGATTTATGGAATGGTTAAAAGTGCATGAAAATGGCCAATTTACTCACTCTGAGTTCTCAAAAAGGGTTTCTTCACCCCGGGAAGTTAATTAAATACCATTTGGAGGCATTTAATGTTCGAGCAAAAACGGCTGATTTTCGACAAAAGAGATAACACCCCCCATTACGTCATGCTTCAGAAATGTGGAAAATGGTCCGTTTTCAAATGTTTTATTTTTGAACGTCAGTTCACATTTGTAGGTGGATCATCAGTGTTAGAGCTAAAATTAGCATGTTTAAAGTGATTTTCATGCTTCCAGGGGCTCAGGAAGTTAATTAAATACCATTTGGAGGCATTTAATGTTCGAGCAAAAACGGCTGATTTTCGACAAAAGAGATAACACCCCCCCCATTACGTCATGCTTCAGAAATGTGGAAAATGGTCCGTTTTCAAATGTTTTATTTTTGAACGTCAGTTCACATTTGTAGGTGGATCATCAGTGTTAGAGCTAAAATTAGCATGTTTAAAGTGATTTTCATGCTTCCAGGGGCCCAAAACACAAGATTTATGGAATGGTTAAAAGTGCATGAAAATGGCCAATTTACTCACTCTGAGTTCTCAAAAAGGGTTTCTTCACCCCGGGAAGTTAATTAAATACCATTTGGAGGCATTTAATGTTCGAGCAAAAACGGCTGATTTTCGACAAAAGAGATAACACCCCCCCATTACGTCATGCTTCAGAAATGTGGAAAATGGTCCGTTTTCAAATGTTTTATTTTTGAACGTCAGTTCACATTTGTAGGTGGATCATCAGTGTTAGAGCTAAAATTAGCATGTTTAAAGTGATTTTCATGCTTCCAGGGGCTCGGGAAGTTCATTAAATACCATTTGGAGGCATTTAATGTTCGAGCAAAAACGGCTGATTTTCGACAAAAGAGATAACACCCCCCCATTACGTCATGCTTAAGAAATGTGGAAAATGGTCCGTTTTCAAATGTTTTATTTTTGAACGTCAGTTCACATTTGTAGGTGGATCATCAGTGTTAGAGCTAAAATTAGCATGTTTAAAGTGATTTTCATGCTTCCAGGGGCTCGGGAAGTTAATTAAATACCATTTGGAGGCATTTAATGTTCGAGCAAAAACGGCTGATTTTCGACAAAAGAGATAACACCCCCCCATTACGTCATGCTTAAGAAATGTGGAAAATGGTCCGTTTTCAAATGTTTTATTTTTGAACGTCAGTTCACATTTGTAGGTGGATCATCAGTGTTAGAGCTAAAATTAGCATGTTTAAAGTGATTTTCATGCTTCCAGGGGCCCAAAACACAAGATTTATGGAATGGTTAAAAGTGCATGAAAATGGCCAATTTACTCACTCTGAGTTCTCAAAAAGGGTTTCTTCACCCCGGGAAGTTAATTAAATACCATTTGGAGGCATTTAATGTTCGAGCAAAAACGGCTGATTTTCGACAAAAGAGATAACACCCCCCATTACGTCATGCTTCAGAAATGTGGAAAATGGTCCGTTTTCAAATGTTTTATTTTTGAACGTCAGTTCACATTTGTAGGTGGATCATCAGTGTTAGAGCTAAAATTAGCATGTTTAAAGTGATTTTCATGCTTCCAGGGGCTCGGGCAGTGAAATAAATACCATTTGGAGGCATTTAATATTCGAGCAAAAACGGCTGATTTTCGACAAAAGAGATAACACCCCCCCATTACGTCATGCTTCAGAAATGTGGAAAATGGTCCGTTTTCAAATGTTTTATTTTTGAACGTCAGTTCACATTTGTAGGTGGATCATCAGTGTTAGAGCTAAAATTAGCATGTTTAAAGTGATTTTCATGCTTCCAGGGGCCCAAAACACAAGATTTATGGAATGGTTAAAAGTGCATGAAAATGGCCAATTTACTCACTCTGAGTTCTCAAAAAGGGTTTCTTCACCCCGGGAAGTTAATTAAATACCATTTGGAGGCATTTAATGTTCGAGCAAAAACGGCTGATTTTCGACAAAAGAGATAACACCCCCCCATTACGTCATGCTTCAGAAATATGGAAAATGGTCCGTTTTCAAATGTTTTATTTTTGAACGTCAGTTCACATTTGTAGGTGGATCATCAGTGTTAGAGCTAAAATTAGCATGTTTAAAGTGATTTTCATGCTTCCAGGGGCTCGGGAAGTTAATTAAATACCATTTGGAGGCATTTAATGTTCGAGCAAAAACGGCTGATTTTCGACAAAAGAGATAACACCCCCCCATTACGTCATGCTTCAGAAATGTGGAAAATGGTCCGTTTTCAAATGTTTTATTTTTGAACGTCAGTTCACATTTGTAGGTGGATCATCAGTGTTAGAGCTAAAATTAGCATGTTTAAAGTGATTTTCATGCTTCCAGGGGCCCAAAACACAAGATTTATGGAATGGTTAAAAGTGCATGAAAATGGCCAATTTACTCACTCTGAGTTCTCAAAAAGGGTTTCTTCACCCCGGGAAGTTAATTAAATACCATTTGGAGGCATTTAATGTTCGAGCAAAAACGGCTGATTTTCGACAAAAGAGATAACACCCCCCATTACGTCATGCTTCAGAAATGTGGAAAATGGTCCGTTTTCAAATGTTTTATTTTTGAATGTCAGTTCACATTTGTAGGTGGATCATCAGTGTTAGAGCTAAAATTAGCATGTTTAAAGTGATTTTCATGCTTCCAGGGGCTCGGGAAGTTAATTAAATACCATTTGGAGGCATTTAATGTTCGAGCAAAAACGGCTGATTTTCGACAAAAGAGATAACACCCCCCCATTACGTCATGCTTAAGAAATGTGGAAAATGGTCCGTTTTCAAATGTTTTATTTTTGAACGTCAGTTCACATTTGTAGGTGGATCATCAGTGTTAGAGCTAAAATTAGCATGTTTAAAGTGATTTTCATGCTTCCAGGGGCCCAAAACACAAGATTTATGGAATGGTTAAAAGTGCATGAAAATGGCCAATTTACTCACTCTGAGTTCTCAAAAAGGGTTTCTTCACCCCGGGAAGTTAATTAAATACCATTTGGAGGCATTTAATGTTCGAGCAAAAACGGCTGATTTTCGACAAAAGAGATAACACCCCCCCATTACGTCATGCTTCAGAAATGTGGAAAATGGTCCGTTTTCAAATGTTTTATTTTTGAACGTCAGTTCACATTTGTAGGTGGATCATCAGTGTTAGAGCTAAAATTAGCATGTTTAAAGTGATTTTCATGCTTCCAGGGGCTCGGGAAGTTAATTAAATACCATTTGGAGGCATTTAATGTTCGAGCAAAAACGGCTGATTTTCGACAAAAGAGATAACACCCCCCCATTACGTCATGCTTCAGAAATGTGGAAAATGGTCCGTTTTCAAATGTTTTATTTTTGAACGTCAGTTCACATTTGTAGGTGGATCATCAGTGTTAGAGCTAAAATTAGCATGTTTAAAGTGATTTTCATGCTTCCAGGGGCTCGGGAAGTTAATTAAATACCATTTGGAGGCATTTAATGTTCGAGCAAAAACGGCTGATTTTCGACAAAAGAGATAACACCCCCCCATTACGTCATGCTTAAGAAATGTGGAAAATGGTCCGTTTTCAAATGTTTTATTTTTGAACGTCAGTTCACATTTGTAGGTGGATCATCAGTGTTAGAGCTAAAATTAGCATGTTTAAAGTGATTTTCATGCTTCCAGGGGCCCAAAACACAAGATTTATGGAATGGTTAAAAGTGCATGAAAATGGCCAATTTACTCACTCTGAGTTCTCAAAAAGGGTTTCTTCACCCCGGGAAGTTAATTAAATACCATTTGGAGGCATTTAATGTTCGAGCAAAAACGGCTGATTTTCGACAAAAGAGATAACACCCCCCCATTACGTCATGCTTCAGAAATGTGGAAAATGGTCCGTTTTCAAATGTTTTATTTTTGAACGTCAGTTCACATTTGTAGGTGGATCATCAGTGTTAGAGCTAAAATTAGCATGTTTAAAGTGATTTTCATGCTTCCAGGGGCCCAAAACACAAGATTTATGGAATGGTTAAAAGTGCATGAAAATGGCCAATTTACTCACTCTGAGTTCTCAAAAAGGGTTTCTTCACCCCGGGAAGTTAATTAAATACCATTTGGAGGCATTTAATGTTCGAGCAAAAACGGCTGATTTTCGACAAAAGAGATAACACCCCCCATTACGTCATGCTTCAGAAATGTGGAAAATGGTCCGTTTTCAAATGTTTTATTTTTGAACGTCAGTTCACATTTGTAGGTGGATCATCAGTGTTAGAGCTAAAATTAGCATGTTTAAAGTGATTTTCATGCTTCCAGGGGCTCGGGAAGTTAATTAAATACCATTTGGAGGCATTTAATGTTCGAGCAAAAACGGCTGATTTTCGACAAAAGAGATAACACCCCCCCATTACGTCATGCTTAAGAAATGTGGAAAATGGTCCGTTTTCAAATGTTTTATTTTTGAACGTCAGTTCACATTTGTAGGTGGATCATCAGTGTTAGAGCTAAAATTAGCATGTTTAAAGTGATTTTCATGCTTCCAGGGGCCCAAAACCCAAGATTTATGGAATGGTTAAAAGTGCATGAAAATGGCCAATTTACTCACTCTGAGTTCTCAAAAAGGGTTTCTTCACCCCGGGAAGTTAATTAAATACCATTTGGAGGCATTTAATGTTCGAGCAAAAACGGCTGATTTTCGACAAAAGAGATAACACCCCCCCCATTACGTCATGCTTCAGAAATGTGGAAAAAGGTCCGTTTTCAAATGTTTTATTTTTGAACGTCAGTTCACATTTGTAGGTGGATCATCAGTGTTAGAGCTAAAATTAGCATGTTTAAAGTGATTTTCATGCTTCCAGGGGCCCAAAACACAAGATTTATGGAATGGTTAAAAGTGCATGAAAATGGCCAATTTACTCACTCTGAGTTCTCAAAAAGGGTTTCTTCACCCCGGGAAGTTAATTAAATACCATTTGGAGGCATTTAATGTTCGAGCAAAAACGGCTGATTTTCGACAAAAGAGATAACACCCCCCATTACGTCATGCTTCAGAAATGTGGAAAATGGTCCGTTTTCAAATGTTTTATTTTTGAACGTCAGTTCACATTTGTAGGTGGATCATCAGTGTTAGAGCTAAAATTAGCATGTTTAAAGTGATTTTCATGCTTCCAGGGGCTCGGGAAGTTAATTAAATACCATTTGGAGGCATTTAATGTTCGAGCAAAAACGGCTGATTTTCGACAAAAGAGATAACACCCCCCATTACGTCATGCTTCAGAAATGTGGAAAATGGTCCGTTTTCAAATGTTTTATTTTTGAACGTCAGTTCACATTTGTAGGTGGATCATCAGTGTTAGAGCTAAAATTAGCATGTTTAAAGTGATTTTCATGCTTCCAGGGGCTCGGGAAGTGAAATAAATACCATTTGGAGGCATTTAATGTTCGAGCAAAAACGGCTGATTTTCGACAAAAGAGATAACACCCCCCATTACGTCATGCTTCAGAAATGTGGAAAATGGTCCGTTTTCAAATGTTTTATTTTTGAACGTCAGTTCACATTTGTAGGTGGATCATCAGTGTTAGAGCTGAAAGTAGCATGTTTAAAGTGATTTTCATGCTTCCAGGGGCCCAAAACACAAGATTTATGGAATGGTTAAAAGTGCATGAAAATGGCCAATTTACTCACTCTGAGTTCTCAAAAAGGGTTTCTTCACCCCGGGAAGTTAATTAAATACCATTTGGAGGCATTTAATGTTCGAGCAAAAACGGCTGATTTTCGACAAAAGAGATAACACCCCCCATTACGTCATGCTTCAGAAATGTGGAAAATGGTCCGTTTTCAAATGTTTTATTTTTGAACGTCAGTTCACATTTGTAGGTGGATCATCAGTGTTAGAGCTAAAATTAGCATGTTTAAAGTGATTTTCATGCTTCCAGGGGCTCAGGAAGTTAATTAAAATACCATTTGGAGGCATTTAATGTTCGAGCAAAAACGGCTGATTTTCGACAAAAGAGATAACACCCCCCCCATTACGTCATGCTTCAGAAATGTGGAAAATGGTCCGTTTTCAAATGTTTTATTTTTGAACGTCAGTTCACATTTGTAGGTGGATCATCAGTGTTAGAGCTAAAATTAGCATGTTTAAAGTGATTTTCATGCTTCCAGGGGCCCAAAACACAAGATTTATGGAATGGTTAAAAGTGCATGAAAATGGCCAATTTACTCACTCTGAGTTCTCAAAAAGGGTTTCTTCACCCCGGGAAGTTAATTAAATACCATTTGGAGGCATTTAATGTTCGAGCAAAAACGGCTGATTTTCGACAAAAGAGATAACACCCCCCCATTACGTCATGCTTCAGAAATGTGGAAAATGGTCCGTTTTCAAATGTTTTATTTTTGAACGTCAGTTCACATTTGTAGGTGGATCATCAGTGTTAGAGCTAAAATTAGCATGTTTAAAGTGATTTTCATGCTTCCAGGGGCTCGGGAAGTTCATTAAATACCATTTGGAGGCATTTAATGTTCGAGCAAAAACGGCTGATTTTCGACAAAAGAGATAACACCCCCCCATTACGTCATGCTTAAGAAATGTGGAAAATGGTCCGTTTTCAAATGTTTTATTTTTGAACGTCAGTTCACATTTGTAGGTGGATCATCAGTGTTAGAGCTAAAATTAGCATGTTTAAAGTGATTTTCATGCTTCCAGGGGCTCGGGAAGTTAATTAAATACCATTTGGAGGCATTTAATGTTCGAGCAAAAACGGCTGATTTTCGACAAAAGAGATAACACCCCCCCATTACGTCATGCTTAAGAAATGTGGAAAATGGTCCGTTTTCAAATGTTTTATTTTTGAACGTCAGTTCACATTTGTAGGTGGATCATCAGTGTTAGAGCTAAAATTAGCATGTTTAAAGTGATTTTCATGCTTCCAGGGGCCCAAAACACAAGATTTATGGAATGGTTAAAAGTGCATGAAAATGGCCAATTTACTCACTCTGAGTTCTCAAAAAGGGTTTCTTCACCCCGGGAAGTTAATTAAATACCATTTGGAGGCATTTAATGTTCGAGCAAAAACGGCTGATTTTCGACAAAAGAGATAACACCCCCCCATTACGTCATGCTTCAGAAATGTGGAAAATGGTCCGTTTTCAAATGTTTTATTTTTGAACGTCAGTTCACATTTGTAGGTGGATCATCAGTGTTAGAGCTAAAATTAGCATGTTTAAAGTGATTTTCATGCTTCCAGGGGCTCGGGAAGTGAAATAAATACCATTTGGAGGCATTTAATGTTCGAGCAAAAACGGCTGATTTTCGACAAAAGAGATAACACCCCCCCATTACGTCATGCTTCAGAAATGTGGAAAATGGTCCGTTTTCAAATGTTTTATTTTTGAACGTCAGTTCACATTTGTAGGTGGATCATCAGTGTTAGAGCTAAAATTAGCATGTTTAAAGTGATTTTCATGCTTCCAGGGGCCCAAAACACAAGATTTATGGAATGGTTAAAAGTGCATGAAAATGGCCAATTTACTCACTCTGAGTTCTCAAAAAGGGTTTCTTCACCCCGGGAAGTTAATTAAATACCATTTGGAGGCATTTAATGTTCGAGCAAAAACGGCTGATTTTCGACAAAAGAGATAACACCCCCATTACGTCATGCTTCAGAAATGTGGAAAATGGTCCGTTTTCAAATGTTTTATTTTTGAACGTCAGTTCACATTTGTAGGTGGATCATCAGTGTTAGAGCTAAAATTAGCATGTTTAAAGTGATTTTCATGCTTCCAGGGGCTCGGGAAGTTAATTAAATATCATTTGGAGGCATTTAATGTTCGAGCAAAAACGGCTGATTTTCGACAAAAGAGATAACACCCCCCCATTACGTCATGCTTAAGAAATGTGGAAAATGGTCCGTTTTCAAATGTTTTATTTTTGAACGTCAGTTCACATTTGTAGGTGGATCATCAGTGTTAGAGCTAAAATTAGCATGTTTAAAGTGATTTTCATGCTTCCAGGGGCCCAAAACACAAGATTTATGGAATGGTTAAAAGTGCATGAAAATGGCCAATTTACTCACTCTGAGTTCTCAAAAAGGGTTTCTTCACCCCGGGAAGTTAATTAAATACCATTTGGAGGCATTTAATGTTCGAGCAAAAACGGCTGATTTTCGACAAAAGAGATAACACCCCCCCCATTACGTCATGCTTCAGAAATGTGGAAAAAGGTCCGTTTTCAAATGTTTTATTTTTGAACGTCAGTTCACATTTGTAGGTGGATCATCAGTGTTAGAGCTAAAATTAGCATGTTTAAAGTGATTTTCATGCTTCCAGGGGCCCAAAACACAAGATTTATGGAATGGTTAAAAGTGCATGAAAATGGCCAATTTACTCACTCTGAGTTCTCAAAAAGGGTTTCTTCACCCCGGGAAGTTAATTAAATACCATTTGGAGGCATTTAATGTTCGAGCAAAAACGGCTGATTTTCGACAAAAGAGATAACACCCCCCCATTACGTCATGCTTCAGAAATGTGGAAAATGGTCCGTTTTCAAATGTTTTATTTTTGAACGTCAGTTCACATTTGTAGGTGGATCATCAGTGTTAGAGCTAAAATTAGCATGTTTAAAGTGATTTTCATGCTTCCAGGGGCTCGGGAAGTTAATTAAATACCATTTGGAGGCATTTAATGTTCGAGCAAAAACGGCTGATTTTCGACAAAAGAGATAACACCCCCCATTACGTCATGCTTCAGAAATGTGGAAAATGGTCCGTTTTCAAATGTTTTATTTTTGAACGTCAGTTCACATTTGTAGGTGGATCATCAGTGTTAGAGCTAAAATTAGCATGTTTAAAGTGATTTTCATGCTTCCAGGGGCTCGGGAAGTGAAATAAATACCATTTGGAGGCATTTAATGTTCGAGCAAAAACGGCTGATTTTCGACAAAAGAGATAACACCCCCCCATTACGTCATGCTTCAGAAATGTGGAAAATGGTCCGTTTTCAAATGTTTTATTTTTGAACGTCAGTTCACATTTGTAGGTGGATCATCAGTGTTAGAGCTGAAAGTAGCATGTTTAAAGTGATTTTCATGCTTCCAGGGGCCCAAAACACAAGATTTATGGAATGGTTAAAAGTGCATGAAAATGGCCAATTTACTCACTCTGAGTTCTCAAAAAGGGTTTCTTCACCCCGGGAAGTTAATTAAATACCATTTGGAGGCATTTAATGTTCGAGCAAAAACGGCTGATTTTCGACAAAAGAGATAACACCCCCCATTACGTCATGCTTCAGAAATGTGGAAAATGGTCCGTTTTCAAATGTTTTATTTTTGAACGTCAGTTCACATTTGTAGGTGGATCATCAGTGTTAGAGCTAAAATTAGCATGTTTAAAGTGATTTTCATGCTTCCAGGGGCTCAGGAAGTTAATTAAATACCATTTGGAGGCATTTAATGTTCGAGCAAAAACGGCTGATTTTCGACAAAAGAGATAACACCCCCCCCATTACGTCATGCTTCAGAAATGTGGAAAATGGTCCGTTTTCAAATGTTTTATTTTTGAACGTCAGTTCACATTTGTAGGTGGATCATCAGTGTTAGAGCTAAAATTAGCATGTTTAAAGTGATTTTCATGCTTCCAGGGGCCCAAAACACAAGATTTATGGAATGGTTAAAAGTGCATGAAAATGGCCAATTTACTCACTCTGAGTTCTCAAAAAGGGTTTCTTCACCCCGGGAAGTTAATTAAATACCATTTGGAGGCATTTAATGTTCGAGCAAAAACGGCTGATTTTCGACAAAAGAGATAACACCCCCCCATTACGTCATGCTTCAGAAATGTGGAAAATGGTCCGTTTTCAAATGTTTTATTTTTGAACGTCAGTTCACATTTGTAGGTGGATCATCAGTGTTAGAGCTAAAATTAGCATGTTTAAAGTGATTTTCATGCTTCCAGGGGCTCGGGAAGTTCATTAAATACCATTTGGAGGCATTTAATGTTCGAGCAAAAACGGCTGATTTTCGACAAAAGAGATAACACCCCCCCATTACGTCATGCTTAAGAAATGTGGAAAATGGTCCGTTTTCAAATGTTTTATTTTTGAACGTCAGTTCACATTTGTAGGTGGATCATCAGTGTTAGAGCTAAAATTAGCATGTTTAAAGTGATTTTCATGCTTCCAGGGGCTCGGGAAGTTAATTAAATACCATTTGGAGGCATTTAATGTTCGAGCAAAAACGGCTGATTTTCGACAAAAGAGATAACACCCCCCCATTACGTCATGCTTAAGAAATGTGGAAAATGGTCCGTTTTCAAATGTTTTATTTTTGAACGTCAGTTCACATTTGTAGGTGGATCATCAGTGTTAGAGCTAAAATTAGCATGTTTAAAGTGATTTTCATGCTTCCAGGGGCCCAAAACACAAGATTTATGGAATGGTTAAAAGTGCATGAAAATGGCCAATTTACTCACTCTGAGTTCTCAAAAAGGGTTTCTTCACCCCGGGAAGTTAATTAAATACCATTTGGAGGCATTTAATGTTCGAGCAAAAACGGCTGATTTTCGACAAAAGAGATAACACCCCCCCATTACGTCATGCTTCAGAAATGTGGAAAATGGTCCGTTTTCAAATGTTTTATTTTTGAACGTCAGTTCACATTTGTAGGTGGATCATCAGTGTTAGAGCTAAAATTAGCATGTTTAAAGTGATTTTCATGCTTCCAGGGGCTCGGGAAGTGAAATAAATACCATTTGGAGGCATTTAATATTCGAGCAAAAACGGCTGATTTTCGACAAAAGAGATAACACCCCCCCATTACGTCATGCTTCAGAAATGTGGAAAATGGTCCGTTTTCAAATGTTTTATTTTTGAATGTCAGTTCACATTTGTAGGTGGATCATCAGTGTTAGAGCTAAAATTAGCATGTTTAAAGTGATTTTCATGCTTCCAGGGGCCCAAAACACAAGATTTATGGAATGGTTAAAAGTGCATGAAAATGGCCAATTTACTCACTCTGAGTTCTCAAAAAGGGTTTCTTCACCCCGGGAAGTTAATTAAATACCATTTGGAGGCATTTAATGTTCGAGCAAAAACGGCTGATTTTCGACAAAAGAGATAACACCCCCCCATTACGTCATGCTTCAGAAATATGGAAAATGGTCCGTTTTCAAATGTTTTATTTTTGAACGTCAGTTCACATTTGTAGGTGGATCATCAGTGTTAGAGCTAAAATTAGCATGTTTAAAGTGATTTTCATGCTTCCAGGGGCTCGGGAAGTTAATTAAATACCATTTGGAGGCATTTAATGTTCGAGCAAAAACGGCTGATTTTCGACAAAAGAGATAACACCCCCCCATTACGTCATGCTTCAGAAATGTGGAAAATGGTCCGTTTTCAAATGTTTTATTTTTGAACGTCAGTTCACATTTGTAGGTGGATCATCAGTGTTAGAGCTAAAATTAGCATGTTTAAAGTGATTTTCATGCTTCCAGGGGCCCAAAACACAAGATTTATGGAATGGTTAAAAGTGCATGAAAATGGCCAATTTACTCACTCTGAGTTCTCAAAAAGGGTTTCTTCACCCCGGGAAGTTAATTAAATACCATTTGGAGGCATTTAATGTTCGAGCAAAAACGGCTGATTTTCGACAAAAGAGATAACACCCCCCCATTACGTCATGCTTCAGAAATGTGGAAAATGGTCAGTTTTCAAATGTTTTATTTTTGAACGTCAGTTCACATTTGTAGGTGGATCATCAGTGTTAGAGCTAAAATTAGCATGTTTAAAGTGATTTTCATGCTTCCAGGGGCTCGGGAAGTTAATTAAATACCATTTGGAGGCATTTAATGTTCGAGCAAAAACGGCTGATTTTCGACAAAAGAGATAACACCCCCCCATTACGTCATGCTTAAGAAATGTGGAAAATGGTCCGTTTTCAAATGTTTTATTTTTGAACGTCAGTTCACATTTGTAGGTGGATCATCAGTGTTAGAGCTAAAATTAGCATGTTTAAAGTGATTTTCATGCTTCCAGGGGCCCAAAACACAAGATTTATGGAATGGTTAAAAGTGCATGAAAATGGCCAATTTACTCACTCTGAGTTCTCAAAAAGGGTTTCTTCACCCCGGGAAGTTAATTAAATACCATTTGGAGGCATTTAATGTTCGAGCAAAAACGGCTGATTTTCGACAAAAGAGATAACACCCCCCCCATTACGTCATGCTTCAGAAATGTGGAAAAAGGTCCGTTTTCAAATGTTTTATTTTTGAACGTCAGTTCACATTTGTAGGTGGATCATCAGTGTTAGAGCTAAAATTAGCATGTTTAAAGTGATTTTCATTCTTCCAGGGGCCCAAAACACAAGATTTATGGAATGGTTAAAAGTGCATGAAAATGGCCAATTTACTCACTCTGAGTTCTCAAAAAGGGTTTCTTCACCCCGGGAAGTTAATTAAATACCATTTGGAGGCATTTAATGTTCGAGCAAAAACGGCTGATTTTCGACAAAAGAGATAACACCCCCCCATTACGTCATGCTTCAGAAATGTGGAAAATGGTCCGTTTTCAAATGTTTTATTTTTGAACGTCAGTTCACATTTGTAGGTGGATCATCAGTGTTAGAGCTAAAATTAGCATGTTTAAAGTGATTTTCATGCTTCCAGGGGCTCGGGAAGTTAATTAAATACCATTTGGAGGCATTTAATGTTCGAGCAAAAACGGCTGATTTTCGACAAAAGAGATAACACCCCCCCATTACGTCATGCTTCAGAAATGTGGAAAATGGTCCGTTTTCAAATGTTTTATTTTTGAACGTCAGTTCACATTTGTAGGTGGATCATCAGTGTTAGAGCTAAAATTAGCATGTTTAAAGTGATTTTCATGCTTCCAAGGGCTCGGGAAGTGAAATAAATACCATTTGGAGGCATTTAATGTTCGAGCAAAAACGGCTGATTTTCGACAAAAGAGATAACAACCCCTTCATTACGTCATGCTTCAGAAATGTGGAAAATGGTCCGTTTTCAAATGTTTTATTTTTGAACGTCAGTTCACATTTGTAGGTGGATCATCAGTGTTAGAGCTAAAATTAGCATGTTTAAAGTGATTTTCATGCTTCCAGGGGCTCGGGAAGTTAATTAAATACCATTTGGAGGCATTTAATGTTCGAGCAAAAACGGCTGATTTTCGACAAAAGAGATAACACCCCCCCATTACGTCATGCTTCAGAAATGTGGAAAATGGTCCGTTTTCAAATGTTTTATTTTTGAACGTCAGTTCACATTTGTAGGTGGATCATCAGTGTTAGAGCTAAAATTAGCATGTTTAAAGTGATTTTCATGCTTCCAGGGGCCCAAAACACAAGATTTATGGAATGGTTAAAAGTGCATGAAAATGGCCAATTTACTCACTCTGAGTTCTCAAAAAGGGTTTCTTCACCCCGGGAAGTTAATTAAATACCATTTGGAGGCATTTAATGTTCGAGCAAAAACGGCTGATTTTCGACAAAAGAGATAACACCCCCCCATTACGTCATGCTTCAGAAATGTGGAAAATGGTCCGTTTTCAAATGTTTTATTTTTGAACGTCAGTTCACATTTGTAGGTGGATCATCAGTGTTAGAGCTAAAATTAGCATGTTTAAAGTGATTTTCATGCTTCCAGGGGCTCGGGAAGTTAATTAAATACCATTTGGAGGCATTTAATGTTCGAGCAAAAACGGCTGATTTTCGACAAAAGAGATAACACCCCCCCATTACGTCATGCTTCTGAAATGTGGAAAATGGTCCGTTTTCAAATGTTTTATTTTTGAACGTCAGTTCACATTTGTAGGTGGATCATCAGTGTTAGAGCTAAAATTAGCATGTTTAAAGTGATTTTCATGCTTCCAGGGGCTCGGGAAGTGAAATAAATACCATTTGGAGGCATTTAATGTTCGAGCAAAAACGGCTGATTTTCGACAAAAGAGATAACAACCCCTTCATTACGTCATGCTTCAGAAATGTGGAAAATGGTCCGTTTTCAAATGTTTTATTTTTGAACGTCAGTTCACATTTGTAGGTGGATCATCAGTGTTAGAGCTAAAATTAGCATGTTTAAAGTGATTTTCATGCTTCCAGGGGCTCGGGAAGTTAATTAAATACCATTTGGAGGCATTTAATGTTCGAGCAAAAACGACTGATTTTCGACAAAAGAGATAACACCCCCCATTACGTCATGCTTCAGAAATGTGGAAAATGGTCCGTTTTCAAATGTTTTATTTTTGAACGTCAGTTCACATTTGTAGGTGGATCATCAGTGTTAGAGCTAAAATTAGCATGTTTAAAGTGATTTTCATGCTTCCAGGGGCCCAAAACACAAGATTTATGGAATGGTTAAAAGTGCATGAAAATGGCCAATTTACTCACTCTGAGTTCTCAAAAAGGGTTTCTTCACCCCGGGAAGTTAATTAAATACCATTTGGAGGCATTTAATGTTCGAGCAAAAACGGCTGATTTTCGACAAAAGAGATAACACCCCCCCATTACGTCATGCTTCAGAAATGTGGAAAATGGTCCGTTTTCAAATGTTTTATTTTTGAACGTCAGTTCACATTTGTAGGTGGATCATCAGTGTTAGAGCTAAAATTAGCATGTTTAAAGTGATTTTCATGCTTCCAGGGGCTCGGGAAGTTAATTAAATACCATTTGGAGGCATTTAATGTTCGAGCAAAAACGGCTGATTTTCGACAAAAGAGATTACACCCGCCATTACGTCATGCTTCAGAAATGTGGAAAATGGTCCGTTTTCAAATGTTTTATTTTTGAACGTCAGTTCACATTTGTAGGTGGATCATCAGTGTTAGAGCTAAAATTAGCATGTTTAAAGTGATTTTCATGCTTCCAGGGGCCCAAAACACAAGATTTATGGAATGGTTAAAAGTGCATGAAAATGGCCAATTTACTCACTCTGAGTTCTCAAAAAGGGTTTCTTCACCCCGGGAAGTTAATTAAATACCATTTGGAGGCATTTAATGTTCGAGCAAAAACGGCTGATTTTCGACAAAAGAGATAACACCCCCCCATTACGTCATGCTTCAGAAATGTGGAAAATGGTCCGTTTTCAAATGTTTTATTTTTGAACGTCAGTTCACATTTGTAGGTGGATCATCAGTGTTAGAGCTAAAATTAGCATGTTTAAAGTGATTTTCATGGTTCCAGGGGCTCGGGAAGTTAATTAAATACCATTTGGAGGCATTTAATGTTCGAGCAAAAACGGCTGATTTTC